>NC_142164.1:63125275-63453556 GCF_024610735.1 Ursus americanus
ATGAAAATTATTACTGTAATTTTGAACAATTTTTGACCTAGTGAAGCAGTTTGGCTGTCTGCTTCCATGTTTGTATGCCGTGTTTACCACTGTCCTCTTTGTACCAACATGTCCTCTTTGTGCCTGACCTGTAGTAAGTAGTTAGTATTTGTTGAACGACTTTGGAGGACAAAATCTGAGAAGACAACAAGGATGCCTTATAGGATATGAATTTTTCTTATGCTAAAAGCCAATAGGGAGACCTGGGAACAAGTTGCAGCCTAGAATCTGAATTAAATTCTTGGGAGAACTGTAAGAAAGTGATCAGACAGGGATATGTAACTTATAAAAGGTCCCCAAATGAACTGACACTGTGCACTGTCCTCCCCCTTCACTGAGAATCCCATATGTTCGTGTGCCTGTATTGCCTAGGGAGGTATTGAAATTCCAGCTCTTTCACACACCTTGGTTCTGGTTTTGGATGGCTGTGTAGGCCCCAGGAACCTGCATTTTTTAATGTGCTTCCTAGATGACTCTGATATAGGTTATCCATAGAGTCTATGTTGAGAAACACTGACCTAAACTGTGTATCCAGTAAATTGAATTCTGGGCTGTGTCTGCTTAGGGCCCAGTGTCCTCATCCATTCAACTAGATTGCTGCCATTTCTCTTAAGCTGTATAACAGTTACCCTTGACCTTTTGAAAAATAAAACATTTGTATTCACTAAGGAAAAATACACGTGGTTAATAAATGAAAGAAAAGATGCTGATCCTCACTGGAGGGCTTACCAATACAAATTAAATCAACAATGGAATACCGTTTTTCACCTGTCAGCAAGGATTTTAGAATTCATATCTAGTTTGGGCAAGGCTGTGTAAAATGGCTAGTCTGTTGTTTGGTGGAAGTATACAGCTTTCCTGACAAGCAACTTGGCAATATGTATCAAGTGCCAGAAAAAAATTGCTACCCTTTATTCCAATAATTCTGCCTCTAGGAAGTTGTAGTAAGGAAATAAACAGAGATGTGAACAGATTTTTATATGCAAAGATGTTCATTACACCATTATTTATAATATCAGAAGTTGAAATTCACAGTGTGAATATCCAACAATAGGTAGATGGTTAAATTTATCACCATAGGATCAAATGTCATACAACCATTTATAAATATGCTGCTTGTAAAGAATATTGAGTGTCATAGAAAAATACTCAGATACAAAGGTTCTTAAAAAGAGGATACCAAGCAAAATATAACATCCCAATTTTATAATACTAAATGAATACACGTAACTAGAGAAGAAAGGAGAAAATCAACCAAAACGTTGATAGTAGTTATTGATACATGATAGGATTATGGATTATTTAATACATTTTTATTTTACCATATCTTTTTGTATTTTTGAAGTTTCCAGTTAGCATTTGTTAGCTCTTTTTTGAATATAAAATATTTAAAAATAAGTATTTTCTCTTTATAGAACTTGAAGCTTATTGGGTTTAAGTACCATTTCAATATAAGAACATTTTATATTAGTAGTTGGTATAAAATGGTTAAAATACTATTTGAAGTAATATCTGAAACTGAGGCTGATTGTGATGTTAAAGAAGATCTTAATTATCTTGGTTAATGTGAACTAATGAAGCCATTTTATTTCATCTTACTGACTGTTGCCTTCCAACCATTTAGAGACTAAAAGGAAAGTGGGAGATGAATGTTCACTTTAAGTAAATTAACTTCAGTGTGCTATGTCAGAATGAAATGAAATATCAAATGCATGCTTGCAGTGACCTTTCTCCAGAAAATATCTATAGTGTGTAAATCCTTTGTTTTCTGTGTCCAAGTAAAAAACTTGTTTTGTTTTGTGTGTCCCAATTTAAAAGCTTCTGAGAAACATATAACATATTCAGCCTCATTAGTAATTAGGGAAGTGCTAATTTAAACAGAAATCACATTTTACCCCCTAAAGTAGCAATAACTGAAACTTATTAATATGCTGGGTTGTTGAAGATACAGGGATCTGACACCCTCATACACTATGGGTTGGAGAATGTATACCGTGGAGCATTTTGGAAGACAGTTGGGCAATGCTATCAAAGGATAAATGTATGCTTACCTTTTAACTCATCAGTCTATTCCTAGGAGTCCTTCTTAAAGAAATATGCAAGTATACAAAGTCCTATATACAATGATATTTTATTCCAACCTGGTTTGTAGTAGCAAAAATTTGGAAATTACATTAATCTCTGTCAATAGAGAAATAGATAAATACATTGTTAGTATCATACAACTGTTGAGAAAGTGAGGTGAGGGAGTGCCTGGGTGGTTCAGATGGTTAAGCGTCTGCCTTATGATCTCTAGGTCCTGGGATTGAGCCCCATGTCAGGCTCCCAGCTCAGTGGGGAGTCTGCTTCTCCCTCTCCCTCTTCCTCTCCCCCTGCTTGTGCTCTGTCTGTCTCTCTCTTTCTCAAATAAATAAATAAAATCTTTAAAAAAAAAAGTGAGGTAGGATTCTGTTACTGACGTGATCAGTTTCCAGGGTATGTTAAGTGAAAAAAAGCAATTTATAAAATAATATGTATAGTATGATCCCACTGTGTTGAAGAAAAAAAGTATAGGGCATATAAATGCATCACAAAAAGTCTGGACTGATATTCAACAAATTGTTCATGGTGATTAGAGCTCAGAAGGGAAATGGGATTGCAGGGTGATAAAGGAGTTATGTTTTACTCTTTATGTCTTTACTAAGTTGTTTGAATTTTTTGTAATAAATCTGCTCCAGGATGCTGTCCTCTTCCATAATACTATTTACTACAACCTCTTATATGGAAACATCCATGCTTCACCTGAGGAGGTGTATGCGGTGGCAAAATTAGCTGGACTCCATGATGCAATTCTTCGAATGCCACATGGATATGACACACAAGTAGGGGAACGAGGACTCAAACTTTCAGGTAATCAGAGATTTTAGATCTGCTCCCACTTGTGTACCCCCTTCAAACTTTAATTTATCAGAGCCCAAAACGTAATGACAGAGTATACACCTAGTGCTCATCTAGTCACTTTCAACAAGGTCCCAGTCTCAGCCATCACTGTAAATAATTCAACATGTTGGAAATAACTGTTCTCAAGTCATGCAGGTCTCTCTCTCTTTTTTTTTTTTTCACTTGCAGCCACAAACTGTAAGTGCTTAACAGTAAATTACAAATACATGCTCAGGTCAGTGTTAACTTATCATCCATAATTTTGATATTAAAGGAAAGCCAACGTCAGTATTCACGGGAGAAAGTAGTAAGAGTAGGGAAAGTAATTTGATAATAAATAGTGTATCTCATCATAATTTCCTAGATCATTATGGGATGTTTTCAATACTTTAGACTTCCTTATACTTGATATACTTAACTGCTGTACTTTCATTACAGCCACTTTCATTTTCATGTCCTTGTTGGTTCAGTGGTCAAGTAAATTTGGGGGCTTGTAAATTTCTATATAAGTGTTTAATTATGAGATTGATAGGTTTAATAATTATCCTATAATGACTGAATTTTTTGGAGGATCCATAAAAATGTTTTTTCACCCAAAATAATTTGAAGTCCAAAAGTATGGTATCTATACCTGAAAGTATTAATGTAACTCATATAAACACACTATATCCTTTACATTTATTTTTTATTCTAGTTTAATTTAGGGAGGAAATATATAATTAAGGGCTGAAGGTGAGGCCAAAAGAGAATGAAGAATACTCTGTGTGAATGGTAATGAGTCCCCATTCCTTTTCATTACAAACTGGCTTCATTTATTCACAACATTGATTAGGTACATACTATGGAACAAATATGGGCTTGCACACTATGATAGGAAGAGCATTGAACTGGAGTCAGGTCTAGTCCAAATTCCTCTGGAAGTTGCTCTGTCATCTTGGGCAAATCACTAAACCTTTCTGGGCCTCTGTTTCCTTTCTGTTTTAAAATTCTGCTCTTCTGGAGACCCATAGCAAATAGGTAAGGTGAAATAAGAGGTATCTAGTATATACCTTTAACTTCAAAGAGTGCTGTGAAAAATAGTATCTGTCAAAAGAGTCCTTGAGAAGGATACTGGCTGAATGGTACATTTTTGTTAAGAAATAAATGTAGATGTTCATAGTTTCATGTCTTCAAGTTGCCTGGTTTCAGATATTGAATTTGTTTTTGGCTTTGTTGATTCTCTAATATTGAAATTTTTCTATCTGTGGTTGCTGTCCCTTGGGAAGTAATATAAAGTAACACATGTAGTGGAATCAAAGCTGTTACTTCTCTTCCTTATTCTCTTCGCCCACCACAAAGTCAGAATCCAGAATTACATTGATGTTCCAGAAAGTATAGTTTGTTGAAGGATATCATATATGAACTTAGGCTCTTCCGAGTAAACTAAACAGTGGTCAGAGTAGAGGCACATGTTGAAGGCATTGCTTCGTGGTTATGATCAGTGGAAATACTAGAAACATAAAAGATGTCTTTATGTTATACTTCCTTAAACTACATTTTTCTTTACCAGGAGGAGAAAAGCAAAGAGTAGCAATTGCAAGAGCCATTTTGAAGGACCCCCCAGTCATCCTCTATGATGAAGCCACTTCATCATTAGATTCAATTACTGAAGAGGTAAATGATGATGAAAATGCAAAGCTTTTCAATTCTCAACGCTTAACTTTTCTTCTTGGAAGTTTCAGTAAAATGGCTACATTCTTTTGTATTTTGAATGAACTTCAGTAGGAGGTACCGTAGGGCAAAATACCTGGCCCTTTGTCCCCATATAGCAAGTGTTGATAACAAGAATGCCAGGTTGCACTGAACTATTACATTGCTAAGTCCATTTGCAAAAGTGTCTCCTTTTGGAACCTTCTGACTATTGTATTATCCTTGCATCTTGCAAAGCTTGTAAGAATTGCCTAATCTGCTGACAAAGGAAGAAGGTTTTAGTCTTTCTGCCACTTAACAGTCATGAAAATAGGTCACGTAAGTGATTGTGACACAGTATACAACAGAAAACCTTTCACTTATCATGAAGCAACTCACTGAAGTACAAGTCAGGCACGCACAGCCTGTGGAGCTGGTGTAAATTTATATTAATTTCACAAAAAATACTGCACAGCACCAAGATGTTGTGACACTTGATGTTGTGATACAATTCAGCAACTACATTAGACTTCATAACAACATCTTTGCATTAAATATAAAAGTCTTAACAGTAATGATTTCATGGACGGATCCCCTTAATCTAGAACTGAAGATAGGCAGATATTATCTGTCATTTACCTCCATTCATCTACATTTTACTTAAATATATAGGAAAAACCCAGCGTTGAAAGGTAGACTTAATTTCGCTTTGCAGCATGCATGGCATAATATTTGCATATGTCATTAAGTTTCAGGGCATATTATTCGATCTTCCATATGTTTAAAACAGTTAAATATCTAAGTGACTTGTTTAGCATAAGGATTTGTTGTATTTAAAAGGAAGCTTGGGGTACCTGGATGGCTCAGTCAGTTAAGCGTCCAACTCTTGATTTTGGCTCAGATCATGATCTCAGTGTTGTGAGATGGAGTCCTGCATCGGGCTCTGCAACGGGCGTGGAACCAGCTTAAGATTCTCTCTCTCCGGGGCGCCTGGGTGGCTGAGTCGTTAAGCGTCTGCCTTCGGCTCAGGGCGTGATCCCAAAGTCTTGGGATCGAGCCCCATATCAGGCTCCTCCACTAGGAGCCTGCTTCTCCCTCTCCCACTCCCCCTGCTATGTTCCCTCTCTCGCTCTCTCTCTCTCTCTGTCAAATAAATAAATAAAATCTTTAAATAAAAAGAAAAAGATTCTCTCTCTCCCTCTCCTTCTCTTTCTATCCTTCCTGCCCTCTCCTATTCATAGGCAGAATAGGAGTCTGCTTAAAAGAACTTTATACCTACAAATGTATTATCCACATATACCACAAATTCAAAGTCCTGACAGTCATTATTTGAGTCATGTAGCTTTATTATATCATAGAGCATAACCCATTAACAGCTAATAGACAATCTCCCAATGGAATGAGTTACCAGAAGATTTGGTTAAATTTTAATGGGCCTTTTTAAAAGGTCCAGGGCACTTAGTAGGATGTCAGAGCTTAAGTTCTTGAGAATAAGGAAGATGAGTCCCCACAAATAAAATTGGCCCTGCATTTGATTTTCCATCTGCCTTAGTAAAATATAAGGTCTTCTCTTCCTGGGTAGCCATCAACTCTTCATAATTTTATTCCTTTAATAAATACAGTGTTTAGAAATATCTGTAGGGAGCCATTGGGTAGATGCCCAACCCCACACTGCTATTTCCATCCTGCTAGCTATACTTAGACCTGGGTTTCTAAGTATAGCTGAATATATATACAACTCTCTTACATTTTAAAGGCAATAAACAACAATGTGTTTCCCAAACAGATTCTTTTTGTTATGTTAGTCATCATTAGTTTTTGATGTAGTGTTCCATGATTCATTATTTGCGTATAACACCCAGTGCTCATTACAACACGTGCCCTTAAATACAGATTCTTAAATACAGAGAACAAATTCGTGCTTGTCAGAGGTGAGGTTGGTGGGAGGATGGGTGAAATAAAGGGGATTAAGAATACACTGATCATGAGCAGTGAGTAATGTATAAAATTATTGAATCATTATATTGTATACCTGAAATTACAATACTGTTAATTATACTGTAATAAAAAATGTTTTCCAGAATTCATTAAGAAGTCAGAATACCCCCGCCCCCCCTTTCCTTCTTTGTGCTCTTTATTTAGTTGGCTGTTCAGGGCCAGTGTCTCAAGAGTCATCCCTTCTGTTTATAACTGGGGAGGTTGGCTCATTTCTTCTGAATCTTGGATATTTTGGAGGAAAAAAAGCATTCTAAAAACCTGCTCTTCAGAATTATTTTGACAAAGATAGTCCCACACCATTTCAACGTGCCCTGCATAGAATGCTTGTGTTCAGGAAAGGCCAGAGGTGTTGGGAGGAAGCTGTCCTTGCTTCTGGGGCAAGGGGAAATGGAGCTAGACATTTCATTCTCAGCGTTATCACATTGTCCTTTAAAATGACAGCTTTGCTCTCTGTATAGCCATTTCCATCCTCTTGCTGTTTTTCTTTTTTTTCTTTCTCATTTCATTATAAGGGTTTTTGTTCTTTTTTTGTTTTATTTTAGTTCCAGTATAGTTAACATAAGAGTGTTATATTAGTGTCAGGTGTACAATACAGTGATTTAGCAGTTCCATACATTATTCAGTACTTATCACGACAGTTGTACTCCTTAATTCCCATTACCTATTTCACACATCCTCCTTCTCACCTCTCCTCTGGTAACTATTCATTTCTTTTCTGTACTTAAGAGTCTGTTTCTTGATTTGTCTCTGTCTCATTCTTTCTCTCTTTTTTACTTTGCTTGTTTGTTTCTTAAATTACTCTTATGAGTAAAATTGTATGGTATTTTTTTCCTGACATATTTCACTTAGCATTATACTCTCTACCTCCATGCATGTCATTGCAAACGGCAGGATTTCTTTCTGTTTTTATCGCTGAATTATTTTCCATTGTATATTTAAATAAAAACTTTCTAATTTTAAAAATGGGCAGAAGACGTAAACAGATATTTCTCCAAAGAAACATCCAGACGGCCAACAAACACATGAAAAGATGCTCAACATCACTTATCATCAGGGAAATGCAAATCAGAACTACAATGAGATCTCACCTCATACCTGTCAGAATGGCTAAAATCAAAAACACAGGAAACAACAGGTGTTGGCGAGGATGTGGAGAAAAAGGAACATTGGTGCCCTGTTTATGGAAATGCAAACTGGTGTAGCCACTCTGGAGACAGTATGGAGGTTCTTCAAAAAGTTAAAATAGAACTGTACGATCCAGTGATTGTGCTACTGGGTATTTACCCCAAAAATACAAAAACACTAATTCAAAGTAAAACATGCACCCCGGGGGCACCTGGGTGGCACAGCGGTTAAGCGTCTGCCTTCGGCTCAGGGCGTGATCCTGACATTATGGGATCGAGCCCCACATCAGGCTCCTCTGCTATGAGCCTGCTTCTTCCTCTCCCACTCCTCCTGCTTTTGTTCCCTCTCTCGCTGGCTGTCTCTATCTCTGTCGAATAAATAAAATCTTTAAAAAAAAAAAAACATGCACCCCGGTGTTTATAGCAGCATTATTTACAATAGCCAAGATATGGAAGTAGCCCAACTGTCCATCAATTGATGATGGATGAAGAAGTCAGAATACTTTTGAAAAGGAAGTTTGCTCAAGTTACCATACACAGTTGTCTTTGTTGCCCTTTCTGTCCTCTGAGTTTGAACTAATGGAAAGCAAATGTTCCTGGACCCTTTGAATCTCCTTTCTATTGATTTGAAATTTTCTACATCCTATCACTTGAGTCTTATCTCATTTTACTTTTGTTCTCATTGGCCAGATAAACATCATAACTGACTATGTTCCTGATATCACTGGATTCATCATTATTGTTTATTTTTTATGTTTAAGTATAGAAATCTCCACCTTCTCCCAGTCTTTCTAATTTAAAGAAATGTTGCCTATCCAAAAGATCATTTTTTCCCTGATGATGTGGTCATATTTGCCTTCCTTTTTTGATCAATTTTCTCCTCTTCATAATTA
Source organism: Ursus americanus (assembly GCF_024610735.1). Lineage (NCBI taxonomy): Eukaryota > Metazoa > Chordata > Mammalia > Carnivora > Ursidae > Ursus > Ursus americanus. The sequence continues at coordinate 63,133,917 of NC_142164.1, forward strand.
TTAGATTAGGTCAAATATTTGGTAGTGATATGAAGTTTATATAATACAGCATTCATTGGCATTTTATATGTTCCTTTAAGAAATGTATGATTGTTTTAATTTGCATTTACCTAATCTTTTTTCTCTACTCTTGTCAAACTTGCAGACTATTCTTGGGGCCATGAAGGATGCAGTCAAACACAGGACTTCTATTTTCATTGCACACAGATTGTCAACAGTGGTTGATGCAGATGAAATCATTGTCTTGGACCAGGTAAGAGATTTAACTTCAAAGTTTAGTATGTGGGGGATTTTTGGGAAGATGGCAGAATAGGAGGATCCTGAGCTCACCTGATCCCACAGACACATGTAGATAATCACATCAGTGCAACTAACACAAAAACACCCTGGCAGAAGAGACTTTGTAGCTTATTGCAGACAGGAGGCCACATTGAAAAGGGCAGGAGGGGCAGACACAGTCTGGAACCAAAATTCCACCAAGACTAACCACGAATGGAAGGAACACCACAAGCATGGAAAAGGGAGAGGAGCAGTCCCCATACCAGTCACCTTAGGTGGGGGTGGGGGAGAGCTACAATAGAAAGACACATCCCCAAAACATTAGTCTTTAAAAAGTCATGGGGCTTAACTTTCTGAGTTTCTACAATCAGTGGGACTTAATACCAGGTGCTTTAAAAATCAGCTGGCTTAGCTGTGGGAGACCCACAGGGCAATTGGAAACTGAGGCTTGGACCTTAAAGAGCCAGCAAAACCAAAAAAAAAAACCCACCAAGATAGCATAGAAGCAGCAGTTCGACGGTGCCTAGGGTACACATGAAGGACCTTTAATTACTAATCTCAGAATGTGTGCTGGAGGGGCAGGGATCTTTAGGAGATTTCTCTAAGAACAGAAGAGCTAGTGAGCACCATTTCTCTCCTCCCTCCACCCCCAGCCTAGATAGCTAGACAGTCGCAGGAATCAGCAGGAACACTCTTCCACCTATCTTACCAACACAACTTACACCACATTCTGCATTCTGAGGGATCCGCCCCACTTAGCAAGCCTCCCTCCAAAGCAGTTCCTGCCAAGACACACACTGCAAGCAGCCCTGGCTGGACCTGCACCACTCCAAAGTGACTCCTATCCTGGGAAGAGGAGAAGATAACCACATACAGCAGTGCAGCTACAGCAACGGCAGACAGACTGGGCAGGCATGTGGTTTGACTGTTGGCCCCACTCACCATCAAAAGCCTCTCAGGAAAAGGCAAGAAGAGCACCTTGAAGGTTGATGCTACTGAAGCCCTAACAGATGAACTGGGGGCAGGCATCTGGTTTGACTACAGGCCCCACCCACCAATGAAAGCCTCTCAGGGGGCAACAGAGGGAGAGCACCCTGCAGTTTGGTGTGACTGCAGCCCAGGCACAGAGCTGAGAGCAGGCATCTGATCTGGCTGCTGACACTACTGAATTACAAGCCCACAGTGGCCCCAGACTCTTCCCCTAACAGCACAGGGACCAACCCTGCCTGGTACACCCAGAACATGAAAAGTGGACCATTGCATCTAATGACTGAAGGCAAACACAGCTTAGCTGCAACAGTAGGGTATGCACAGCCCACTAGAAGATACCTCTGAAGCTCCTGGTTCTGGTGAATGGTGGACATTATGCTGCAGGACACCACAGGACCTCTTCTTCATAAGGCCACTACTTTCAAGATCAGGAGACTTTAGCAGACTTTCCTAATACATAGAAACAAACACAAAGAGGCAAAATGAGGAGACAGATGAATATGTCCCAGATGAGACAAAAGTAAAGCAAGAGAACTAATTGAAACAGAGATGAACAATATGTCTGATAAAGAATCCAAATTAATGGCCATAAAGATACTCACTGAACTAGACAGAAGAGTGGAGAATCTCAATGAACCTTTAATAAAGAGATAGAAAATATAAAAAGAACCAATCAGAGATGAAGAACTTAATGACTGAAATTAAAAGTACACTAGAGGGGGGGCACCTGGGTGGCTCAGTTGGTTAAGCGTCTGTCTGCAGCTCAGATTGTGATCCCAGGGTACTGGGATCAAGCCCCACATCAGGCTCCCTGCTCAGCGGAGAGCCTGCTTATCCCACTCCTGCTGCTGCTCTCCCTGCTTGCGCGTTCTCTCTCTCTCTCTCTCTCTCTCTCTCTCTCTCTCCCCCTCCCCTTCCCTCCCTCTCCCTCTCCCTCTCCCTCTCCCTCTCCCTCTCCCTCTCCCTCTCCCTCTCCCACTCCCTCTCCCTCTCCCTACTTCCCTCTATCCCTCTCTCTCTGTCAAAATCTTTTTTAAAAAGAATACATTAGAGGGAATCAGTGGCAGATTAGAGGAGACAGAAGAATGGATCAGTGAACTAGAAGACAGTAATAAAGAGAAATCAAGCTGAACAACTAAAAGAGAAAAACAATAAAAAATAAGAATAAATTAAGGTAACCCAGGGACATCATTAAGGATTATAACATTCACATTATAACAATCCCAGAAGGAGGAAAGAGAAGGGTGCAGAAAATTTATTTGAAGAAATAATAGCTGAAAACTTCCCTAACCTGGAGAGGGAAAGAGACATCCAGATTCTGGAGGCACACAGAACCCACAACAAAATCAACCCAAGAGGTCCACACTAAAACACATAATAACTAAAATGGCGAAAAAGTAGTGATAGAGAATGTTAAAAGCAGCAAGAGAAAAAACAGTTACATACGAGGGAAAATCCCATAAGATTTTCACCTGATTTTTCAGCTGAAACTTTGTAGGCTAGAAGGGAGTGGCATGGTATATTCAGACTACTGACAGAAAAATAACCTGTAACCAAGAATACTCTACACAGTAAGGCTATCTTCAGAATACAAGGAGAGATAGAGTTTTCCAGGCAAATTAAAGTTCAAGGGGTTCATCATGATTACACCAGCCTTCAAGAAAGGCCATAATTAGGAGTAAGAAAATTATAAAAGGAAAAAATTTCACAGGTAAATGCAAACATATAATAAAAGTAGTGTATTAATCACTTATAAAACCAGTATGGAGGTTAAAGTGGAAAAACAATAAATTATATCTATAAAAATAAGAGATTCACAAAATAAAAGGATGTAAAGTATGATATGTAAAATGTGGGGGAAGTACAATTTTACTACTTTATAAATGACTTCAAAGTTAACTGACCCTCAACCTAATATAGACTGCTATATGCATAAAATATTATATATGAACCTAATGGTAACTACAAATCAAAAACCTATGGTAGATACACAAAAAGTAAAGAGAAAGTAATCCAAGCATAACACTGAAGAGAGCCATCAAATCACAAGGGAAAGGGGACAATGGGGGGAAAAAGAGAACTACAGAAACAGCCATAAAACAAGTTACAAAATGGCAATAATTACATACCTATCATTAATTACTTTGAATATCAATGGACTAAGTACTCCAATTAAAACACATAGGAGGAAAAAATACACGTAGGATGATGGAATGGATAAAAAATACAAGCTCCATCTAAGTGCTACCTATTTGAGACTCAGTTTAGACCTAAAGACGCATGGAGATTGAAAGGAAGGACACAAACATTTACCATGTAAATGGAAGTGAAGAGAAAGCCAGGAGAGCAATACTTCTGTTGCACAAAACATGCTTTAAAACAAAGATTGTAACAAGAGACGAGGATGCTACATGATGATAAAGGGAAAAATCCAGCAAGAAGATAAAATAGTTGTAAATATTTGTGCACCCAACACGGGAACACCCAAAAACATAAATCATGTGTTAACAGACATAAAAGAAGAAATTAATACAACAATAATAATTGACTTTAACACCCCATTTACATTAATGGGTACATCATCTATACAGAAAATGAAGGAAACAGTAACTTTGAATGACATATTGGACCAGATGAAATTAACATCACATATATTCAGAACATTCTATCAAAAAACAGCAGGATATACTTATTTTCAAGTGCACATAGAGCATTCTCCAGAATAGATCACATGTTAGGGCAAAAACAAGTCTCTGTGAATTTAAGAAGATGAAACCACATCAAGCATCTTTCCCAAACAAAACGATATAAAACTAAAATTAATTGTGAGAAAAATATGGAAAAAAACACTAACACTTGAAAGCTTAGCAACATGCTACTGAACAACCAATGGATCAACAAAGAATCAAAGAAGAAATCAAAAAATACATGGAGACAAATGAAAATGAAAACACAATGGTTCTAATTCATTAAGATGCAGCAAAAAGTGTTCTAAGGTGGAAGATTAGACCAATATAGGCCTATCTCAAGAAAGAATAAAAATCTCGAATAAACAACCTAACCTTACACCTGAAGGGGCTAGAAAAGAAAAAACAAAAAAAGGCCAAAGCCAGTAGAAGGAAGAAAGTAATAAAAATTAGAGCAAAAATAAATGAAATAGGGACTAAAAATACAAAATAGATCAATGAAACCAGGAGCTAGTTATTTGAAAAGATCAATAAAATTGATATACCTTTAGCCAGACTTACCGAGAGAGAGAGAGAGAGAGAGAGAGAGAGAGAGAAAGGACTCAAAGTCAGAAATGGAGAAGAAATAATGGCCGAGAACTCTGAAATACAAAAGATGATAGGAGAATACTATGCCAACAATTTGGACAACTAGAAGAAACGGATAAATTTATAGAAATATATAACCTTCCAAAACCAAATGAGGACATAATATAAAATTCAAACAAACCAGTTACTAGCAGTGATATTGAATCAGTAATCAAAAAACTCCCAACAAACAAAAGTCCAGGACCAGACAGCTTCACAGGTGAATTCTGCCAAACATTTGAATAAAAGTTAATACCTATTCTTCTCAAACTTTTCCAAGAAATAGAAGAGGAAGGGAAGCTTCCAAATTCATTTTATGAGGCCAGCATTACCCTGATACCAAACCCACATAAAGACACTACAAAAAAACCAAACTACAGGCCAATATCTCTGATGAATATTGATGCAAAAATCCTCAACAAAATATCAGCAAACCAAATCCAGCAATACATTTAAAAAAATCATTCACCACAGTCAGGTGGGACTTATTCCCAGGATGCAAGGTGATTCAATATTTGTAAATCAATTATTATAATAGGTCATATCAATAAGAGAAAGGAACAAAACCATATGATATTCTCAACAGATGCAGGAAAATCATTTGCAAAGTACAACATCCATTGATGATAAAAATTTTCAACAAAGTAGGTTTAAAGCAAACATACCTCAACATCATCAGACCATATATGGAAAACCCACAGCTCACATCATACTCAGTGGTGAAAAACAGATTTTCCTCTTAAGAACAGGAGCAAGACCAGAGTGTCAACTCTCATTTTTATTTAATAGAGTACTAGGAATCCTAGCTACAGTAGTCAGACAAGAAAAAGAAATAAAAGGGATCCAAACTGGTAAGGAAGTAAAATTTTTCACAGAAATGAATTCAGTGAAGTCACAGGTTACAAGATTATTGTACAGAAATTTTTCACATTTCTACACACTAATAATGAAGTAGCAGAAAGAGAAATTAAGAAAACAATCCCATTTACACTTGCACCAAAATTAATAAAATACCTAGGAATAAACTTAAGGAGATGAGAGTTCTGTACCACGGAAACTATAAAGTATTGATGAAAGAAATTATAGATGACACAAATGCAAAGATATTTCTTATTCATGAATTAGAAGAATTAATATTGGTGAAGAGTCTGTACTACCCAAAGCAGTCTATACAGATTCAGCGTAATCCCTGTCAAAATACTAACAGCATGTTTCTCAGAACTGTAACAAGTTATTTTAAAATTTGAATGGAACCACAAAAGACCTCAAATAGCCAAAGCAATCTTAAAAAAGAAGAACAAAGCAGGATGTATCACAATCCCTGATTTCAAGGTACATTACAAAGCTGTAGTAAGTATGGTACTTGCACAAAAATAGACACATAGATCAATGGAAGTGAATAGAGAGTCTAGGAATGAACCCACACTTATATGGTCAGTTAATCTATGACAGAGGAGGCAAGAATATACAATGAAGAAAGAGTCTCTTTCAACAAATGGTGCCAGGAAAACTAAACAGCTACATGCAAATGAATGAAACCAGACCACTTTCTTATACAGAAAAATAAACTCAGAATGGATTAAAGACCTAAATGTGAGACTTAGAAGAAAACATAGGCAATAATTTCTTTGACATGGGGCATAGAAACTTTTTTTTTTTTAGGCAAGTCTTTTCAGGCAAGGGAGACAAAGGCAAAATTAGACTGCTGTCAGTACAGCAAAGTAAAACGCTTTTGCATAATGACAGAAACCATCAACAGAACTACAAGGCAGCCTACTGAATGGGAGAAGATATTTGTAAAATGATATATTTGATAAGGGCTTAATACCCAAAATATATAAAAAACTTATACTAGTCAACACCCAAAAAACAAATAATCGGATTAAAAAATGGGCAGAGGACATGAATAGACATTTTCCAGAGAAGCCATATAGATGGCCAACAGACTCATGAAAAGATGCTCACCATAACTAATCATCAGGGAAATGCAAATTAAAACCACAATGAGATATCACTTTATACCTTTCAGAATGGCTAAAATCAAACACACAAGAAATAAGAAACGTTGACGATGATACAGAGAAAAAGGAACCCTCATGCACTGTTGCTGGGAATGCAAATTGGTGCAACCACTGTGGAAAACAATATGGAGGTTCTTCAAAAATTTGAAAATAGGTAATTCCACTACTGGGTATTTACCTAAAGAAAATGAAACTGCTAACTTGAAAAGCTATATGCACCCCTATGTTTATTACAGCATTATTTACAATAGCCAAGATATGGAAGCATCTCAAGTGTCCATCCATAGTTGAATGGATAAGGAAAACTATTACCTGGCCATAAAAAAATGAAATTCATCTTGCCATTTGCAGCAACATGCATGAACCTAGAGGGTATAATGATGAGTGATATCAGTCAGAGAAAGATGAATACCATACTATTTCACTTGTGTGGAATTGAAGAAACAATCCAAATGAACAACAAAAAAAAGGGACACAAGAAATAGATCCTTTAAATACAGAGAACAAACTGGTGGTTTTCAGAGTGGTGATGTGTGGGGGGATGGGTGAAACAGATAAAAGGGAATAAGAATATACTTAACTTGATGAGCCCTGGGAAATGTATAGAATTGTTGAATAATTGTATTTTAAACCTGAAACCAATATAACACTGTATCTTAGTTGCAGTTCAATTTAAAAACAAAGTTTAGTACGTGAAGAACATTGAAAATTGTCTCTAACAACTTAAATGTTGTTTCTAAAGAAAAATGCAGAATTTGTGTTCTTTAAAGAGATTGAATCTTGATAGGACTCCATATTTTTACTTGCTTTTGATAGGAAAACAAAGGCATTTTTCTTTCATTGAAGTATTAAAAGCAAACTTATATCAGGAAAGCATTTAAAGCCTCATAATGATAGAATCAGGTTTTAGAGAGTGTATATATAAAATAATTTTTTTGCATTGAGTTTTGCTCTGTACAGAATCATTACTCATTATCATTTTTGTATTTTGTATTTTTATTTTTTTCTAATACCTGCACATACCTTTGATGTCTAAAAGAAAGTTACCATAAAATAGTCATTTGCAAACATGATTATTTTCATTTTTTTCCTCCTGGGGAAAGTAAGAAAATGGATAGCCTGCTTTATCCCTTCTGAGGGATTTACTGTAAGAGTACATGATCTAAATGTTCTGATCAACTCAGAATACCCTATAGTGATTGGTGGATTTAAAAATTGTGATAATTTTCCTCTTCTCCACTCTTTGTAAGGATATATTTTCCCACATCCTAGTACTTGGTTACTTCTAACATTGTTCAATTTTTCACCTTCCATTCAGCATTTTCTATGATTATGTTCCCCTTCTAATAAATAAACCTTGAGTTCTTTATAATTTTGAAACCCTAAATACTGGATGTTGAGAGAGAAAAAAGCATTCTCATGTACTTTCTTTTTTTTTTAATAATATTTTTTTATTTTATTATGTTAGTCACCATACAGTACATCCCTAGTTTTTGATGTAAAGTTCCATGATTCATTACTTGCGTATAACACCCAGTGCACCATGCAATACGTGCCCTCCTTACTACCCATCACCAGTCTATCCCACTCCCCCACCCCGCTCCCCTCTGAAGCCCTCAGTTTGTTTCCCAGAGTCCATAGTCTGTCATGGTTCATTCCCCCTTCTGTTTACCCCCCCCCCTTGTACTTTCTATATTGAGTTATTGAGAGAGAATTTTTCACACCACTAAAATTTCGTATAAGCTATTGATTTCTGTGGTGTGTATGTGTATGTATATATACATATATATAGTTATATAGTCTTACCTGTGTGTACTTGAGCAACCCTAGTTCTTTCTGTTGGTTTTTTTCATAAGTACTTACATTCATTAGAAAATAAACTAATTTTTTCAGTATGATTATATACCAGAATGCCTTAAATGTGAAATGTTGTAAATATACTTTATTATCCAATTGATATTCAAAAGAGGGCAGTTGTGATAAGCACTGGGTGTTACATGTACTGATAAATCACTAAATTCTACACCTGTAACTAACATTACACTATGTGTTAACTAACTGGAATTTAAATAAAAACTTGGAGGGAAGAAATTAAAAAGAAAGAATCTGAAATAAAATCTGCCATTGGTGCTTTGTTACTAACCTTTCCTTTGTATGCAGGCATGCTGATAGTCTTTTCTTACAAATATAAAATGGTAAAAGTACTTGAAGAAGTTTGTGCTCTCTTGTCTCATGCCATGAGGTTGACAGTATTTATGGTTATATCACAACATTGTCACTTGAAGTTTGGATTATAATTGGAGCTAATTTATTAATATTTATAGCACACGTATCTAAAACATCTTTATGTTTATAATTTGATGATTCTGTATATGCTTGATTATGAAGATCAGAGGCTTTCATTTTCTGGTGAAACTTATGTGACCTCATGTGTTCTGTCAGCAGTGCCTTGTAGTATTATTGTTACATCTACATAAGAAATAGAATTCTCAAGGCCTTTCCTTGCCCCCACAACCTGGTGATTATTGCTTCCCAGCCTTGGGAAAGGCTGTAAGTTGACTTGTCAGGAAATTGAGTCACAGAGGCTCTACACAGAAGACTATCAAGCACGTGAACAAAGATGGGAAAGATTAACTAGAAATCAAAACACACAAAAAAAGAAGACAATAGACCCTCTTCTGCCACTGGCTCCAAGAACCTTGCTAACCATTTATTTCTACTACCACTGCTCCTTCCTTTATCAGGAGATAATTGAAGAATTCTCTGCAGAAAACACAAGTAGCCCCAGAAAAAAAAAGATATTTGTATTTGGAGACCCCAGCAAAATGACATGTTATCCATATGATCATCCTTCAGTGAAACCCCACAGTTGAAAATCCCATTCCCATGCATGTAGTTTCCAGTCAGCTTTCTAATGCTCCATTTTTAACTGTCAGTGAATAATAAAGGAAGACCTCTTAAGCAGAAAAAAGGGAACTCAGTAGAAAATGTAGACAATGCAAAGAGCATAAGGCAACTTATATAATTAATACCATCACAGGTCATGGAAAATAAAGCATTTCTAAAATAAGGACAAATGCTGTTTAAAAAAATAAGTAAAGGGAGCATTATATGGCATGAGTTCCAGATACGTTGTTAAATTAAATAAAGAACAATTCACAATCTATTGTATGCTGCTATTTGCAAGGAGGATGGGAAAAAAGGAATATGTAATATTTACTTATTTCTGTGAAAAGAAACTCAGAGAGTTTGTACCTCTTAATCCACTTCATTTTGCCCATTCTCTCATCCATCTTCCTCTGGCAACTACCGGTTTGTTCTCAAATTAATTCGGAGGAACAGACTTCCACCTATAAAATAAATAAGTCACAGAGATGAAAAGTACGGCATAAGTAATATAGTCAGTAATACTATAAATAATGCCTTATGGTGACAGATGGTGACTATATTACTGTGCCCAGCACTGAATAGTGTATACAGTTGTCTAATCACTATGCCATACACCTGAAAGTAATATAACATTATATGTCAATTATATTTCAATAAAAAATTACAAAAAATACTCTAAATGAGCTGGAAAGAATTTAATATTTGATGATTCACAGTCTTTCATTGGCTCAGAGGTATGAGCATGGATATTAATTATTACTATACTGGGGCAACTCAGAACAGTGTTTAATAGTTTGATTAACATAAAATATACTAAAGACTTTTCTGTGTTTCAATTCCAAATAAAAAGAACTCTTAGCAAAAGAGAAAACAACAACAGCAAACTCAGGAATCATAAGCTAGAAACCAAAGAAATTGGCTGCTTATGGGGTGGGGAGAGAAGAAGGTAGAAGAGATAGGAAAAGGAACATGACTTTCCTGATTATACTTTTTTTTTATCTTATTTTTTTGTATTTCAGGTTTTTATTTTTTATAATAATTTTTTATTATGTTAGTCACGATACAGTACATTGTACTTCAGGTTTTTAAATTCCAGTTAACATAGTGTGTGATATTAGTTTCAGGGGTAGAATTTAGTGATTCATCACAGCACCCAGTACTCATCACAAGTGCCCTCCTTAATACCCATCATCCATTTAACCCATCCCCCAACCCACCTCCCCTCCAGCATCTCTCAGTTTGTTCTCTATAGTTAAGAGTCTGTTTTATGATTTGTCTCTTTCCCCGCCATGTTCATCTGCTTTCTATCTTAAATTCTCCATGTGAGTGAAATCATATGGTATTTGTCTTTCTCTAACTTATTTCACTTACCATAATACTCTCTAGCTCCATCCACATCCTTGCAAATGGCATGATTTCATTATTTTTGATGGCCGGGTAATATTCCTGTGTGTGTGTGTGCACGCGCGCATGTGTATATCACATCTTTGTAATCCATTCATCAGTCAGTGGGCATTTGGGCTTTTATCATAGTTTGGCTATTGTTGATACTGCTGCCTTAAACATCGGGGTGCATGTACACCTTTGAATCTGTATTTTTGTATCCTTTCAGTAAATACTTAGAGTGGAAATGCTGGATTGTAGGGTCATTCTCTTTTTAACTTTTTGAGGAACCTTCCTGCTGTTTTCCAGAATGGCTGCACCAGTTTGCATTCCTACCAACAGTATAAGAGTGTTCCCCCTTCTCCATCCACATCCTCGTCAACGCCTATTGTTTCTTGTGTTAATTTTAGCCATCCTGAGAAGTGTGAGATGGTACATCACCATGGTTTTGATGTGTTTTTCCATGATGATGAGAGATGTTGAGCATCTTTTCATGGGCCTGTTAGCCATTTGGATATCTTCTCTGGAAAAATGTCTATTCACGTCTTCTGCCCATTTTTTAACTGGATTATATTTTGGGTGTTGACTTTGATAAGTTCTTTATAGATTTTGGATACTAACCCTTTATCAGATATGTCATTTACAAATACATTTTGTATTCTCCCATTTTGGAGGTTGCCTTTTAGTCTTGTCAGTTGTTTCCTTCACTGTGTAGAAGCTTTTTATCTTCAAAAGTCCTAATAGTTTATTTATTCCTTTATTTTTTAACATACACTGTATTATTTGTTTCAGGGGTACAGGTCTGTGCTTCATTATATAATACACAGTGCTCATTACAACACATACCCTCCCCAGTGTCCATCACCCAGTTACCTCATTCCCCCACCCCTCCAGCAAACCTCAGTGTGTTTCCTAAAATTAACAGTCTCCTATGGTTCGTCTCCCTTCCTGGTTTCGTCTTGTTTTATTTTTTCTTCTCTTCCCCTATGATCCTCTGTTTTGTTTTCTTAAAGGCCATATACCAGTGAGATCATATGATAATTGTTTTTCTTTGATTGACTTGCTTTGCTTAGCATAATACCCTCTAGTTCCATCCACATTGTTGCAAATGGCAAGATTTCATTTTTTTTGGCTGTGCAATATTCCAGTGTGTGTGTGTGTGTGTGTGTGTGTGTGTGTGTGTGTGTGTGTGTGTGTGTGTATACCACATCTTCTTTATCCATTCATCTGTCAGTGGACATCTGGACTCTCTCCATAGTTTAGCTATTGTGGACATTGCTGCTCTGAACATTGGGGAGCATGTGCCCCTTCAAATCACTATGTTTGTATCCTTTGAATAAATACCTACCTGTACAATCGCTAGGTCATAGGATAGCTCTATTTTCAACTTCTTTTGTTTTTAGATTTTATTTATTTATTTGACGGAGCGAGCCAGCGAGAGAGGGAACACAAGCAGGGGGAGTGGGAGAGGGAGAAGCAGGCTCCCAGGGGAGCAGGGAGCCCGATGCGGGGCTTGATCCCAGGACTCTGGGATCATGCCCTGAGCTGAAGGCAGACGCTTAACGACTGAGACACCCAGGCGCCCCTCTATTTTCAACTTCTTGAGGAACCTCCATACTGTTTTCCAGAGTGGCTGCACCAGCTTGCATTTCCACCAACAGTGTAGGAGGTTTCCCATTTCTCCACATCCTCACCAACATCTACATTTCCTGACCTGTTAATTTTAGCCATTCAGGCTGGTTAGAGGTATTACCTCATTGTGGTTTTCTTTTGTATTTCCCTGATGCCTAGTGATGTTGAGCGCTTTTTCATGTGTCTGTTGCCATTTGGATGTCTTCTTTGGAGAAATGTCTGTTCATGTCTTCTGCCCATTTCTTGATTTGATTATTTGTTCTTTGGGTGAGTTTGATAAGTTCTTTATAGATTTTGTATACTAGCCCTTTATCTGATATGTTATTTGCAAATATCTTTTCCTATTCTGTCAGTTGTCTTTTGGTTTTGTTGACTGTTTCCTTTGCTGTGCAAAAGCTTTCTATCTTGATGATGTCCCAGTAGTTCATTTTTGCCTTTGTTTCCCCTGCCTTTGGAGACATGTCTAGCAAGAAGTTGCTGTGGCCGAGGTTGAGGAGGTTGCTGCCTGTGTTCTTCTCAAGGATTTTGATGGATTCCTGTCTCACAGTTAGCTCTTTCATCCATATTGTGTCTATTTTTGTGTATGGTGTAAGGAAATGGTCCAGTTTCATTCTTCTGCATGTGGCTGTCCATTTTTCCCAACACCATTTGTTGAAGAGACTGCCTATTTTCCATTGTATATTCTTTCCTGCTTTGTTGAAGATTAGTTGACCGTAGAGTTGAGGATCCATTTCTGGGTTCTCTGTTCTGTTCAGTTGATCTATGTATCTGTTTTTGTGCCAGTACCATACTGTCTTGATGATTGCAGTTTTGTAATAGAGCTTGAAGTCCAGAATTGTGATGCCACCAGCTTTGGTCTTCTTTTTCAACATTCCTTTGGCTTTTCAGGGTCTTTTCTGGTTTCATACAAATTTTAGGATTATTTATTCTAGTTCTGTGAAAAAAAGTTGATGGTATTTTGATAGGGATTGCATTGAATGTGTAGATTGCTCTAGGTAGCATGGATTTTTTTTAACAACATTTGTTCTTCCAGTCCATGAGCATTCTGTTTTTTCCATTTCTTTGTGTCTTCAATTTTTTTCATGAGTATTCTATAGTTTCCAGATCGCTTGCCTCTTTGGTTAGATTTATTCCTAGGTATCTTATGGTTTTGGGTGCAACTGTAAATGGGGTTGACTCTGTAATTTCTCTTTCTTCAGTTACATTGTTAGTGTATAGAAATACAACTGATGTCTGTGCATCGATTTTATATTCTGCCACTTTACTGAATATGACAACAAATTAGGCAATCTGGAAGAAATGGATTCATTCCTACAGTCTTATAAACTACCATATCTGAACCAGGAAGAAATAGAAAACCTGAACAGACCCATAACCAGCAAGGAGATTGAAGCAGTATTCAAGAATCTCTGAACAAACAAGAGCCCAGGGCCAGATGGCTTCCCAGGGGAATTCTACCCAACATTTGAAGAAGAATTAATACCTATTTGTCTGAAGCTGTTTCAAGAAATTGAAATGGAAGGAAAACTTCCAAACTCTTTCTGTGAGTCCAGCATTACCTTGATCCCCAAACCATACAAACACCCCACCAAAAAGGAGAATTACAGACCAATGTCCCTGATGAACATGGAGGCCAAAATTCTCACCAAAATACTAGCCAATAGGATCCAACAGTACATTAAAAGGATTATTCACCAGGATTAAATGGGATTTATTTCTGGGCCACAAGGTGGTTCAACATCCACAAATCAATTAATGTGATACACTACATTAATAAAAGAAAGGACAAGAACCATATGATCCTTTCAATAGATGCAGAAAAAGCATTTGACAAAGGACAGCATCCTTTCTTGATTAAAACTCTTCACAGTGTAGGGATAGAGGGAACATACCTCAATATCATAAAAGCCATCTATGAAAAATCCACAGCAAAGGTCATTCTCAATGGGGAAGAACTGAGAACTTTTCCCCTAAGGTCAGGAACACAGCAGGGATGTCCACTATCACCACTGCTGTTGAACATAATACTAGAAGTCCTAGCCTCAGCAGTCAGACAACACAACGAAATAAAAGACATCCAAAATGGCAAAGAAGTCGAAGTCTCACTCTGTGCAGATGACATGATACTTTATGTGGAAAACCCAAAAGACTCCACCCCAAAATTGCTACAACTCATATAGGGATTCAGTAAAGTGGCAGGAAACGTCCCAGTAATTTATTATTGCTTTTGTTTTCCTTGCTTCTGGAGATTTACCAAGTAAGAAGTTGCTATGGCTGATGTCAGAGAGGTTACTGCCTGTTTTCTTCTCTTCGATTTTGGTGGTTTCCTGTCACACATTTAGGTCTTTCATCCATTTTGAATTTATTTTTGTGTATAGTGTAAGAAAGTGGTCCGGTTTCATTCTATTGCATGTTGCTGTCCAGTTTTTCCAACACCATTTCTTGATGAGACTGTCCCTTTTGGATATTCTTTGCTGTGTTGTTGAACATTAGTTGACTATATATTTGTGGGTCCATTTCTGGGTTCTCTGTTCTGTTCCATTAATCTATGTGTCTGTTTTTGTGCCAGTACTATACTGTTCTGTACCACAAATAACTTGAAGTCCAGAATTGTGATGCCTCCAGCTTTTTCTTTTTCAAAGTTGCTTTGGTATTTTGGGGTCTTTTGTGGTTCTATAGAAAATTTAAGGTTATTTGTTCTACCTCTGTGAAAAATGCTGTTGGTATTTTGATAAGGATTTCATTAAATGTATAGATTGCTTTGGGTACTATAGACATTTTCAGCAATATTTGTTCTTCCAATCCATGAGCATGGAATGTTTTTCCCTTTCTTTGTGTCATCTTCAATTTCCTTCATTGGTGTTTTCTAAGTTTTCATAGTACAGATCTTTTACCTCTTTGGTTAGGTTTATTCTTAGATATGTTATGGTTTTGGGTACAATTGTAAATGGGATCGATTTCTTGATTTTTCTTTCTGCTGCTTCATTATAGGTGTATAGAAATGCAACAGATTTCTTTTTTTTTTAATGATTTTTTATTATATTATGTTAGTCACCATACAGTACCTCCCCGGTTTCCGATGTAAGGCTCGTTGATTCATTAGTTGTGTATAACACCCAGTGCACCATGCAATACGTGCCCTCCTTACTACCCATCACCGGTCTATCCCATTCCCCCACCCCCCTCCCCTCTGAGGCCCTCAGTTTGTTTCTCATAGTCCATAGTCTCTCATGGAAATGCAGCAGATTTCTATATGTTGATTTTGGATCCTGCAACTGGACAGAATGCGTGTATGCATTCTAGCAATTTTTTGGCGGCGTCTATTGTATTTTCTATATAGAGTATCATGTAATCTGCAAATAGTGAAAGTTTGACTTCTTCTTTGCCGATTTGGATGCCTTTTATTTCTTTTTGTTGTCTGATTGCTGAGGCTAGGATTTCCAATACTATATTAAATAAAAGTGGTGAGAGTGGACTGTCGTGTCTTGTTCCTGATGGTAGATGAAAAGCACTCAGCTTTATGCCATTGAGGATGATATTAACTGTGGGTCTTTCATATATGGCCCTTATGATGTTGAGGTATGTTCCCTCAGTCCCTCCATTGTTGAGGGTTTTTAATCAAGAATGGATGCTGTATGTCGTCAAATGCTTTTTCTGCATCTATTGAGAGAATCATATGGTTCTTATCCTTTTTTTTATTAATGTGGTGTATCACATTGATTTGCAAATATTGAACCATTTCTATAACACAGGAATAAATCCCATGTGATCGTGGTGAATGATTCTTTTCCTGTACTGTTGTACTTGATTTGCTAGTATTTTGTTGAGAATTTTTGCATGCATGTCCATCAGGGATACTGGCCTATATTCTGTTTTTTAGTGGAGCCTTTGATTTTGAAATCAGAATAATGAGGGCCTCGTAGAATGAATTTGGAAGTTTTCCTTCTGTTTCTATTAAGAAGAATAGGTATTAACTCTTCTTTAAAGATTTGATAGAATTCCCCTGTGAAGCCATCTGGCCCTGGAATTTTGTTTGTTGGTAGATTTTTAATTACCGATTCCATTTCTTCACTGGTTATCAGTCTGTTCAAGGTGTCTGTTTCTTCCTGTTTCAATTATGGTAGTTGATATGTTTCTAGCTATTTATCCATTTCTTCCAGATTACTCAGTTTGTCGGCATATAATTTTTCATGATATTATTTGTATTTTTGTGATATTGTTTGTGAGTTCTCCTCTATCATTCGTGATTTTATTTATTTGGGTCCTTTCTCTTTTCTTTTTTATAAGTCTGGCCTGGGGGTTATCAGTTTTACTAATTTTTTTGGAGAACCAGCTTCTGGTTTCATTGATCTATTGGTTTTTTGATTTCTGTATTATTTATATCTGCTCTAATCTTATTATTTCACTTCTTCTGCTGGCATTAGCCTTCATTTGTTCTTTTTCTTTTTTTTTTTCATTTTGTAATTTAAATTCAGTTAGCCAACATCGTTAGTTTTTGATGTAATGTTCACTGATTCATTAGTTGCGTATTACACCCAATGCTCATCACTGTTCTTTTTCTAGCTCCTTTATGTGTTGGTTTAGGTTGCATATTCGAAATATTTCTACTTGAGGTAGGCATGTATTGCTGTATACTCCCTCTTATGACTGCTTTTGCTGCATCCCAAATGTTATGGATTGTCGTGTTTTCATTTTTGTTTATTTCTGTGTTTTTTCCTAATTTCTTTTATTCTTTGGTTGACTCATTCATTGTTTAGTAGCATGTTATTTACTTTCCATGTATATGTGATTTTTCTCAAATTTTATCTTGTGGTTGGTTTCAAGTTTCATAGCATTGTGGTTAGAAAGTATGCATGGTATGATTTCATTCTTTTTGCTCTTGTTGAGGCTTTATTTGTGACCAGTATGTAATCTGTTCTGAAGAATGAAAAGAATGTGTATTACGATGAAATGTTCTGAATCTATCTTTTAAATCCATCTGCTCCAGTGTATCATTCAAAGCCATTGTGTCCTTGTTGATTTTCTGCTTAGATGATCTGTCCTTTGTTACAAGCATGCCCTACTCTTTTTGTATTATTTTCAATGAGTTCCTTTATGGTTTTTAATAATTGTTTTATGTGTTTGAATGTTCCCAAGGTGGGGGAGATCTTCTTACTGGATAGACCCTCTTTTTTATTATATAATGCCCTTCGTCATCTCTTGTTATAGTCTTTGGTAAGTCTAGTTTGTCTGTTATAAGTATTGCTACTCTGGCTTTTTTTGACATCCATTTGCATGGTAAAGACTTCTCCATCGTCTTGCTTTGAATCTGCAGGTGTCTTTAGGTCTAACATGAGTCTTATAGGCAGCATAGATGTGGGTCTTGTTTTTTTTTTTTTTTTATCCAGTCTGACACCATATATCTTTTGATTGGAGCATTTAGTCCATTTACATTCAGAGTAATTATTGTTAGATATGAATTCAGTGCCATCCTGTTACTTGTTTTGTCATTGTTTCTGGAGATTTTCTGTGTTGCTTTCTAGGCTTTGTCAGTTTTGGTCTTTCTTTCCCATGTAAAGAGTCCCCTTTAATATTTCTTGCAGGGCCGGTTTAGTGGACATGAAATCCTTTATTTTCTGTTTGTCTGGGAAACTCTTTATCTCTCCTTCTATTCTGAATGACAGCCTTGCTGGATAGAGTATTCTTACCTGCATATTTTTCCCATTCAGCACATTGAATATCATGCCTCTTTCTTCCATCCTGCTAAGTTGTTGTGGACAGGTCTGCTGCTGATATAATTTGTCTTCCCTCTTAACTTAGGTACTCCTTTTATCTTGCTACTTTTAGGATTTTTTCTATATCTCTGTTTTTTGTAAATTTACAGTATGTCTTGATTTGGGCCTGCTTTTGTTGATTTTGATGGGAGTTCTGTATGCCTCCTGGACTTGGAAGTCTGTTTCCTTCCCCAGATTAGGTAATTTATCAGCTTAATTTCCTCGAATTAACCTTCTGACTCCTTTTCTCTCTTCTTCTGGGACTCCTGTGATACAAATATAATTATGTTTCATGGAGTCGCTGAGTTCCTTAAGTCTACTTTCATGGTCCTAGATTTTCCCCCCTTTTTATGAGCTTCCTTATTTTCCGTAATTGTATCTTCTATATCATTTATTTGTTTTCTTTTCTTCTTTCTTCCAAGTGGTCATTGTATCCAGTCAGTTTTGAATCTGTTATTGCACTTTTCATTTTGGCATGATTGTTTTTAAACTCTTTTATCTCTGTGTTAAGGGTTTCCCTGGTCTGTTCTATGCTTTTCTCAAGCCCAGCTAGTATCCTTATGATTGTTGCTTTAATTTCTGGGTCAGGCATGTTACTTACATGTATTTTGTTTAGATTCCTGTCCATGACCTTGTTATTTCTTTTGTGATGAATCCTCAGTCTAGACATTTTGTCTAGGTATCTGCTTTCTTCTCTGTGTTAGGAAATCCTGTTATATTTCCTGCTCTTGAGAGTAATGACTTTATGAAGAGGAGGTCATATAATGTCCAGGGTCTGTCGCTTCAGGAAGTGTCTCTGGTGTCTGCTGTGTGCACTCTGCTGCTGTGTTGTGGCTGTTCTATCCCTCAGATCAGTACTCTGCAGAGTTTCTCCTTGCCTGCAGTGAGTAGTTTCTGGACCTTGGCCAGAGTGTGGCGAATTTTAACTAGTTGTGCTCTTACCTGCTTGTTTAAAGAGACCTGGTGCCATTTCCATTAGAACTGAAGCTTTGCAGAAGCCTGTAGTCAGTAGACATGGTGCCTTTGGGGGTGTGTCCTGGTCTGGGGGAGGAGCCTGCTGTGCTGGTTCTCAGGCACACTTGCCTGAGAGAAGCAATACCAGTTGAACGCAGAGGGGCAGAGTTGGTGTAAGCAATTAAGCAGCCTGTGTTGGCACTCTTCTATTTACTGAAGTTAGTTTATGCTGAAGTCCAATGGAGGAAAGTGGCACCAGCCAGTTCCTTTGTCCCCTGAGAGAGGAGTTCATGCTCACTGATGGCAGAAAAGCACTCCCAGAGGAGCAAATAAAGTGCCTTCATGTACCCTAAGTGTTTTTTAGATCATTGTTTTCTCACTGTCTGTGTCCAGGTTGCTTGCCTGCCTATTGCAGTGCATTGTGAACTTTGGGCTCTTCCCTAGCCAAGCTGGCTGAGTTTTAAAATTCTAAATTTCCAGACCTGGTGTGCTGGGGACCTGTGCTGGTCTGGGGGTGGTGCAGGTTTGACCCAGAAGGGCAGTCTCACCAGAGCTCAGGAGTGTGGAATTTGGAGCAGAGCTCACTAAGCAGCCAGTGTCTAGTTTCGCTGTCCTCATCAGGTGTCTCTGCATGTATTCTTAGAGGTTGGGGACGGAAATGTTGCCCACTGGCTCCTTTGTCCCCAGAGAAGCAATGACATCTCTCAGATGCCCTCCAAAAAGGGGGATCCATCTCTCCCAGTGTGTCTCAGGAGATCCTCAGATCATGCCATCTGACCCCGGTTTACCTTCCTGCCTTTTCTACAGGAGAACTGCAGCACCCTCAGGGTTCTATATCAGCCATGCCAGGGACCTCCAAAACTACAGTCTTTGAGCTCTCCTAGTTGAAAACACTCCTGAAAGTCATCCCCTCGTTTTCTCAGTTAATGGGTTTGGGAAGTGTTTTCATTGTGTGATCCCCTCTATGCTCCTCTCTCTCTTGCCTCCCTCTGCAATCTGGGCTCCTTCCCCTCTTCAGCACCCATGATCCATTTCTCCCCCAAACAGGTCTCCGCATCTCCTATCTTCCACGATGTGGCCTCCTCTCTCCCTCTAGTTGTGCAGTTTGTTCTGTCAGTCCTCAGATCTATTTCTTGGGTATTCAGAATGAGTTGATATTTATCTAGCTGTGTTTGAGGGATGCAGCAAGCCTACAGTCCTCCTACTCTACCATCTTAGCTCCTTTTTTATATTATTTTTACTTTTGAACCATGGTAATGTTTTTATATATTTAAAATTTTGAAAATCAGCAAGGATGGAGAAAAGCAAAAAGTGATTACAAACAGAAAGAAGTGAAACTAACTGCATAACAAATTGATAACAAACATGCAGAAGAAAAACAATCCAAGTAACTGTTGAACACATTACTCTGATTATTTACCCTTAGTGGAATGTAAGGACAAAAATAAACAAAATTTGAACCTAATTTTGTTGTTAGTAGTAGTATGGAAGTAGCCTATTTGAAATTGTTTTTTGTATATTTTAAGAGTGAGCATATGAATAAATATGTCGATGTTGTAAAACAGTGGTCTTACTTGGGAGAAGAAAGATAAAAATAGTGGAATGCAAGAAGAAGAGGAGCGACCTTGTGATGTTATATTGGGACAGAATTATCAGTATGAATTCAAGATGATAAAGAAGTTCCTAACTTTTCACTGAAAAGGCCTAGAAACAGTGAAATCCTAGTAGTAATAAGTATAACTAGCACATAGATTTTGAGCACTAAGTACTGTTCCTCACTAAAAGGAACCAAAATTCTTTGAATAAATGACAATTCAGTATCTGGGGTGAGAAAACTAATGAATACCTATCACAAAGACACAAGAACCATTTTGTGTGGGCTCCCACTGGCCCAATGTGGGATAATTCGAATGTCAAAAAAAAAAAGATACTTAAGAATTACAACTTGTTCAATAAAAAACTAACCTATAATTTCACAACAATACAAAAGTATGGGACAGGGAAAGCTCTTCTTTAAGAAGAATGCCAACTAACAACTTTGTAGAAGGAATGATAAATTTAGAAAATCATATTTTGCAACTTCCATTGTAATAATGACTGCAGGTAAGGATCATCATTGGTTGCTAAAACCATATGGTGAAAAAAATTATGGGGTAATGGAATATTTACACAGTTTGAAAATGTAACCCATAGATTACTTATTAATTTCAAAAAGAAAAAAGTATCGTTAAAATAGAGAAATCTGGTACAGTCCCTTAACCAAATGATCAGACTTAATATTAATTGTGGAGTAAATTGACATTGTGTACCTCCTGATCTGATGCAGTGGGGTGCATCATCACCTATATTGTATTTCTACCAAAAATGGTTAGCCTGGATCTAATGATCAGGAACTAAACAAAAACAACTTAAATGGCATTCTTTAAAAAATGCACTTGGATATTTTAGAAATATCAGTGTCGCACATATCCAACACGGACTTAAAAACTTATAAATTCAATGTATTGATCCTAATTGGATTCTGGGTGGAAAAATATGTATATAAAGGATATATTATTGGAACAGTAGGTAAAATCTGACTATGGACTATATGTTAGATAAATTTCTTGGGTGTGATAATATTTGTATTCTAGTCAGTATGAAAATATTCTTGTTTTTAGGAGATATGTGCTAATGAAATATTTAGGAGTGAAATGTAACAATGTCTGTAACTCATTCTCAAATGAATTAGCAAAAAAATAGTGTAAAATTAGAGGATGAAGTGAGAAAAAGCCAATGTGGCAGTTGCTAAACTGGGAGAAGCATGAGTTTCCAGATTGAAGGGACCTACCAAGTACCCAGTATGATGAATGGAAAGGAAAACACACCCACACCAGAGCACATTATCACAAAATTTCAGAGTTGAGGATAAATAAAACAACCTTAAGAGTTGTGAGAGGAATGTCTCAAAGGGGAGGTATTCATGGGAGATTTAAATAATAGATTACCTAATATAATTGATTATGAGAAAAATAGTATTCAGATGGGCTTTATATTTCTGGAAGAAGGTTTAGAGAGAATTACCAATAGTGACATATAAAACTAAGAAAATGAAAAAACAAGGCAATTACTAAGTCCAGGAAGAACCAAAAATTTTACAAGAAAAAATATATAAAATTCTAGTACCTACTTGATTCAACAGGTCGTAATAAGGTAAACACTGAATATTAACTTAAACAGCACTTGTGCTATAACCAGTGTTATTAGAAGAGTGTAAAAATGAAGCAGTGGTAATGTGGGATAGTATAGGAGAGCTGAATTTCATAACACATGTATATATGCATATATGTATGTGTAAATACCAGAAGAAATAGCTATGAATTTGGGGATAGGAAGGAGATAGGCATGAAGGAGGAGACAAAAGACCTTTTTGTTATAAGCTTTTTAATCTTATGTAACTTTTTAAGATCTATACATTTGTGATTTAGTACAAATATAAATAATTTAAAGTATATTTTATACATTTTTACTACAGGATAATTATTTGTGATTTATTTCATTGGTGTTTCCACAAAAATAATTCCATTTTTTCTAGTAGCTTTTGATGAAGTTTTCACTGAGGATTTTGTTTTTGACAGTGGCAAATCAAAAAATATAAAACATGTAATCCATGGGGAGTTTTGTGCCAATGTAGTGGTCCACACATACCAAGGTTGAGAACTATGTTCTTCACAATACAGAGAAATTTAAAAAGCTGGAGCAGAATAGTTCTCTTTTAAACTGCCTAGCTGGCAATGAAAGAAGAGTCTGAAATTAACCACTCAGTTGTGGGAATAAATTTTAGTTGTTTTGCTTAAGGGTATATTTGTAAAGGTCCTATAGCTGGGAGTACCAGTAAAAGTGACAAAACTCCTTTTGTCTCCCACCATGTTTAACAGTAGCTGTCAAGAGACAAATTAATTGTAGATAAGAGTTTGGAATCTATACCAAATCTGAAATGTTAAGTTTAATATCCATTGTTAACAAAAATAGCTACTGGAAGAAGTAAGCTTTTCATGGAGAAATCTTTTTTATTTTAAAGTATACATAAGGATTTCAGGGTATTATTTTTAAGTCCCTGTAATAAATAACAGTGCTTTTAATTAAATATTTACCAATTACAGTCACCTTTAAAATTTTTCACCTTCCTTTTCTGCCCTTCAAAATTAAAAATAAAACATTAAAATTTTATTTCTTTTAAATGAAATGGTTTACAGTATATGGGATTTCATAACTTTTTGTTTATTCACTGGACTAATAGCTTAACAGTGAAGAAAGCATTCCCACATCAAGTTTTCCCACTTGTACTATGGATGAGGAATTGGGAGAGGTATTTTCAGTTATTATGCTAGTTATATGACCTTTTTCTATGTTTCTCTTGCTTTTGCTTTTTAGGGTAAGATAGCTGAACGTGGTACCCACCATGGTTTGCTTGCAAACCCTGGCAGTATCTATTCAGAAATGTGGCATACACAGAGTAGCCGTGTGCAGAACCATAATAACCCCACATGGGATGCAAAGAAAGAAAATGTGTCCAAAGAGGAGGAAAGGAAGAAACTACAAGAAGAAATTGTCAACAGTGTGAAAGGCTGTGGAAACTGTTCCTGCTAAGTTACACGAGACATTTTTTTTGACACATTTGCACTAAAGCAGAATTGTTTTATTAAAAAAATCATACATTCCCATTTTCTATAATCCTTTTTTAGATAAGATTTATTTGAAAAAGAATTTTGAGTTTTACATCTTTCACAATATTTAAGGTGATATCTGTATTTAGCCCCAGATTATTTTCTTGTGACTGTCTTCGTTGTGCCCAAAGCATAGTTTTTGTTACTATTTCACTTTGCTCCATTTCTATTTTTGGGGCCTGATAGCCATTTGATATCCATAACCAGATGAATTACATTGGATTACAAATTTTAGTAGTTTTTAAAATCTCCTTTATGCTGACAATTTAGATGAAAAGTATCCATTTAAAAAAAAAAGACAATGTTTGTTCATTGTTTCTCCTTCTCCCTCTCCACTGACATAGTTTAGTGATAGATACCTACACTTTCATTTTTAAAGTCTTTGCCACTGTTATCTTTTGGGAGAAAAACCTTAATTCTCATGTATATATGTAGAATGTTCTTCATCATTAACCGGCATCTCTAGTGGTGGGAGTTTTATTTTTCATCAAAATGAGTTGTTGCTCTTGTTTGGGACCAAAATTTATACCTTTCCCTTTAAACACTTAAAACCCTGATGTAATTTGACAGTTGTCATACTGGGAATGATCTAAAATGCTTAGGAAGTTAATTGCCCTTCTATTTCCATATTAACTATAGTGCTTTTGCTGTCTGACGTTACATAGAGAAACAACTAAATGGAATGTATGCATGTACATATATGTGTGTGCACATGCTAACACTTGTATATAAAGCAGCAACCACTTAAAAATTAATGACCTTGAGGTAAATAGAATATTATGTATATGTACTCTAGATGATTGGGACTTTAATCAGTGACACGTCAGAATTTATTAGGTCTTCCCTTCCTTTTTTAGTTAATGAGTTCCTTTAAATGTGACATAACAAGGAAGAGCCCAAACAAAATGATCAAGTTTTACCTGTTAATAAAATGTTGGTATATGTTCACTTAGAAGCTCTTCTCTTTTCCAGCTTGAATAGCTTCTTTTCTTTTTAAAGAAGCTATTTTCTTTTCATATGATTAGAGGTGGTCTCTAAACCATTGGATCATGTGGTCATTAACCAGTATTTTCAGCTAATAAAAACTTGAATAACCTAAAAAACACAGTTATTGTAGGGGCCATTAAGTCTTAAATATTTTCTTTTAACTTCATCATATTAAGATGGTTCTATACAGTGAAATAATAGACAAAAGAAAAGCTTCCTAGGATGATTGACTCAGACGAAAGTGTCAAGAAAAGGGGCATTTATTATAACATAATTTTACATTACCATATTACATATTCATATAAAAGGGTATAAAGTATAAATTTTTAAATCCATGTTGAAATATTTTTTAATGGATTGGGATGAATAAGCTATAGTTTTAGAATATGGGCTCTGAAAATGGAGCAAGATGATAGTGTTTTATTTCTTATATCCCTGTATTTTAAAAATAGTGTATTTCCTTCCTAAGGGAGCCCAGTTTACAAAAATTAAGTTGGAACAAGAGTAATTTGTGATCAGAAAAACTGATGCCTTCCTGAAGGTTTTCAAAATAGAAATATCTTGGTGATGAACAGATAGGTTCATTTGGAAGTTTTTTCAACAGTTCAAGTCTGAGGGTCAGCTGTGAGAATCAGAAAGAGGTGTAGGCATTTGGACAAACTCAAAGTATGCATTTACTTTTCCTCTACAGGGATGTGCACCTTTTATATACCTTAAGATAAATATTTTGCCTTTTTCCTTAGATGTTGACAAAGATCAGTTTGTACAAATGGCTAGTTTAAAAATAAGTTTTAAGGGGCACCTCCGTGGCTCAGTCTGTTAAGCGTTCAACTCTTGATTTCAGGTCATGATCTCAGGGTCGTGAGATCAAGCCCTGCATTGGGCTCTGAGCTGGGCATGGAACCTGCTTAAGATTCTCTCTCTGCCTCCATCCCCCCCCCAAATTAATTAATTTTGCTTTAAGGATAAGATATTTAAAGATTATATGAATTCTTGTTTCTGGATCACTTTGTTTATGTTGTCATCTTGCTGTCATCCTTCCTAATTCCTGGATGTGTCAGTGAGTAGCAGCTTTTGCCAGTGTATATTTATAATTCATATATACCTTCTACCTTTGTCATAGGATATTCTGTTGTAGATTAGTAGTTGAAAGCTTTTAAATATATTTGTTTTGGGAGCTTTCTTAAATTATAGAAAGTCCCTTTTCCCCCTGCTTTGAGTACATAGATTTTGAATGTAAACTATATAGTAAATGACAATATTAAGTCAAATAAGCTGGTTAAAACTGATTAGTTAAGACAAAATGACTCAGCAAGGGAGGCTCTTTGCCAGTTTTATTGTTACAGCAATTTGTGCAGATAATCATTACTAAATAAACAATATGTCTTTGTGACTAGAAATGGATGGCCCATTGAAGGAACTCTTTTCTGCAATGCATAGGGAGAACTGATATTTTGTCATTCACACTTTTAGATCAAGTATAGATAATTAATAGACACTCTGGGGGTATGGCTTTAGAGCCTTATGCAGAAGGTGAAAACTTGGAATTGCCTCAAAGAGAAAGTAATTGTTTGCAGAGTTCATAATATGGGTAAAATGGTAGTAAATTATAGTGCTTTAACTTAGCATTAAGCTGTCATATTTCTGATGACCAATCAGTGAAAGGCAACTTTCCATTGCCCCAAGTTTTTCAGTTCTAATGGTTATGAAGGAAACCTTTGGGGTAGAGAAATTTCTTGACTGCAAAGCATACAAAACTAGCATTTTGATTAAGTAGAATTGGAATTAATTGTTCTAATTAAAAACAAGTCGGAACAGTTTTGGTTTAAAAAGACAGTGGATTGTTTTCATATATCCTGTTCGCACACAGCTACAGAACAATGTTTTTCACTGATTAGTTTCTATTCCATTTCTACTACATAAAATCATAGGATTTTTAGAGTTGGAAGGAATATAAAAGCCTTTAATGTAATTTCCTCATTCAGAAACAATTTCAGGAGAAATCACTGGTCTTGCTAGAGACCAATTTGGAATGAAAACCCTGGCTCTTGACACCTACTCCATTTCTCTTTTTGCTGAACTTTTCCACTCAGAAGCTAAGTTGAAAAATATATTGAGGGCTGAGACTTCTAGAAGGTTGAAGTGAGGAGCTCGGTAGACCTTCTCTCCAGCAAAACAACTTTACTGTTTGAAATTATTTGTTAAAAACAATAATTTAAAATCTCTATAGAAATTGCCCAAAGGGCATGTATCAATTAGAAAAACATGGATTCAAGAAACCTATTAAATATCAGTAAGAATAGCAAGATTCTGGCATTTGAAGAATTACCTGCATATCCTCTATCATGCCAGGTCTGTGTTACAGAAGCTTGACTTTGGGTACTCCATTTAGGCAGGTGTGGTGAAGATGTTGGGAGGAGGTAGGGCTCCTCCCCGAAGCTCCCACTCCAGGGCTGTGGTTTCACCCTGGCAGGGGTAGCTGCCTGCATTTCTTACCCCCCAACTCTGTGTTGCGGAAATTTATTCCACATAGGCACAGCCAAGAGGACTGGTGATACCTTCCACCACCCAGCCTCCATTCTTTGAGTGGAAGCACTATTCTGTGTGCAGGCTAATACTGAGGCCCTGATTTTTTCCACCCTAGCTTAGTCAAAGTTTGGATGTTTCACTGAAGGAGAGGAAAACTGAGAATACCAGGGACTGACACCATGCCCCAGTGCCCTCTCAGAGTGGTGTTTTCACTCTAGGCCCCTTGCCTCCCACCCCCCATCTTTGGTTCAGTGGTGCACAGGTTCTTTCTAAGTGGGAAGGTATGCAATGAGGACAAAGAATTCCACCACCCTTCCTGGGGGACTGACTTCATTTGAAACAGCATGGAGAACTCTGTCCCTAAGGACATTGTCAAAAACAATGGAGATCTTGGTGGAGAGCAATTAGGAGAAGCTGGTGCAAGCAAAGCAGCAGAGCAGCCCGAGTTTTAACAAACAGAAACCAAGAGGGAACCAAAAAGAGCCCTCCTGGGAGCACAGTCAACTCTGGGGATTGAAAAGACTGTGTGCATGTGCTGGGCTGCACCTACCTACTCAGGACAATTAGAGCAGAACGTGGGACAGACTTAAAAGCATTTCCCAGTACATGCAGACCCATCAACACAGAGCAAAAGCTTTGCTGGCACAAGGAACTTGACCAAACACTGAATAATAAATTGTTCTGATCTAGAGGTGACTATTAGGAACACAGGCTTAAAAATAAAATCACACTCCTTGGCAATCTGGAAGACTATGTATATGTCTAAAACTGTGCCCTCCCAGAGCAGAGAAGGAAACTCCCAATTACTAGTCCCTCGCTGAACGTGGGTCAAAAGAATACTCCCTGAAATAGCAGCCTCCAAGCACATACACATCCAATGGTAAAGGGTAAAAATCCCGCCAATAAGTGCATTATACCGACCCAGAGAGAACCCTTAGGTGGCTAGACTAAAAGATAGGTAACATCATGCTGCATGCTGCAGGGGAAATAACCAAGCAAATGCTGATTCCTTATAGGAGAAGGATCATTATCCAGAGTTGCTATAAGATACTATAATACAATGTCTGCTTTATAACAAAAGATTTTAAGAAATGCAAAGAAACAGGAAAGTATCATGCATACACAGGAAAAACAGGCAGTAAATAGTGCTTTAAGGGGCCTGGATGGTAACTATAGCATATAAAGATTTATCAATAAAGAAATAGAAATTACTTTAAAAGAACTGAATGGAAATTCTGAAGTTGAGAAGTACAGTAACTGAAATGAGAAATTTACTAGAGGAACTCAATAGTATATTTGAGCTGGCCAAAGAGTCCTCAAACTTGAATATAAATCAAGAGATTATGCAATCTGAAGAACAGAGACAAAAATGAAAAATGTCTTCAAGAGAAATGTAGGACACCATTGAAAATACCAACGTATTCAAACTGTAAGCAGAGGAGAGGAAAGGAGCAGGAAAAAATATTCAAAGAGATGAATGGAAACATCTAAATTTGATGAAAAATATAACACGTCAAAAAGGCTCAACAGACACCATTTAGGAAAAACACAGATGTTCAAAGCTAAAGATAAGGAGAAAATTGTAAAAGCAGTAAGAGATAGATAAAAGACTCCTCACATATAGGGAAACCCCAATATGATTAACAGGTGAGGTTTCTCATAAACAGTGAAAGCCAGAAGACAGGGATCGCATATTCAAATTGCCGAAATTTAAAAAACTATCAATCAAGGGATGCCTGGGTGGCTCAGTTGGTTAAGTGTCTACCTTTGGCTCAGGTCATGAACCCAGGGTGTTGGGATCAGGCCCCGCATCAGGCCCCCCTGCTTGTGCTTATGCTCACTCTCTGACAAATAAAAACCCTTAAAAATGTTTTTAAATAAAAAACTATCAATCAAGAATATTATATCCAAAACTATCATTCAAAAATGAAGGTGAAATAAAGATGTTATCATATAAGTAAAAAGAAAATGCATTGCTAGTAAATCTCTATTGCAAGAAGTACAAAGGAATTATTCAGGCAAAAAGCAGGTGACACCAGACAGTAATTCAAATACACACACACACACACACACACACACACACACCAGAGCACCAATAAAGTCACACGTAGATACTTAGTAAAAGACAGTATAATTGCGTGTTTCTTCTTTGTTTTAGGAGAATTTTTTTTCCACTGAAAAATAATGTTTATTGAGATCCCCACCAGTTGCACAATCTGCTCCTGACATTAAGCAGCAGCTTCTTGCAATTTGGTCTTTCATAAGTGGTCCCATGAATTCTTTCTTATCCTCCACAGTCTGGAATCAGTCATGGCCAAACTTGGAGGTGGTGTCAATGAACTTAAGGTCAATCTCCAGGGCCTGCCATTTGATCTGCACAAGCAACAACTTGTGGAGAGTAAGCACTTGCTTCTTGGTTATCAACACAGCCTTTATGCATGACAAAGTCATTGGTCACTTCATCATAGTGGACAAAGCTGACTCAGAGGGTTTATGCTCTTGTCAGATCATAATCAGTGGAAGCATTGTTCTTGATCAGTTTGCCATCTTTGATGAGGTAGCTCTGGCCAATCTTGTAGATCTTCTTGTTGATCTCAGTGCAGTGATGGTAGCCTTTCTGCCCAGCCCATGCCATGGAGAAGGCCACTTGGGCAGGATGCCATGCCCCAATACAGCCCACCTTGCACAGTCCCTGGTGGGTTTTGCAGGTTAGCTTCTTGGTGTGCCAGTGGCTGGTGACCTCTTTGTAACCTTTGCCCTTGGTGACACTAATGACATCTATCATCTCATCCTGCCCAAACACTTGGTTCACAAACACCTGCTGTTCCATGCTCTCGGAGGCCTAGTCCAGCTTCTCAGCCACTATGCCTCTATTCACCTGGATCTCCATAAGATGGGCTTTCTTCTGGCATAGAGGAAGCAGGGGCATCTAGGTGTGGGTGATGACGTGGATGATTTGGCCATACTTCATGCTGTTGAAGTCCTCTAGCTGCTGCTTGCCGTTGTTATCCTGCCACTTGCAGTATTTGATTGAAGGCCTTCTTAGACTTACCCCAGTTCTTATAGAAGTGCCTTTTGCACTTATATCATGGATGTGTTCAGCAAAGATGGTCTTTTTAAAATATTTTTTATTTGTCAGAGAGACAGAGCACAAGCACAGGGAGTGGCAGGCAGAGGGAGAAGCAGGCTCCCCGCTCAGCAAGTAGCCCGACACAGGACTCGATCCCAGGACTCTAGGATTATGACCTGAGCTGAAGGCAGACATTAAACCGACTGAGCCACCCAGGCGTCCCAAAGATGGTCTTAAAAGTACAGAGACCTTGAATGGTTTCTTCATAGCCCATGGTGCCCACCACCATGGATGGTGCCTCCACAATGGTTGCATCCTCCACAATTTCCTTCTTTTTCACTTTGGATCCTGGCCTGCTGACCTCTCACACAATGTGAGTCATGCCAGCCTTGTAGCCGAGGAAAGCTGTAAGGTGGATAGGCTTGGAAGAGTCATCCTTGGGGAAGCTTGTCACCTTCCATGGTGCCAGCTACTGCATTTCTGGGGCAAGAAGCCCAGGGACCCATACCTGGGAATAGAGAATTTCCTATGAGATATTCTGCCACAGAATGCTGCCAGTAGAGCAAGAAAATTTTAAAACTTCACTTAAGTTGACTTAGAAAACAACCACATGAAGCAATATGTATTCTTTTGTTGGGAGTGGATACAAAGCTGTCTTGGAGTAATGAAAGTAATTCTTGGAAATGAAGCTAGGTGATAGCCAGAACCCACAGAATGAATGAAGAGAGCCAGAAATGGTATATACAATGATTAATATAACAAAATCTATGAATATACACCTGCCCTTCTCTTAGATGTTTGGAAAGATATAAGATCATATAAACTAATAGTTTTAACTATGTATTGTTGAGTTTGATACACATATAAATGTAACATATAGATATAATACATACAACAATAATATAAAAAGGTGGTGTGGAAAGGAGCTATATAGAAGTAAAGGTTATATACTTCACCGGAACTAATCAGTGGAAATATGAAGTAAATTCTGAGAAGTTAGGATGTATATTTTAATCCCTAGAACAACCACTAAGAAAGTAACTGTAAGAAATATACTGAAAATATTAAAGGGATCAAAATGTTACACTAGAACATATCCACTTAATACAAGAAGGCAATAAAGTAGGAATAGAAAAAAAAAAGACATGAGGCATATAGAAGAACTTTACATCAAGAACCAGGGATGTATTGTATGGTGACTAACATAATATAATAAAAAATATTAAAAAAAAGAAAAAAAATTAAAGTGAAAGATGTAGCAATAGAGATTGTAAGATTGAATTTAAAAATCAAAAGCCAAATTGATCCAACAGGTATCCTGTCTATAGGAGAAGCACTTCATATTCAAAGATACAAATAGGTTGAAAATAAAGGATGGGAAGGGTGCCTGGGTGGCTCAGTCAGTGTCTAACTCTTGGTTTTGGCTCAGGTCATGATCTCATGGGTTGTGAGATTGAGCACCATATCTGGCTCCGTGTTCAGCAGGGAGTCTGCTTAAAGATTCTCCCCCTCTTCCCCTCCCCCCACTCTCTCTCTCAAATAAATAAATCTTTTTTTAAAAGGATGGGAAATATATATATTCTGCAAGAATTAACCATAGAAGTGTTGAAGCGCCTAAACTAATATCAGAAAAAATAAACTTTAAAACCAATAAATGCTACTAGAGATAAAAAGGTATATTTCATAATGAGTAGAAATTCAATCTCTCAGGAAGATATGACAATTTAAAACATATGCACCTAAGAACCTATCAAAATGCATGAAACAAAAACTGACAGAACTGAAGGGAGAAATAGACAATTCAACAATAATTTCAAGGCCTCTTTCAATAATGGATAGAACAACTAGGCAAAAGATCAAGGAAATAGAAGACTTAAACAGAATACACTTTCTGCCTAAGTGCACATGGAACATTCTTCAGGATAGACCAAATGCTAGGCCAAAAAACAAGTGTCAATAAATTTTTAAAAGATTCAAATCATACAAAACATGTTCTCTGGCCACAGTAAAAAAAATATTAGAAATCAGTAATAGAGGAGGAAAACATGGAGACTTTGGAAGGAAATTAACTCACTTTAAATATGGGTCAAAGAAGAAATCACAAGGGGAAACTAGAAAATATTTGGAGACGAATGAAAATGGAAAAACAGAAATGTATGGAATGCAGCTAACAGTGTCATTCAAGGGAATTTTATAGCTATAAATCCCTATATTTCAAGAGAAGGAATATCTCAAATCAGTAACATAAACTTCTGCCTTAGGAAACTAGAAAAAGAAGAGCAAAGTGAACCAAAAGCTAGCAGAAAGAAAATTTGGAGCGTAAAGCAGTGAAATAGAGAATACAAAATCAGTAGAAAAAATTAACAAAGCCACAAGTTGATTCTTTGGAAAGATTAACAAAATTAAATTTTTAAACTAGACTGACCAGTAACAAAATAGTGAAGACTCAAATAAGTGAAAAAAAAAAAAAGGAATGAAAGACATCGCTGCCAATTTTACAGGTTAAAAAAAAAACTGCAAAAGACTCTGAAGAGGGAGGGGAGGTAAGATGGTGGAAGAGTAGGGCACCTCGTTTCAATTGGTCCCTTGAATTTAGCTACATAACTATCAAATCATTCTGATCACCCATGAATTCAACCCAAGATGTAAGAAAAAAATACCTGGAACACTACAAGTAGAAAAGCGACCACTTTTTGCAAGGTAGGATGTGCAGAGAAGTGATTCTGAGGGGATATATCAAAAGATAAATGGTGGAGGGAGGAGCAGGTACACCATGATCAGAACTGCTCTCCATGCCAGGGCCCTACAAAGTGTAGAAGTGCAGGACCCTTCTCCTTCCCCTGGGAGGATATGTGTGGGTACACACCACAGGAGTCTTCAGACTTTGGCACACACAAAAGTGAAGACCATTTATTCCTAAGGGTTTACTGAAGAGGGGACTGTGATCTTTCCACTCTGGGCCTGGAGATTAGGCATGGCCATTTTCATTTTGATCCTCTAAAGAGGTGTGGAAAGCCTTCAGGGAACAGAAGCCACACAGAGCAACTAAAAACAGATTACATTGAGCCCAGACCCCTGACAAGGGGCAGTACAACTCTGCCCAAGCAAAGACACCTGAGAAGCACG
The DNA here is from genome assembly GCF_024610735.1 of Ursus americanus. Taxonomy (NCBI): domain Eukaryota; kingdom Metazoa; phylum Chordata; class Mammalia; order Carnivora; family Ursidae; genus Ursus; species Ursus americanus. The sequence continues at coordinate 63,167,550 of NC_142164.1, forward strand.
GCAGCAGACCCCTCCCCCAGAAGACCACCTGGAAGAACAGGTGAACAGCAAGTTTACGGACCACACAGGACTGTAAAACTCCAGTGCTAGGGGAAAATAATATATAAAATTCAAAGTTTTTTTTTTCTCTCATGATTCCTTTATCCTTCAGTTTAAAAATTTCCACTTCTTTTCTTTCCCCCTTTCAACTAGGTTCTTGTTTTATCAACTCTTTGTTTTTAAGTCTTTTTTAACTTTCAGTTTTTACATTCACATTTTATAAATATATTCTTCACTTTTGGCTTCCTTTCATATATCTATATATCTATATATCTATATCTATATATCTATATATATAGATATATAGATATATATATATATATATAAAACCTGCTTTCTTTACAATTTTGGGATTTAGTGTCTTCTAACACACAGACCAAAATACAATCAGGACCAAGTGGACCACCCTGTTTTGTCCACCCTGTAAGATTATATTCTCTCCCACCACCTTTCTTTACTTTTTTCTTTTTCTTCTCTTTTCTTTTTTTTCTTTTCTTTTCTTTTCTTTTCTTTTCTTTTCTTTTCTTTCTTTTCTTTTCTTTTCTTTTCTGGTTTATGACCTCTTTGGATATTTCACTTGGGTTGTGGTTGATATTTTTGATAGTGCTCACTTGTTCATCCATTCTTTTCTGGACAAAATTACTAGAAGGAGGAATTCACAACAAAAAAAAGAACCAGAGGTAATACTCCACCACAGATCTAATCAATATGCATATAAGTAAAATGTCAGAACTGGAATTCAGGATAAAAATTATAAAGTTACTAGCTGGACTTGAAAAAAGCATAAAAAACACTAGAGAACCTCTTAGTGCAGAAATGAGATCTAATCAGGCCAAAATTAAAAATGCTCTGAGATGCAGTCTAAATTGGATACTGTAACAGCTAGGGTAAATGAGGCAGAAGAGAGAGGGACAGAAGACAAGTTGAAGGAAAGTAAGGAAGCCGAGGAAAAGAGAGAAAAACTAGTGGACCACAAGGGGAGACTTCAAGAAATCAGTGTTGCTTCATTCCCCCTTCTGAGAGACTATGGACTCTGAGAAACAAACTGAGGGTTTCAGAGGGGAGGGGGGTGGGGGAATGGGACAGGCTGGTGATGGGTAGTAAGGAGGGCACGTATTGCATGGTGCACTGGGTGTTATACGCAACTAATGAATCATGGAACTTTACATCAAAAACCAGGGATGTACTATATGGTGACTAACATAATAAAAAAATATTATTATAAAAAAAAGAAATCAGGGATGCCATAAAATGAAACACTATCAGAATTATTGGGATGCCCAAAGTAGAAGAAAGAGAGGGTCAGAAGGTATATTTGAGCAAATCATAGCTGAGAACTGCCTGAAACTGGAGAAGGAAACAGGCATTCATATCCAAGAGACAGAGAGGAGCCCTCCCAAAATTAATAAAAAATAGATCAACACCCAAACATATAATAGTGAAGCTTGCAAATTTCAGAGATAAAGAGAAAATCCTGAAAGCAGCTCAAGACAAGAGGTTCCTAACCTACAGGGATAGGAATATTAGACTGGCATCAGACCTATCCACAGAAACCTGGCAGGCCAGAAGAGGCTGGCATAATATATTCAGGGTACTAAATGAGAAAAACATGCAGCTAAGAATACTTTATCCAGCAAAGCTGTCATTCAGAATGGAAGGAGAGATAAAGAGCTTCCAGGACAGACAGAAACTGAAAGAATATGTGATCATGAAGCCAGCCCTGCAAGAAATATTAAAGGGGATCCTATAAGTGAAGAGAGAGCCCAAGGGTAACATAAACCAGAAAGAAACAGAGACAATCTATAGGAACAGGGACTTTACAGGTAATATAATGACACTAAATTCATATCTTCGATAGTTACTCTGAATGTAAATGGGCTACGTGCTCCAATAAAAAGATACAGAATATCAGATTCAATAAAAAAAGCAAGACCCATCCATATGCTTTGTGCAAGAGATTCATTTTGAACCTAAAGACACCTCCAGACTGAAAGTGAGGGGGTGGAGAATCATTTATCATGCTAATGGACTTCAAAAGAAAGCTGGGGTAGCAATCCTCATATCAGACAAATTAGATTTTAAACCAAAAACTGTCATAAGAGATGAAGAGGGACACTATATCATACTTAAAGTGTCTACCCAACAAGAAGATCTAACAATTATAAATATTTATGCTCCTAATTTGGGAGCAGCCAATTATAACAACCAATTAATAACCATATTACAGAAACACATTTATAAAATACAGTAATAGTAGGGGACATCAACACCCCCACATACAGCAATGGACAGATCATCTAAGCAGATCAACAAGGAAGCAAGAGCTTTGAATGACACACTGGACCAGTCAGACTTCACAGACATATACAGAACATTCTATCCTAAAGCAACAAAGTACACATTCTTCTTGAGTGCACATGGACTTTCTCCAGAATCGATCACATACTGGGTCACAAATCAGGTCTCAACCAATACCAAAAGATTGGGATTATTCCCTGCATATTTTCATACCACAATGCTTTGAAACTTGAACTCAATCACAACTGGAAATTTGGAAGGAACTCAAACAATTGGAGATTAAAGAACATCCTACTAAAGAATGAATGAGTCAAGCAGGAAATTCAAGAAGAATATAAAAACTTCATGGAAACTAAAATGAAAATGTTCAAAACCTTTGGGATAGAGCAAAGGTGGTCCTAAGAGGGAAGTACATTGCAATACAAGCTTCTCAAAAAATTAGAAAAAATTCAAATACACAAGCTAACCTTACACCTAAAGAGCTGGAGAAAGGACAGCAAGTAAAGTCTAAACCAAGCAGGAGAAGAGAAATAATAAAGATTAGAGCAGAAATCAATGAAATAGAAATGAGAATAGTAGAATAGATCAATGAAACTAGAAGCTGGTTCTTTGAAAGAATAAGATTGATAAACATCTAGCCAGACTTATCAAAAAGAAAAGAGAAAGAATCCAAATTAATAAAATCATGAATGAGAGGGGAGAGATCACAACCAACACCAAGGAAATACAATTTTAAGAACAGATCATAAGCAACTAAATGCCAACAAATAGTAATCTGGAAGAAATGGATACATTTCTGGAAACTTATAAACTACCACAACTGAAACAGGAAGAAATAGAAAAATCTGAACAGACTCATAACCAGCAAGGAAATTGAAGTAGTAGTCAAACATCTCCCAAAAACAAGAGTCCAAGGCTGGATGGCTTCCCAGGGGAATTCTACCAAACATTTAAAGAAGAAATAATCCCTATTCTACTGAAGCTATTTAAAAAAAAAATAGAAATGGAAGGAAAACTTCCAAACTCATTCTATGAGACTAGCATTACCCTAATCCCCAAACCAGACAAAGACCTCATCAAAAAAGAGAATGACATACCAATATCCCTGACGAACATAGATGCCAAAATTCCCACCAAGATACTAGCCAATAGGATCTGACAGTACATTAAAAGGACTATTCACCACGACCAAGTGGGATTTATTGTTGGGCTGCAAAGATGGTTCAACATTCGAAAATTACTAAATGTGATACAGTACATTAATAAAAGAAAAAACAAGAACCATATGATCCTCTCAATGGATGCAGAAAAAAGCATTTGACAAAATACAGCATTCTTTCTTGATTAAAACTCTCTACACTGTAGAGATACAGGGAACATACCTCAATATCATAAAAGCCATCTACAAAAAGCCCACAGTGAATATGATTCTCAATGGGGAAAAACTGAGAGCTTTCCCCCTAAGGTCAATAACACGACAGTGATGCCCACTCTCACCATTGTTGTTCAACATATTACTAGAAGTCCTAGCCTCAGCAATCAGACAATGAAAAGAAATAAAAGGCATTCAAATTGGTAAAGAAGAGGTCAAACTCTCACTCTTTGCAGATGACATGATATGTGGAAAACCCAAAAGACTCCACCCCAAATTTGCTAGAACTGATACAGCAATTCAGCATCGTGGCAGGATACAAAATCAATACACAGAAATCAGTTGCATTTCTATACACTAACAATAAGGCAGAAGAAAGAGAAATTAAGGAATCCATCCCATTTACAATTGCACCCAAAACCATAAGATACCTAGGAATAAACCTAACCAAAGATGCAAAGGATCTGTACTCTGAAAAGTATAGAACACTTACAAATGAAATTGAGTAAGACACAAAGGACTGGAAAGGCATTCCATGCTCATGGATTGGAGGAATAAAAATAAATATTGTGAAAATCTCTATGCTACAGGTGCAATCTACACATTCAATGCGATCTCTATCAAAATATCATTGACATTTTGCACAGAGCTGGAACAAATAATCCTAAAATTCGTATGGAACCAGAAAAGACCCCGAATAGCCGGATTAAGATTGAAAAAGAAAACCAAAGCTGGTGGCATCACAATGCCAGTATTCAAGGTATATTACAAAGCTGTAATCATCAAGACATTTTGGTATGGGCATAATAGCAGACACATAGATCAATGGAACAGGATAGAGAACCCAGAAATGGACCCTTAACTCTACGGGCAACTGATCTTCAACAAAACAGGAAAGAAAATCCAACAGAAAAAGTCTCTTCAATAAATGGTGCTGGAAAATTTGGGCAGCCACATACAGAAGAATGAAACTGGACCATTCTCTTACACCATACACAAAGATAAACTCAAAATGAATGGAAGACCTCAGTGTGAGACAGCACTCCATCAAAATCCTTGAGAACACAGGCAGCCCCTCTCTGACCTTGGCCGCAGCAACTTCTTGCTAGACATCTTTCCAAAGACAAGGGAAACAAAAGGAAAAGTGAACTACTGGGACTTCAAGATAAAAAGTTTCTGCACAGCAGAGGAAACAGTCTACAAAAGTAAAATGCAACCTACGGAACAGGAGAAGATAGCTGCAAATGACATAACAGGTAAAGGGCTAGTATCCAAGATCTATAAAGAACTTCTCAAACTCAACACCCATCAGAAAGGATGAATGCCTGTCATTTGCATCAACACATATGGAACTGGAGGGTATTATGCTAAGTGAAATAAGTCAAACAGAGAAAGACAATCATCATATGGTTTCACTCGTATATGGAACCTAAGGAATAGCATGGAGGACTACAGGGGAAGGTCAGGAAAACGGAATGGGTAGAAATCAGAGAGGGGGACAAACCATATGAATTTCATGACTCCAGGAAAAGTGGCTGAGGGTTTCAGAAGGGAGGGGGTGGGGGATGGGATAACTTGGTGATGGGTATGAAGGAGATTGTGTGTTGTTGTGATGTGCACTGGGTGTTATTCACAAGTAATGAATCATTGAACATTACATGAAAAACTAATGATGTACTATATGTTGGTTAATGGAACATAACAGTATAAATAAATAATAAAAATAATTTTTTTTAAAAGTGAAAAGAGCTTTAGAATGGGAGAAAATATTTTTCAATAATATATAGAAACTGTATCCAGAATATATAAATACAATTACAACTCAATAACAAAAAAACTAATAACCCATTTAAAAATGGGCAGAAGATCTGAATGGAAATTTTCCAGAGAAGACATACAAATATCCAATAAGCACATGAAACATTGCTCAACATTATTTGCCATTAGGGAAGTGCAAATCAAAACCACAGGGAGATACCACTTCACACTCACTGGAGGGGTATAATAAATAAGACAAAATGAGTTTGCTGGCAAGGATGTGGAGAAATTTGAACCTTCCTACATTGCTGGTAAGAATGTAAAATGGTGCAGCTATTTTGGAAAACAGTCTGATAGTTCCTCAAATACCACTCCTAGATATTAACATCATTCATAACAACCCAAATATGTAAGCAATCTAAATGCCCACCAACTGATGAATGGATAAATAAAATATTTTATATCCATATCATGGAATATTACATGGCAATAAAAATGAAGTACTGATCCATGTTACATATGGATCCCATATATTGTATGCTTCCACTCTAGAACATGCAAATCTATAGAGACAGAAGGTAGATTAATGGTGCCTAGGGATAGGACTGTGTTGTGGAGGAATGGGAAGTGACTGCTAATGCGTACATGGTTAAGTATATTGACTACATCCTGTGTTGTCATGTGGCTCACGACACAAGATGTCTTTTGTACATATGCTGTGTTAACCTTAAAAAGTAAAACTGCCCATTATTCTATCAGCAAAAGATGGGTTTATTCAGGAATAGCAGAGAATTCAAATCTAGGGAAAGCAAGATATAACAAAACCTTAGGCAAGTCCACCGAACAAAGGAGAGGAATGCTCTTTTACAGAGGAAAATGAGAAGTTGGGAAGACTGTTTATAAATAAAAAGTTTATTGGAGTAAACTGGGAATTCTAAGTATAGTTGCTGAGATGATGCTGGGCTAGGAGGATGCCTTCCTTCTTCATTCCGGGGTACTAAAGTAGTGTCCATGGGGCAAGGTCTCTTCCAAAGTCTCTTCCGCTTGGGTCTGCAATTGACTATGAGTGGTAGAGTGTGATAGCTCCCCCTGCTGAACCTCCCAACTCTATTTCCTTTTATTAATTTTCACCTTTCCCCCTTTTGATCAAGATCTTTCTTTGAAAGCATCACTGATCAATAGTCAGGTTCTTTATATTTAGTGGTTTTTTTCCCACAGTGCCAGGAAGAGCCTTTTATGTCTGTCATGTCTTAAATCGGAGGGAAAGTGCACGGTATTTGGAAACCACTTAAAACCACGTTTGAGTAACAAGGAAGATTAGGAGGAAGAAAATCTCAGGGACTTCCCACCTAAAGTCTACGTCTTCTCAAGGTCGTAAGTGTGGGAGATCATTTTTTTTTTCAAATATCACTTTATAGCTTTCAACCTTCCTGGTTTTTTTTATTGTTATGTTAGTCACCATACAGTACATCATTAGTGTTTGATGTACTGTTTCCTGATTCATTATTTGCATATAACACCCAGTGTTTATTACAATACATGCCCTCCTTAATACCAGGCTAACCTGTCCCCCCACTCTCCTCCCCTCTGAAACCCTCAGATTGGTTCCTGGAGTCCATAGGTTCATCTCCCCCTCTGATTTCCCCCCCTTTCAGTTTTCCCTTCCTTCCCCTAATGTCCTCCGTGCTATTCCTCATGTTCCACATATGAGTGAAACTATATAATTGTCTTTCTCCACTTGACTTATTTCACTTAGCATAAAGTGTGGGAGATCATTTTGATGCACTAACCCATCATCACTTTACTGGGTACATCTTTTCTATAAAAAATGTTAAATAGTCAACAAAATACAAAACTTAATCATACAAAACGTAAGTAACATAACAATTCCAAGTTATATATGATGGTACTAAACCAAGACTCTAGGTCTGAAAGTAGCCAATTGAAATATTGATTGGCACTTATTACAACTTAGGGAAGAAAGTTTCTCCCTATAAATGCGAACCTGTAGTCGTGTATGCCTCTTAGAAGTTTCTGCTTAAAGCAACAATGAAAGCAAAATGGTGAATACTGCAGGAGCACACTGAAAGAATTAACTGAGTGCATTTGGGAAGATACAGTACAGGTATATACATGAAGCAATAGCTGATGACCTTTTTGTAAAACAGCAAAACTTCAAAAAAATTTAAAACAGTATTTATATCTTAAAAGATAAAAATATTTAGAACCATATGTGTTATTGATAGTACAGTCTGTAAGGCTGTAAATTCAGAGACCGTGAATTTGGGTAAGAATCCAAAGTTAGTCAACAGTTTAGATGAAAGAAAGACTTTTGTGAACGCTGAACCTTCCAACCTTTCAGAAAAGACAAGTGAAAAATCAATCTGTCACAGGACCATGATGAGGCTGTTTCCAAAAGGCCGTAATCATAGGAAAAGTTTCCCCCTTTTGTAAGAGTTTGGGAAATGCATTCAAGAGCATTTTCTTTCCACAAAAGAGCTAGAAGATGTGACCATGAGAAAAATGTATACAAGCCTAGTCCAGATAGCTTGGGAAAGCTGTCTCATCAGATGTCATCTGCCTCAATTCCAGGAAGTTTTTACTTTCAGTTCATTACATAGTGTGCAGGTTCAGTCAGGGTTTGGTGCTTTTTTTTTTTTTTTAGATGTGTCACATAAATCCAAGAGGCCTTTCCAGTGAGGTTGGAAGGAGTCTTTTTTTTTTTTAAGATTTTATTTATTTGACAGAGAGCCAGCAAGAGAGGGAACACAAGCAGGGGGAGTGGGAGAGGAAGAAGCAGGCTCCCAGCGGAGGAGCCTGATGTAGGGCTCGATCCCAGAATGCTGGGACCACGCCCTGAGCCAAAGGCAGATGCTTAATGACCGAGCCACCCAGACGCCCCTGGAAGGAGTCTTTATGGAGGTGTCTTTTCCAACAGACAAAATCTCCGGGTTGCAAGGTGTGATGCTTAAAGTCATCATCTCCTGGGGTGCAAAAGATTGCTCTACCAAAGCATGGTTATTTTTAATAGAAACAATTAAGTCTTTACAGTATTGAAGTATATCTCCTTATTTCAAATGTGGGTCAGAGGAGGCAGGGGCCAAATGCAGTGGACATCCTTTGACTATCTTAAAGGATTTGTGAGTTTATGAGTTCCCAAGGGGGTGGATCTGAGATTTAGAAGGACCAACAACCATGCTTTAGGCCAAAGAGTTTGGAGAGTCTCTAAAAATTTTGTCAATTAAGTCTTACTGGTGCCATTAATGAGTGTGACTAACTCTGAGGATTGAGGATGGTATGCACAATGAAAGTGTTGTAATGCTGGCAAAACAACACAGATTTGTCGAAGCACCTGACCAGTAAATTATGTTCCCCAATCACTATAGAGTTCAAGAAGGGTTCCATAGGTAGGGATAATCTTTTCTAACAGAAGAGGCATTGGCCCATCTACAAGAGAAAGCTTAGGTCCAATGAGAAAACATACAAACCATGACTAAAACATATGTACATCCATGATATGGAGAAGCTGTGTGAAATCCATTTGTACAAACAGGTTTCCCTGGATTGCAGTTTGAACAGGCGGGACAGGCAAAGTAGACACCTCTTGCAGCCTTATTAACTTTTGCCCACCAATATTGCTATCATTTTGTCAGTAGATCAATGGTTAATGCATATACAGCTGTAAATAGTGGGACTTTTAGAATGTCTGGTAGGCTGGATTGTTATTTGGTCCAAACCAGAGTTCTCTTTTTATTGAGCCAACAATTATTAGATATCCATTTTTTCCCTTTTTGGGGCCAATTCTTGGGTATCTCTTTTCAGTTTTTCTAAAACTTATAATTTGGGAGAATATCCCCTTGGAAAATGACAGGGGTTTGGCTATTGGTATCCTTGAAAGCAACATTTTTTGTTGGAAATCACTGAGGTGGATTAGTTTGGCCTCCAGGATGTGTAGTCTGGAATGCCCAGGAACGTTAATAGCCAGAGCAGCTGACAAGAGTATGACATCGAATAAATGTTTGGATATAGGAACCATTTCTAATATTGTTCCCATTGAAGGTAAGGGCATCTGATTGTTTCCATAATATTTTAAAATCACGAGCTCCCCCAAAGGCACACCAACTATTGGTATAAATGTTTGTAGTTTTGCCTTTGGCTAAACTACAAGAAGCCTGAGTAAGGGTATATAATTCAGTCTGTTGAACTGCAGTAGTCAAACTGTGAAGGTGCCAACCTAATCTCTTCAAAAGGAGTTATAATAGCACACCCAATACAATATTTACCATTTTTGTTCTTTAAATAACAACTATCAGTAAACCATGAAAAATCTGCATTGGTTAGAGGAGTTATTTCTAAATTGCCATAGGGAGTCAAAAGTTAACCTGTCAATATTAAGTAGTCCTTGTTTTGAGATCTGATGCCTTCAGTATCTAACCTGAGACTAGTAAACTGCAATTGTTCTCTGGAGGCTTTATGTCCTTTAAGGCCAAAAGTTAAACAGGTGAATGCTATCTTCCTGTGAAGAGGATTGAGAAGGGGGAGCAGAGAAGCAAATTATTTGTATATTGTAGCAAAGTAAAGCCTATATAAAATTTTATTATCATTTAAATCAGTTTGTAAGGTTTGTTAAAAGTAAGACAGACTCTCTGTGAAACCCTGGAGCATTACTGCCCAAGTGAAAACAAAAAGATATCAGCTACCCTTAAATCAACTGAAATACTAAAAATGCACTGCATAAGTTGATTACAGTGAAAAATTTTCTTTTAGTGGTAATATATATCAGTATTGTAAGGGGGTTAGGAACAATGGGGTACCAAAGGATAACAATGTTATTTATTATTCAGAGCTGCTAGACAAACCTCCATCCTCAGCCTTGGGTTTTCTCACAGGTAAAACAGGTGTTACAGGGACTAATGCAGACCCTGGGACTTAAAATCTAGCATGGGCTTGATGCCCTGAAGGTCTTCTTTATTTATAAACACTGATTAATTCTGGAGAGAAATTTTGAGTGACTTATTTGAATCTTGGAGGTACACTATCAATTCTGCCAATATCAGAAGGATATTGAGGATTTTGCCCATTAAGAGGATGGTAGCTGATATAACAGGTATAAATGATCAGTGTCCCCAGATTCAGCTATAGTGCCATCAGAGACAGAGGACAGAAAAGATGGTGAAGAGTCATTTATTTCCCCTGGTTGGCTATTTTGGTTACTACTGTCGAATAATAGAATTGTTTCCCCCTTTTGGGAAAAATTCTGGCATGATAATTTTCTATGCAATCTTGGCCCAATAAATGCATAGGGGTGAAGTAACTAAGAAGAAAAAGGGTGAATATCCCTCAAAGGGCCTAGGCAGAAGGGAATAGGTTAAGAGACAGGAATCTGTTAAGGTTTATTGGATACCACCACTATTTGAACTGTTTTAGTACTCTACAGCAGGGACCGCTTTATAGCAGTGGGGTTAAGCACTAAGAGTGTAGCTCCAGTGTCGATAAGGACAAAGAGAGAGGTTCATTTCCAATCTGGAGAGTGGTTTTTCTGAGCCATTTAAAAAGGAAGATTGGGAAGAACACCTGTAGTTCTTCAGAGCCCCATCATTGTAAATTAGGAAGACATTGGCAAGGTTGGTTAAAGGGTTCAAGGTGCCTGGAGCACTTAAATTTGTAACAATCTTTTATTTTTTTTAAATGCCCTTGTTCTTCCCAATAATACCATAAATTAGAAGGCTTTTGGTTTTGTTTAGGGGCCTTTGTTTGCTGAAGTTAAAAATTGAGAACTTTGATGGTCTTTCTTTTAGGTGGCTCATCTAGGATGTAAATGAGCAGGCCCTTTTAACCAAAAGAGAATAATCCTGATTCAGCCCATTAATAAACATAGAGTTAAATGCTACCCAGGTGGTTTTAACATCTAAAGGAAGACCAGAATTTTCTTTAAAAGTCGATTTGGATTTGACTGTAATAGTAATGAACAGGTTCATGAGACTTTTGTGTGCAAGTCTGAATTTTGTTCCAATCAGCAGTCTTCGAAAAAGCTACTATAATTGCTCTGTGGAGATTTCCAGTGAGTGATCTAGCATCTTGCCAAAAGTTAGGGCTTTGTTTCTCTAAATCCCTTTCAGGACGTTCCCTTCTGGCTAGTTTCATCCAATGTTTGGGCTGATCCTCACAACAAACATGGGGACTAATTGGTATAAATCTGAGAAACCAGGTTCATAAGCTGAAATAGCTACCCTAAAATTTTTAGCAAACCTATGGGGGCCCTCAGTCACTGTAAGAAACTCTAACTATGGTACAATTCACCCTTATTCCAGGGAACATAAGAAAATTGATATTTATTTCAATCCTCAGAAGATCTAATTTAAAAGGCAGATTTCAGTAGGTTCAGGAGAGGAATGGGAGAGGAATGGGGAAAGATTCAGAAGACAAGGAAAGTTTGGCAGAGAGAATATAGGAAATGGTGCCAGAGGCAGGGCCCTAGCACAACGTGGCTACCACATGACTACAGACAAAGAAGACTGGGGAGGAAAAAAAGGAGGCCTCACAAGTCATTTTGACTTCTTTCATTCGTTTTCTTCAGTTAATTTAGAAACAGTATTTTTTTATTTTTTGAAGATTTTATTTATTTATTTATTTATTTATTTATTTATTTATTTATTTGAGAGAGAGAGCACGCACACAAGCAGGGAGAGGGGCAGAGAGAGAGGGAGGAGCAGACTCCTTGCTGAGCAGGGAGCCCAATGCAGAGGTTGATCCCAGGACCCTGGGATCATGACCTGAGCTGAAGGCAGATACTTAACCAACTAAGGCACCCAGGCACCTTAGAAATGGTATTTTGCAGAAGAAATTTAGAATCCTGAAACATGTGGAAACCTCAAGGTACCATTTAAAATCAACATCCCGGTCTCCCCCCCCCTCCTCTTTTCTCTTGAGAAGCCATGGTTTTCTAATTTGATTTTGAGTGGAACAAGTTTGGTGAGATTGGAAAGTTTTCCATAATGGCAATTGAATTTCAAAATTGCTTTTGGTTAAAAGACTCCATGAAAAATAATGCTAGAACTGATTCGTGAATTCAGTAAAGTTGCAAGATACAAAATCAAAGTACAGAGATCTGTTTCATTTCTATACCCTATTAATTAAGTAGCAGACAGAGAAATCAAGGAATCAGTCCCCTTCATAATTGCACCAAAAACCATAAGATACCTAGGATTAAACCTAACCAAAGAGATGAAAGACCTGTATTCTGAAAACTATAAAACACTGATGAAAGAAATTGAAGATGACACAAAGAAATGGAAAGACATTCCCTACTCATGGACTGGAAGACCAAATATTGTTAAAATGTCTATACTATCCAAAGCAATCTCTATCAAAATACTGATAGGGGAAAAAATACCAATAGGGACACCTGAGTGGCTCAGTCAGTTAAGCGTCTGCCTTCAGCTCAGGTCATGATCCCAGGGTCCTGGAATCGAGCCTCACATCGGGCTCCTTGCTCATCAGGGAGTCTATTACTTCCTCTCCCCTGCCCCTCTCCCTACTCATGCTCTCTCTCTCTCCTATCTCTCTCTCTCTCTCAAATAAATAAATAAATAAATAAATAAATAAATAAATAAATAAATCTTTACAAAAATACCAACAGCGTTTTTCACAGAGCAAGAACAAACAATCCTAAAATTTGTATGGAACCACAAAAGACCCTGAATAGCCAAAGCAACCTTGAAAAGAAAAGCAAAGCTGGAAAAATCACAATTCCAGATTTCAACTTATATTACAAAGCTGTAGTGATCAAACCGGTATGATGCTGGCACAAAAATAGACACATGGATCAGTGAAACAGAATAGAGAACCCAGAAATGGACCCAGAACTATATGGTCAACTAATCTCTGACAAAGCAGGAGAGAATATCCAATGGAAAAAAGTCTCCCCAACAAATTGTGTTGGGAGAAACTGAACAGCCACATGCAGATGAATGAAACTAGACCACTTACTTAATCAAACACAAAAATAAATTCAAACTGGATGAAAGACCTACATGTGAGACAGGAAACCATCAAAATCCTGGAGGAGAACACAGGCAGTAACCTCTTTGACATTGGTCATACCAACTTCTTGCTAGTATGTCTCCTGAGGCAAGGGAAACAAAAACAAAAAACTGTTGGGACTTTATCAAAATAAAAAGCTTCATCACAGGGAAGGAAACAGTTAATAAAACTAAAAGGCAACCTATGGAATGGGAGAAGATAGCTGCAAATGACATATCTGATTAAGGGTTCATATCCAAAATATATAAAGAGCTTATCAAACTCAACACTCAAAAAACATAATGTAGTTAGAAAATGGGCAGAATACATGAACAGACATTTTTCCAAAAAAGACATCCCAATGGCCAACAGACACATGAAAAGATGCTCAACATCACTTATCATCAGGGATAAACTACAAATCAAAACTACAATGAAGCTTCTGGTTCCAAGATGGCGGAGGAGCAGGAGACCTAAAGTTCGTCTGGTCCCAGGAATTCAGCTAGAGAGCTACCAAACCATTCTGAATACCTATGAACACAACTGGAGAATGAAGAAAAGAGTAGCAGAAACTCTATGAACAGAAAAGCGAACACTTTCTGCAAGGAGGAGAAAAGATGGCGGAAGAGTAGGGGACCACTTCTTCAGCTGGTCCCCTGAGTCGAGCAGGATATCTACCAGACCATCCTAAACACCCACGGAATCAGCCTGAGACACAGGAAGATACATCTGGATCTCAACAAACGAACATCTCCAGCGCTGAGTATTGAGGTATGAAGTGGGGAGCTGTGAATCCACACATAGATATCGGAAGATAAACAGAAGGGGGAGGGAACCGATGCACTTGAGTGCTGGGAAGCAGTAGCCACTTGCACTGGGGAGCAGGCCGGACTGGCAGACCGGCACCCATGAGAGAGCAGACTGAGACCCTGAGCCTGGGAACGCGCGTGTGACCAGACTGAAAACCGGTGCTCTGGAGCGCACGTGAACCTCACTGAAACAGGGAGCTCGGGAGCGCTTGCAGGAACCGGGGGCGGCTGGCGGTGTTAGAAGCACAAAGGACAGAAACTTGCTGGCCCTGGAAGTGAGGGCTGGGAGAGTGGCTGTGGGACATACAACCCAGGACCCTGCAGGGTTTTTAGCAGCACCGACAGAAACAGAGTTAAAGTGGCCAAGAGAGCTCAGTGGAGAGTGAACTGTGATCTCTCATTTCTGAGACAGAGGTTAGGATACGGCCACTGCTGCTCTGACTCTCCAAAGAGGCACAGAAAACCACCAGGGAAAGCTGCCAGAGAACAAAAGCCCAGAATTCCAGCACACATTGTGCCCATCCCCATCCCCCCTTGCAGGGGACAGGGTGACTCTACCCAAACAGGGTTGCTTGAGTATCAGTGTGGCAGGCCCCTCCCCCAGAAGGCAGGCTGAAAAATCCAGAAGGCCACATCCCTAAGGTCCCTATAAAATAAGTGCACACTGCCAGGGTTATGCTCAATAATTGGGGCTCTGGGCATCCCCACAACCTCTCCTCATCAGAAAGACAAGGAAGAGAAATCCCCCCCAGCAAAAAAAAGATAATGAGTCGGTGGTCTCTGCCACAGAACTGATGGATATGGATATAACCAAATTGTCAGAAATGGAGTTCAGAGTAACAATGGTCAAGAGGATGTGTAGGATTGAAAAAAAAATTAACGAAAATATTAACGAGAATATAGAATCTCTAAGGGCGGAAATGAGAGCAAATCTGGCAGAAATGTAAAATGCTATGAATCAAATGCAGTCTAAACTAGACGCTCTGATGGCCAGGGTAAATGAGGCAGAAGAACAAATTAGTGAATTGGAGGATGGGGTGGTAGAAGAGAAAGCTAAAACAGAAACGTGGCTCAAAAAAATCCAATCTCAAGAATGTAGATTATGGGAGATTACTGACTCAATGAAAAGTTCCAATGTCAGAATCATTGGCATCCCTGAGGGGGTGGAGAAAGAGAGAGGTCTAGAAGAGATATTTGAACAAATTGTAGCTGAGAACTTCCCTAATCTGGCAAAGAAAACAAGCATCCGTGTCCAAGAGGCAGAGAGGACCCCTCCCAAGGTCAGTGAGAACAGACCTACACCACGTCGTGTCATAGTGCATTCGCAAATATTAGATCCAACAATACAGTATTGAAAGCAGCCAGGGGGAAGAAAATCCTTACGTACAGAGGGAAAAATATCAGAATAACGTCAGACCTGTCTACACAGACTTGGCAGGCTAGGAAGGGTTGGCAGGGTATTTTCAAAGCTCTATCTGAGAAGAACATGCAGCCCAGGATCCTTTATCCAGCAAGGCTGTCATTCAGAATTGATGGAGAGATAATGAACTTCCAGGATCGGCAGAAACTAACCACCAAAACCAGCTGTACATGAGATATTAAGAGGGGTTCTATAAAAGTAAAAAAGCCCCACGAGTGATACAGAACAGAAATTTACAATCTATAGAAACATAGACTTCACAGGCAACACAACATCATTAAAATCATATCTCTCAATAATCACTGTCAATGTGAATGACCTAAATGCCCCCATAAAATACCACAGGTTTGCAGATTGGATCAAAAGACATGACCCATCGATTTGCTGTCTACAAGAGACTCATTTTGAACTTAAAGATACATCCAGACTGAAAGTGAAGGGATGGAAAACCATTTTTCATGCCAATGGACCTCAACAGAAAGCTGGGGTAGCAATTCTCATATCACACAGATTAGATTTTAAACTAAAGCCTGTAGTTAGAGATACAGAAGGACCCTATATTATTCTTAAAGGGTGTATCCAGGAAGTGGATATGACAATTATAAATATCTATGCCCCCAACAGGGGAGCAGCTGGATACACAAGCCAACTCTTAACCAGAATAAAGAGACATATAGACAATAATACGTTAATAGTAGGGGAACTCAACACTCCACTCTCAGCAATAGACAGATCACCTAAGCAGAAAATCAACAAAGAAACAAGAGCTTTGAATGACATACTGGACCGGATGGACCTCATAGATATATATAGAACACTACACCCCAGAACAAGAATACTCGTTCTTTTCGAATGCACATGGAACTTTCTCCAGAATAGACCATATACTGGGTCACAAAACAGGTCTCAACCGACATCAAAAGACTGAGATTATTCCCTGAATATTCTCAGACCACAATGCTTTGACATTGGAACTCAATCACAAGGAAAAATTTGGAAGAAACTCAAACACTTGGAAACTAAGAACCATCCTGCTCAAGAATGAGTGGGTAAACCAGGAAATAAAAATCAGTTTAAACAATTTATGGAGACCAATGAAAATGAAAACACAATGGTCCAAAACCTATGGGACACTGCAAAGGCGGTCCTAAGGGGAAAATACATAGCCATTCAAGCCTCACTCAAAAGAATAGAAAAATCTAAAATGCAGTTTTTATATTCTCACCTCAAGAAGCTGGAGCTGGAACAGAAGAACATGCCTAACCCATGCACAAGAAGGCAGTTGATCAAGATTAGAGCAGAGATCAATGAATTAGAAACCAGAAACACAGTAGAGCAGATCAAGAGAACTAGGAGCTGGTTCTTTGAAAGAATAAATAAGATCGATAAGCTGCTGGCCAGATTTATTCAAAAGAATAGAGAAAGGACCCAAATTAATAAAATTAGGAATGAAAGGGGAGAGGTCACAACCAACACCAATGAAATAGGATGGATCATTAGAAACTTTCATCAACAGCTTTATGCCAATAAATTAAATAACCTGGAAGAAATGGATGCCTTCCTGGAAACCTATAAACTACCAAGACTGAAACAGGAAGAAATTGATTTAAACAGGCAGATTAATTATGAAGAGATTGAAGCAGTGATCACAAACCTCCCCAAAAACAAGAGTCCAGGGCCTGACGGATTCCCCAGGGAACTCTACCAAACCTTCAAAGAAGAAATAATACCTATTCTCCTGAAGCTGTTTCAAAAAATAGAAACAGAAGGAAAACTAACAAACTCATTCTATGAGGCCAGTATTACCTTGATCCTCAAGGCAGGCAAAGACCCTATCAAAAAGGAGAATTACAGACTGGTTTCCCTGATAAATATGGACGCCAAAATTCTGAACAAGATCCTAGCTAATAGGATCCAACAGTACATTAAAAGGATTATCCATCAAGACCAAGTGGGATTCATCCCTGGGATGCAAGGGTGGTTCAACATTCGCAAATCCATCAGTGTGATAGATCATATGAACAAGAAAGAGTCAAGAACCGTATGAACCTCTCAATTGATGCAGAAAAAGCATTTGACAAAATACAGCATCCTTTCTTGATTAAAACCCTTCAGAGTGTACGGATAGAGGGTACATTCCTCAATTTCATAAAAACCACCAAGAAAAGCCTACAGGAAATATCATTCTCAATGGGGAAAAGCTGGAAGCCTTTCCCATAAGATCAGGAACACGACAAGGATGCCCACTCTCGCCATTATTATTCAGCAAAGTACTAGAAGTCCTTGCAACAGCAATCAGACGACAAAAAGGAATAAAAGGTATCCAAATTGGCAAAGAAGAAGTCAAACTGTCTCTCTTCGCAGATGACATGATACTCTGTATGGAAAACTCAAAAGACTCCACCCCAAGCTACTAGAACTTATAGAGCAATTCAGTAATGTGGTGGGATACAAAATCAATGCTCAGAAATCAGTTGCATTTCTGTACATGAACAATGAGACTGAAGAAAGAGAAATTAGGGAATCCATTCCATTTACAATAGCACCAAAAATCATACGATATCTCAGAATTAACTTAACCAGAGACTTAAAGGATCTATATTCTAGAAACTACAGATCACTCTTGAAAGACATTGAAGAAGACACAAAAAGAATCCAGATAGTGAATAAAATACAAAATAAAACAATTGGGATAGGCTGGTGATGGGTATTAAGGAGAGTACATATTGCATGGAGTGCTGGTGTTATATGCAAATAATAAATCATGGAACATTGCATCAAAAACTGAGGATCTACTCTATGGTGGCTAATATAGCAAAATAAAAGTTAAGAAAAAAACTACAATGAGATATCACTGCACGCCTGGCAGAATGGCTAAAATTAACAGCACATGAAACAACAGGTGTTGGTGAGGATGTGATGAATAGGTAGCCCTCTTGGAGGGGAATGCAAACTGGTGCAGCCACTCCGGAAAACAGTATGGTGATTCCTCAAAAAATTAAAAATAGAACTACCCCCTGATCCAGTAATTGCACTAGTAGATACTTACCAAAGGAACACAAAAATACTAATTCAAAGGAATACATTCACCCCAATGTTTGTAGCTGCATTATCTACAATAGCCAAATTATGCTAAGAGCCTCAATGCCCATCGAGTGATGAATAAATAAAGAAGCTGTGGTGTATATGTGCAATGGAATATTACTCAACCACAAAAAATGAAATCTTGCCATTTGCTAGGACATGAGTAGAGCTAGAGAGTATTAAGCTAAGTGAAGTAAGTCAGTCAGAGAAAGCAAATAACCATATTATTTCACTCACATGTGGAATTTAAGAAACAAAACAAGCAATGGGAAAACAGAGAGAGGCAAACCAGGAAACAGACTCTTAACAAGAGGGAACAAACTGATGGTTACAAGAAGAAGGTGGGTGGGGGATGGGTTAAATAGGTGACGGGAATTAGGGAGTACACTTGTGAGGAGTACCAGGTGTGGTATATAAGTGTTTAATGCTAAATTGTACACCTATAACTAATATTACATTGTATGTTAACTGAAATTTAAATAAAAACTTAAAAGAGTAAAAAAAAAAGAAAGAAAAAAAAGAAATTACTTTTGACGAAGTTGGCCCACATAATTATAAATGTGCATGCCAAGGGACCATAGATTTTAACCATAAAACTGGCCGGAGTCTCAGAAAGGGGAGGTGGACTGATGGCTGGGATTTTAGAGGTTTTCCAGGAACTGCCTGGTTCCAGAAGGACTCAGACCAAAGACCAACTCAGTTCCAGTAGGAATAGTCCAGTCCCAGGTAGGACCCAACTAAAGGCTAGTACAGTTTCAACAGGCACAGTACTAACCAGAACAGTCCAGTCGTAAGAAGGAGTCAGACCAAAAGCCTACACATTTCCAAATGACACAGTTCCAAAAAGAACAGTCTGGTTCCTAAAAGGAGTTAGACCAAAGGCTAGCACAGTTCCTTCAGGAATATTCTGATTCTGAAAAGGAGTGAGACTGAAAGCCAAGGAGTATACTTACAGATAAAAACAAAAAACAAGGCCTTAAGTCAGATCCCAAATAAAGCCTGGAGAGCTCAGACACAAGGCATAGTGCTTTAAATCCAGGAGAAAACTTACCCTCAAACATCAGAGTCCTCAAGAAAACAGCACAATCAGCTCTGGGTACCAGCATCTGTTTGTTCACCAACCTTGGAGTCATTGGAAGTTTTCTTTGGGCCCCTATGAGGGCTACCAAGTAATGTTAACATTAAAAAATAAAACGGCCTATTATTATCAGCAAAAGATGGGTTTATTCAGGAATAGCAGATAATTCCAATCTAGGACAAGCAAACTATGACAAAACCATAGGCAAGTCTACCCAACGAAGGAGAGAAGTGCTCTTTCGTAGAGGAAATTGGGAAGTTTAGAAGGCCGTTGTAGACAAAAAGTTTATTGGAGTAAATTGGGAGTTCTAAGTATAGTGGCTTTTCATAGACTGAGCTGTGACTGTCTCTTATTGGCTGTGCTGTTGCTGAGGGAGGAGGAAGCTTTCCTTCCTCTTGCTGGTGTAGTAAAGTAGTATCTACCTGCAAGGTCAGTCTTTTCCTGTTGGTCTGCAATTGAGTATGAGTGGTGGCATGAGAGCTTCCCCTGCTAAACCTCTGGACTCTATTTTAATGAGGTTTCCCTTTATTAATTTTCATAGTTGACATTTTAGTATATTGTACTATTTTACTTCTGTATTCCAAGAAGTCATGCCAATGAATAAGAAATCAATATCCTCAAACAGTTTTTCTTCTGATTTTAATTACAGGAGTCTCCAACTGCTATTTGTAAAGGTTCATTTACCACACTTAAAACATTTTTAATGATGATGATTTAAAAAAAAACAAACCATCTACAGATGCTACCCTTAACTGTACTCATAAAACATGACAAACAAACCCTTCTTCTGCTAGTAATATTAAATGCCAAGTTGTCTGTAAAGAAAAGTCACCGCATAAATTAGAAGTTGCAAGTTTATACAAAAGATGCAATTGTAAATTAATTAGTAAGTTATTGTAAATTAAATTCATTATTAAATTAATAAATTCATAGTTGTATGGAATATCAAAATTAGAGGTAATCTCAGATGGCTTAGTTCAGGGATCAGCAAACTTTTTTGTAAAAGGTTTATCTAAATACTCCACAATCCTGAAAGTTTTCTGATTATTCATATGTTTGGCTCCTTAATTTACCTTGTATAAGTCTCCTGGCCATGCATGCTTCTCCCTTCTGTTTATTTTTCTTTTAATGCAGTACCTAGCACTCCTTTATATAATAAATAACTAACACTAAAATAATGAACTATTACTTATCTTCATGGTGGTCAGGAATTCTCAGAAATACATGAAATCCATAAATTATTAAGTCCCATTTCGCCTTCCTACTCACCAACTATACTCATTAACATAGGAAAATTTGTTGCTTATCCTTTCTTTTGTCTCTCTTTAGCCCACTGGTAGTGGGGGAGCAGAAAAATGACCACAGTTCTAAAATCCAGAGGAAGAACAAAGTTTAGGCATTGATAATCTGGGAATCAAATTTCAATTATGGAATAATTAGGAATTGACTAAAAAACCCTTGGTTGAGCCAATTGTTCTCCCAGGTGACTTCCACTCCTGATAAAACTCTGGTGAGAAGACTTTCTTAAGCTGATCACTCAAAAAAACTGAAAAGAACAGCTTTCTAGATTTGTTGCTGAATGTCCTCACAAATTATATTTCTGTTCAGGAGCTTGGTTTTCCTAAGGTACTGCCATTTCTCATAATTTCTCTGATTTAGGAAAAAGAAAAAGTGGAAAGTATAATATAATTTAGTGAAGCTTTCATACTGATTTCAAATAGTCATGCCACTCTATGGTTTTAGAGATACTAACATTCCTCTTCATATATTAAGAGCACATGAAATTAATCAATGTATCATTTAACCTGTAGTTCAGAATACTGTTTGTTTGTGTGCTCTCTGCATCCATTTGTGTAGCCATTTTAATTTAATGTTTGAGTTAATGGTCTATAAAAGTGATGATTAACATGACCAGCTCTAATACAGATTTGGTAGCAATTTTGAATGAACTTCCTGGTTAACAAAGAAAAGTTTTCAGGCCCTGGTAACAAGGGTTCATTGAAAAGAGTTCATAGTAAGTAATATCATTCATTCAATAAATAGTATGGGGAAAAATGTGAAAATGTGAGGACACAAGGAGAACGCAGCCATGTGATAACAGAGGCAGAGATTGGGGTGATTGCATCCACAAGCCAAGGATTGTCTGGGGCTACCAAAAGCTGGAAGGGGCAAGAAATAATTCTCCAGAGGTTTTGAAAGGACGATGACCCTGCTAACACCTTGATTTTAGAAATCTAGCCTTCAGAATTTTGATGAAGTGGTGGTACAGAGGGGTTGGGCAACAAGCCCAGAGTCAACCAACAGACACCAACCAGAGGTAGGATCTGTTCCACATCTCAGCTAACCAATGGATCTTCAATTTTGTTGGAGTAAAGAAGTGGTTCTCAACTCCTTCAACTCTTCAATACATTTGAAGACCCCAGGGAAATTGAAGAACCCAAGCCGAATGGGTGAGAGTTTCCAAGGATGTGGTCAGAGTATGAGGAGAAACCACTGGAGGATTCTGTTTTTAGTCCATTCAGACAGCATCATACTGCAAAGCTAATTAGGGTGCATAATGACTAGGGCGAGAGAACATCAATTAAAATGAGCAATCCAATGTCTTTTTTTGAGTTTTATTACATTTAATATTTTAATGCAATCACTCACTAGTCTATACAGTTTATCTGTCCTAAGACAATAAAACTCAAAACAAAACAAAACAGAAATTCAGGATTTCCAGATGGTGGTTTAAATCTTTTTTCACAACTTCTCTTAATAAGGTCATGTGGGAACTACTTCATATCTGGCCTCCTAGGATCTTAATGCCAGGTCCAAGAACTGCAGATTCCTTACACTATTTATTTGTGGAAGATAAGAAAGTTACAATAAGATTTATATTTGTCAATTAGCCTAATTAATTCTAATTGGTCTCTTCTAGGTTCAGTTTAAATATGGTTTTGCTAACCAAGCCTATGGGATTTGTTTCTAAGAGTCACAGGAGACTTCCAAGCAGTTATTTGCAAATCAGGGGCTAAGGAAAAAATTAAAATATGAAAAAATTGAAGTCATTGAAAATACAATGTATTTGCTTTCATCAATGTCCTGAGTCAGGAAAGTTCCTTTGTTATGCATAAGCTTATTCATTTGATATAGTCCCACTTGTTTATTTTTGCTTTTGTTGCCCAAGCTTTTGGTGTTGTAGCCAAAAAATTATTGTCAAGACCAATATCAAGGTAATCTCTCCTTATGTTTTCTTATAGGAGTTTCATGGCTTTAGATCTTACATTTAAGTCTTTAATCCACCTTAAATTGATTATTTTGTGTGGTAATATACAGGTAAATTTTATTCTTCTGTATGTGGATATTCAGTTTTCCCCACACCATTTGAAGAGACTATCCTTTCCCCATTGTATATTCTTAACACCCTTGTTGAAAATTCATTGACCGCATATGCTTTGGTTTATTTCCAGGCTCTCTGTTCTGTTCTATTGGTCTTATGTGTCTGTTTTTATACCAGTACCATGCTATTTTGATTACTATAGAATCATACTATAATTTGAGATCAGGAAATATGATGCTTCCAACTTTATTTTTCTTTCTCAAGATTGCTTTGTATGTTCAGGGTTTTTTGTAGTTCCATACAAATTTTAGGTTTATTCTATTTCCTTAAAAAATGCCATTGGAATTTTGTTATGGATTGCATTGAATCTATATCTCACTTTGGGTATTATAAACATTGTAACAATATTCTTCCATTGCATAAACATGGGATATCTATATTTAGTTGTGCCTTCTTCAGTTTCTTTCATCAATGTTTTAGTTTTCAGTGTACGTTGGTTAAATTTATTCCTAAGTATTTTATTCTTTTTGATGCTACTGTAAATGGGATTGTTTCCTTGATTTCCTTTTTGGATAGATCACTTTCAGTGTAAAGAAATGCAACCGATTTTTGCATGTTGACTTTGTATCCTCCGACTTTACTGAATTTGCTTATTAGTTCTAAGAGGTTTTTATTAAATGAAGTCTTTAGGGTTTTCTACATATAGGATCATGTCGTCTGCAGATAGTTTTACTTCTTTTCAGAATTGGTTGCTTTTATTTCCTTTTGTTGTCTAATTGCTCTTGCTAGTACTTCCAGTACTATGTTGAATAGAAGTGGTGAAAATGGACATCTTTGCCTTGTAACCAGATCTTAGAGGTAAATTTTTTCTGTTTTTCCCCATTGATGATGTTATTTATGGGACTTTCATAAATAGCCTCCACTGTGTTGAGGTAAGTTCCTTCTATACCCATTTTGTTGAGAGTTTTTATCATGAATGATTATTGAATTTTCCAAATGCTTTTTCTACATCCATTGAAATTATCATATATTTTTTGTCTTTTATTTTATTAATGGGATGTATTGCATTGATTTATTTGCATATGTTAAACCAACCTTGTGTCTCAGGGTTAAATCTCACTTGGTCATGGTGTATAATCCTTTTAATTTGTTGTTGAATTTGGTCTGCTGGTATTTTATTGAGGATTTTTGCATCTATGTTCATCAGAGATATTGGCCTATAGATTTATTGTACTCTTTTTCTGACTTTGGTATCAGGGTTATGCTGGCCTCATTCAGTGAGTTTGGAAGTATTCCCTTTACAATTTTTGGAAGAGTTTGAGAAGGATTGGTATTAGTTCTTTTAAAGTGTGTTAGAATTCAGTTGTGAAGCCGTCTAGTCCTGGGATTTTCTTTGTTGGGAGGTTTTTAAAATTGCTATTTCAATCCTCTTATTTGTTGTTGGTGTGTTCAGGCTTTCTATTTCTTCTTGATTCAGTCTTGGTAAGTTGTATGTTTCTGGAAATTTATCCATTTCTTCTATGTCATGTAATTTGTTGACATATAATTGTTCATAATTGTCCCTAATGGTCATTTTTATTCCTCAGGCATCCATTGCAATGTCTCCTCTTTCATGTCCGCTTTTGATTATTTGAGAATTCTGTTTTTTATTCCTAGTCTAAGAATTTGTCTATTTTGTTCATTTTAAAAAAAACAAACCCAACTCTTACTTTGTTGATTTTTTCTATTGTTTCTTTTTCCCATTCTCTGATTTTCCTTCCTTCTTGTAACTTTGGGCTTAGTTTGTTCTTCTCTTCTAGTGCCTTGAGGTGTAAAATTGGGCTGTTTATAAGATATCTTTCTTTTTAAATGTGGGCATTTATCACTATAAAATTCTCTCTTAGTACTGCTTTTGTTGCATCCCATACATTTTGGTATGCTGTATTTTGGTTTGTCTCAAGATATTATTTATTTATTTATTTTTAAGATTTTATTTATTTATTGGAAAGAGAGAGACACAGAGAGAGAGGGAACACCAGCAGGGGGAGTGGGAGAGGAAGAAGCAGGCCTCCCGCTGAGCAGAGAGCCCAATGCTGACTAGATCCCAGAATGCTGGGATCATGACCTGAGCTGAAGGCAGACACTTAATGACTGAGCCACCCAGGTCCCCTCAAGATATTATTTAAATTCCCTTTTGATTTCCTATTTGATCCACTAATTTTCAAGGGTATATCATTTAGTTTCATGTATTTGAATTTTTCTACTTTCTTGTTACTGATTTCTAGTTTCATTCCACTGTGTTTGGAAAGATACTTGGTATGACTTTGATCTTAAATTTATTAAGAGATGTTTCATGACCTAACATGTGATCTATCCTGAAGATGTTCTATGTGCATTTGAGAAGGATGTGTATTCTACTGTTAGGTGAAAAGTTCTATATCTCTCTGTTAGGTACATTTGGTGTTAAGTCAGCTATTTCTTTATTCATTTTTCTGTCTAGATGTTATATCCATTATCGAAAAGAGGTACTGAAATCTCCTATAATTATTGCATTTCTGTCAACTTCTCCTTTCAGATCTATCAATATTTGCTTTATATACTTAGATGCCCTGATGTTTGGTGCATATGTATTTGCCTTTGCTATATCTTCCTGTTGAATTGATCCTTTTACCATTATATATATTGACCTTTGTTTCCAGAGATGGTTTCTGACTTAAGGTCTACTTTGCCTGATATAAGGATAGCCAGTCCTGCTCTGTTTTGGTTACTTACAATTTGCATGGAATATTTCTTGCCTTCCCTTTACCTTCAGTATGTCCTTGAATCTACAGTGAGTTTCTTATAGACATAATATATATAGTTGGATCTTAGTTTTTAATCTACTCAGCCATTCTGTATCTTTTTTATTGGGGATTTTACTCCATTTATGATTACTCCATTTACATTTAATTATCGATAGGGAAGGATTTACTATCATAATTTTGTTAACTGGTTTTTTGTTTGTCTTGTAGTTATTTTATTCTTTTTTTCTCTTCCTGTCTTTCTTTGTATTTGGTTTTTGTTGTTGTATTGATAGGTTTTGATTCCTTTCTCTTTTCCTTTGTGCAACTTCTATAGGTATTTTCTTTGTGGATACCAAAGTACAGTAATAGATATTTTAATTGTTCATGACACTTAGGAACATATATCTGTAGATTTTTCTATTCCAGAAACTGGATTGACAGATGAAAAGGAGGGAAGTATTGGGAATTCTGTATGTTGCCTTGGGAGAGAAAATGTACTGGCAAGTTTTTCTGTGAATTCTCTGTTCCCAATATTTCATTTTTAACTGGGGTTGTCATATCACCCAATTTCAACTGAATAATAAGCAAGATCTAATGGGAAATAAGAGGAGACCTGGAGGGGCTGATAAGTAATTATTCTGTTAATTATTCACCTTCATATCTGAGATTTCTAAGCAATTACAGAAGGTTACCAAGTCTAATTTTTCTTCATCTTGCCAGTAAAAAAAAAAGTACAAATTGATTGAGTGGTTCCATGTCATATTGGGAAATGGGAAGTCTAGATCAAAGGTTCTCAGAGTGGAATCTGGGGGTTCCTGAGATTCTTTTAGAGTTTGTGAGGCCAAATCAATTTTTATAATTATACTAAGACACTTGCTTTTTCCACTCTCATTTTCTCACAAGTTTGTACTGTTTCCTAAAAGCTATATTATATATGATGACATTATTATTCTGACAGTTAATGGGTATGTTCTTGTGTCTTGGGTATAAATATGGGTATGTTCATACTTATGCAAACAACTCCATTTGTTCTCATTACTTCTGTTTTGGTACTGGCTATCTATACTTACACCTGCAATAATCTCTGTAATCTTACTTATCAAGTCACTATTTTAAAATTCTAGAGTTTCCTTAATGCCTTTGTGGAGACACATGATATACATTTTATTGTTCTTGTTTTAAGGTTATAGTTTATACTTTTTTGAAAAAACTTCTAAAATTTTCATTTTATCTAAAACTTATTTTAGATTTTAATGATATTAGTACTAAAATAAAGTTTTACTTATATTTTTCTTATAGCTAAGAGATGGATCACCAGATCACAACTGGTAGAAGAATCACTTTCTTTTTTAAGATTTTATTTATTTATTTGAGAGAGAGGGAGAGAGAGAGTTCAAGTGGGGGGAAGAGCAGAGGCAGAAGGAGAAGCAGACTCCCTGCTGAGAAGGGAACCCAATTTGGGGCTCAATCCCAGGACCTGGAGATCATGACCTGAGCCAAAAACAAATGCTTAACTGACTGAACCACCCAGATGCCCCAAAGAATCACTTTTTAAACTCATAACTGCTCTAACCATTTCTTTTTTTTTTAAATGATTTTTTATTATATTACGTTAGTCACCATACAGTACATCCCCGGTTTCCAATGTAAAATTCTATGATTCATTAGTTGCGTATAACACCCAGTGCACCATGCAATACGTGCCCTCCTTACTACCCATCACCGGTCTATCCCATTCCCCCATCCCCCTCCCCTCTGAGGCCCTCAGTTTGTTTCTCATCTAACCATTTCTAAAGATGCTGAAAATCCTTTTCACCTTGAAACTGATATCACAGTAGAGTTTTTTGACTCAAGGAAGGGAGGACGATACTCCAAATATACTGAAAAAACTGTAAGTTAAAATATGATGAAAACTATTTCTCTTAGCTTTATAGATATTAATAATTCAACCAATTGTGTCTCATGTGACAACATTGTCAGATAATATTATAATGCCAGGTAAATAGAAAATCATTTTGAATTTATTTTTATTTTATTATTATGTTCAGTAAGCCAACATATTAGTTTTTTTCTTTTACTTAATTTTTCTCTTCTCAGTTTTGTATTTTGTTATTTATTTATTTATTTATTTATTTATTTATTTATTTATTATGTTCAGTTAGCCAACATATAGTACATCATTAGTTCTTGATGTAGTGCAGTGATTCATTAGTTGCATGTAACACTCAGTGCTCATCACAACATGTGCCCTCCTTTATACTCATCACCTGGTTACCACCTTTCTCTAACCCCCCCATTTTCTAACCCTCAGTTTGTTTCCCAGAGTCGAGAGTCTCTCATGGTTTGTCTCCCTCTCTGATTTCTTCCCATTCAGTTTTCCCTCCCTTCCCCTGTGGTCTTCTGCACTATTCCTTATGTTCCACGTATAAGTGAAACTATATGATAATTGTTTTTCTCTGATTGACTTATTTCACTTAGCATTATCCCCTCCAGTTCCATCCATGTCAATGCAAAAGGTAGGTTTTCATCCTTTCTGATGGCTGAGTAATATTCCATTGTATATATGAACCACATCTTTTTTTTAAATGTTTTTTTATTATATTATGTTAGTCACCATACAGTACATCCCTGGTTTTTGATGTAAAGTTCGATGATTCATTAGTTGCATATAACACCCAGTACTCATCACAACACATGCCCTGCTTAATGCCCATCACCTTGTTACCACATACCTCCACCCACCTCCCTTTCTGCAACCCACAGTTTGTTTCCCAGAGTCAAGAGTCTCTCATGGTTTGTCTCCCTCTCCGATTTCTTCCCATTCAGTTTTCCCTGTCTTCCCCTATGATCCTCTGCACTATTTCTTATATTCCACATATGAGTGAAGCCATATAATAATTGTCTTTCTCTGCTTGACTTATTTCACTTGGCATAATACTCTCCATTTCCATCCATATCGATGTAAATGGTAGGTATACATCCTTTCTGATGGCTGAGTATTATTCCACTCTATATATGAACCACATCTTCTTTATCCATTCCTCTGTTGAAGGACCTCTCGGCTCCTCCCACAGTTTGGCTATTGTGGACATTGCTGGTATTCAATTTAAATTAAAAAAAAGAATTGAACCCAGGTTTAGATACATGTTTTAGGATTGGGGGATGCGGGTAAAACGGACTGGTGGGAAGATGATAGCAGTGGTATAGACCGCTTAATATGTTACAACTTCCATTTTTAAAGTAATGAAGGGGACGGGCATTTGAGGTAATAAGAGCTGAAACTAGGGAAATGAGAATGAAGAAAGACTAACTGGAGAAAATCTAGGAGTAAAAATTTTGGGGGGTCTTGAGTGCCAGGTTGAAAAATTAGGATTTTATTCAGGCAGGTCTTTGGCAACCAATGGAGGAATAGCTAATGCTAGATCTTCAAATAACACAAACTTCACATTAATGGAAGTTGGGCACTTCTTAGCTTTCCCTGGAGCCTTTTATCTTACATTTGCAAACAGTGAGACAACTTTGGAGGCTAACATGATACTTTAGGGGGAAATGATGGGGAAGTGTACTAAGGAAGTGGTAATGACGTAGGGAGAAGTGGGAAAACTCGAGAGAGATTCCAGAGCTAGAATAACCAGGACTTAATGGCATTTTGGGTGTGGGAAGTGAAGGAGAGAAATGAGCATTAAGGACCCTGACCTTGAGCATGTGGATGTTCAAGTCATTCACTGAAGTGGATAACCCAGGAGAAGGAGATAGTTTAGGGTGGTGAAGGGGAAAAAAGATGAATTCCCTTTCAAACATGTTGTAGCTGTGCTTATGGAAGACATCCAAGGAGGTAGTCCCATTTAGCTGCTTGTACAAAGTACTCATTTTAAACTATCACAGGTGTATGATTATCTAACCTTCAACCTAAAAAGGTTGTAAACTTTCTAAGTTTTCTTATGTCTTCCAGGGTCTTACTGTCCATACACTCAGGAAGTTGCTTTTCATATGCTACCCCAAATTATTCTGGTGTATTTTAAAACTATTCCCTACCTACTGTTGCTAGAATCCAAGAACAGATGCTCTTTCATTCTCCTTATAGTCTCTTTTCACATTTTCAAAGAACTCCAAATACATGCACACATGAAATCCTGTCCATCCCTCTGTAAAACTTCCATTTAAATTCTGCTAGGAAATTATTTCTTCATCTCTGAACTTTCACAGTCTTGTGTACCACTAATATGGCACTAAACCACTGTTAATTTTATATTTCTGTATATCTTTTTTGTATATATCCTATCTCCTCTACTAAACTGTAGGCTCTTTGGAGGCAGAAGCAGGCATCCCCCCACAGCATCTGCCACATTGTGAAAATTCATTGATCTATACAAACATAAAAGAGAGTATAGCACAATGCTTTACACATAATTGGTGCTGAAGAAATACTTGTCTAGTGAGTGACAGACACCTCAATGTCAACCTTCATTTGGTAAAATCAGCCTCACAGGACCTATTTCCTAAATGGTATGTTCTCACTGCTCTCCTTGTTGTCATTAAGTGCATGTGACATGGTCATATAAGACCCAGATACTAAACTGGACCCCTTTAACAAGCAGACGTTAAAGCCCTCTTAGTTACATTTTTTTAATTCAAGAATGGTGTGTAAATGTGTTGTATAATTGAAAATTCTAAGAGAATAGAACTTAAATTTTGTCACCAAAAAACCCCACTTAAAAATGTGTTAGATGATGGATGTGATAATAGACAGAGGGGGGGAGTCCTTTCACAATGTGTGTGTGTGTGTAATCACAATGTACATTTTAAATATATTAGAATTTTATTTCTCAATTATACCTTATTAAATCTGACAAAAACACAGGTATTTAAGGAAATTACATAAAGCATAATGCATTTCCTAATCCAAGCACTTTTCTGGTCCCTTTTCATCACTCAAGCAGAACTCAGAAGCATTTACAAAGTTCTGAGCATTGTGAACTGGCTGCCTATCAAAGCACTACATTGCGGATAGTTCAGCCTCCGAATTCACTCTTCTTATTCTTTGCAACCACCCCCATTAGTTAACAATTCAAAGCTACAAGCTCCAGCACTCAGTTCCCCTACTTTCTTGTGCTGATTGAGGAATGATAGTTCAGTTAGTCATCCATACCATTGTTTCTTTTGGGTTTTGACTCTGCTCAGAAGTCCCTACATTCATGTAGAATATAGTTTCCTTTTCTTGTAATGTCTTTGGTTTTGGTATCCAGGTAATACTGGCCTCATAAAAATGTGTTGGGAAGTATTCCCACCTCTTCTATTTTCTGGAAGACCATGTGTAGACTTGATACTATTTTTCTTTAAATGTTTGATAGAATTAATCAGTAAGACCATCCTGGCCAGGAGTTTTCTTTGCGGAAAAAGATTTTTGTTTTGTTTTGAAAGATTTTTGACTATCAATAAATTTCCTTAATAAATATTGGGCTACTCAGATTACTGCTTTCTTATTAGGTGAGCTTTGGTAGGTTGTGTCGTTCCAGGAACTGGTCCGTTTCATCTGAGTTATCAAATTGACTGGTATAAAGTTGTTTCTTTCACATTGTTCTTTTAATGTTTGCAAGATATGCAGTAATGTCCCATTCTTATTCCTGTTATGGTAATTTTATCTTATTGAAAATGTTTTCTAATTTTCCTTGTGATTTTCCATATAATTTGAACAATGGATTATATAAAAATACACTATTGATTTCCCAAATATTTGGGGATTTTACAAATAAAAAAAAAAAGAAGTCCCTGTTGATACCTACTAAAAGATTTGGTCTAGGTCTTCAAATAAAGAGGAGAAGAAGGGAGTGGTGAAGGAGGGATGTATGCACCTTGTCCATGGCCTTTTCCCCCTGAGAAAAAGCAATCTGGATTTCCACAATCTTCACAAATATGTGCATCAAACCAAAAAACTAGCCAGTTTTGTTTCCTTTACAATGACCAGACTTATCTAAACCAGAAGGGCCCTATAATGAGAGAATCAAAGATTGAGATCTCTGCATAGTTTAGTCCTTCTGTTAAAGTATAATGGCCACTTGACATAAAAATTTAAAAAATCACATTCTAGTCTTAGTCTTGAGACCTTTGGCAAGTAGTTTCTTCGGACCGGACCTAAGTCTCTTCATATTTAAAATGAGGTAAGTTGAATTAGACCATTTCTCAGGTTCCTTATGTCACTGACATCCTGAAATAATAATAATAATAGTAATAACAACAACATAATAATCATAATAATAATATTCATAAAATTGAGACTTTGTCATGAATTTATGTGCTAAGAATGTATCAATAAATTTACATGAGTCTGGGACAGTGAAGGAGGAGCATATTTTCAAGGTAGACAATAGTCTGCTATTCTTTGGAAAGTAAGACTTTAAAAGCTCTTTTAAAATGATTACAGCCCAATCCATTTTTTAGTACAGATATATTGAAGAGTAATTCATATAACATAAAATTCATCTATTGTTAGTATACAATCCAATGATTTTTTAAAAAGATTTTATTTATTTGACAGAGAGAGAGAGACAGCCAGCGAGAGAGGGAACACAAGCAGGGGGAGTGGGAGAGGAAGAAGCAGGCCTGGGATCATGACCTGTGCCGAAGGCAGATGCTTAACAGCTGAGCCACCCAGGTGCCCACAATCCAGTGATTTTTGATGAATGTATAGAGTTCTGCAATCTAGAATTACATAACATCTGATCTTTTGTTTCTGGCTTCTTTTACTTAGCATATTATTTTGAGGGTCATCTATACTGTAGCATGTATCATTGTATATTTGTTTATATTACTGAATAGTATTCTGTCATATAGATATACCCACATTTTCTTTATCCATGCACAGGTTGGTAAGACATATTGATTGTTTACAGTTTTTGCTATAATGAATAATGTTGCTCTGAATGTTTTCTGGTATAATTGTTACTTGAAATTGATATACAATCCTCTGAATATGCTGCTGGGTTCAGTTTTCTAGTATTTTGTTAAGGATTTTTGCATTCACGAGGGAATTGGTATACAGTTTGTGATGTCTTTATCTTACTTTGGTACTGGGATGACTCAGCCTAATAGAATGAGTAAATAAATATTCTTTCCTTTTCTATTTTTTGGAAGAGATGCATGCACTCTGATGTTTATAGCAGCATTATCAACAATAGCGAAATTATGGAAAGAGCCCAAATGTCCATCGACTGATTAATGGATAAAGAAGATGTGTGTGTGTGTGTGTGTGTGTGTGTGTGTGTGTGTGTGTGTGTGTGTAATGGAATGTTACTCAGCCATACAAAAGAAGAGATTGAAAATAACTGATGTTAGCCCTTCTTTAAATGTTTGGAAGAATTCGCTGGTGAAACCATCTGGTCCTGGGCTTTTCTTTGTTTGGAAAAATTTTATTAATAATTTAGTCTCTTCACTTGTATTTATGCCTGTTCAGATTTGTTATTTTCTTGAGTCTATTCAGGGTGTTTACATATTTCTAGGAATTTGTCCTTTTCATCTAGGTTATCTTAATTTGTTGTTATATAATTCTTCATAGTATTCTCATATTTTTTTTCATTTCAGTAAGATCAATAGCAACATTCCCTTTTTATTCCTGATTATAGTAATTTGAATCCTCTCAGCCTTTTGGGGCTACCTGAAGTTTTTTCTGTGTTTTGGACCTTTTCAAATAACAAACTTTTGGTTTTGTTTGTACTATTGATTTTCTATTTTTTATTTCATGTATTTCTACCTACTGTAATCTGTATTATTGCCTTCCTCCTGCCTGTTTTGGGTTTCATATGCCCTTTTGTTTTCTAGTTTCTAGGTGTAAAGTTATTGCTTTGGGATCTTCCTTATCTTAAGCTTTTATTTAAATTCCAGTTAGTTAACATACAGTGTTATATTACTTTCAGGTGTACAATGTAATGATTCAACAATTCCATGTATCACCCTATGCTCATCACAAGTGCATTCCTTAAACCCCATAATCTATTTAACACATTCCCCCACCTACATCTCCTCTGGTAACCAACAGTTTGTTCTCTATAGTTAAGACTGTTTCTTGGTTTGTGTTCCTCTCTCTCTTTTTTCCCCTTTGTTCATTTGTTTGCTTTTCTGAATTCCACATATGAATGAAATCATACACTATTTGTCTTTATCTGACTGACTTATTTCATTAGCATAATACTCTCTACTCCATCCATGTCATTGCAAATGGGAAGATTTCATTCTTTATGGCTCAAAAATACTCCAGTGTGTGTGTGTGTGTGTGTGTGTGTGTGTGTGTGTGTGTGTGTGTGGACTTTTGAGCTGCTTGCATGATTTGCTATTGTAAATAATGTTGCTATAAACATAGAGGTGCATGTATCCCTTTAAATTAGTGTTATTATATCCTTTGGGTAAATACCTGGTAGTTCAATTGATGTAACTTTTTGAGGAACCTCCATACTGTTTTATAGAGTGATTACACCAGTTTGCATTCCCAAAAACAGAGCAAGAGGATTCCCCTTTCTCCAGATCCTCACCAACACCTGTTGTTTGTTGTATTATTAATTTTAGCAATTCTAAGAGGTGTGATGTGATATCTGATTGGAGATTGGATTTGCATTTCCCTGATGATCACTGATGCTGAGCATCTATCATATGTCTGTTGGCCATTTGAATGACTTCTTTGGATAAATGTCTATTCATGTCTTCTGCCCATTTTTTAATTGGATTATTCGATTTTGGATGTTGAATGATTTAAGTTCTTTATATATTTTGGATACTAACCCTTTATCAGATATGTCATTTGCAAATGCCTTATCCCATTCCACAGTTTGCTTTTAGTTTTATTGATTGTTTCCTACACTGTGCAGAAGCTTTTTATTATGATGTAGTCCAAATAGTTTATTTTTGCTTTAATTTCCCTTGCCTCAGGAGACATCTCTAGAAAGAAGTTGCTTAGGCCAATGTCAAAGAAGTTACTGCCTGTGTTTTCTACAATTTTTATGATTTCAGGTCTCACATTTAGGTTTTTAATCAACTTTGAATTTATTTTTGTGTATGGTGTAAGAAAGTGGTCTAGTTTCATTCTTCTGCATGTTGCTTTCCAGGTTTCGCAACATTTGTTGAAGAGACTGTCCTTTTCCCATTGGACATTCTTTCTGCTATGTCAAAGATTAATTGACCATATATTTATGGGTTCATTTATGGAATTACTATTCTATTCCATTGGTCAGTGTGTTTATATTTCTGTGCCAGTATCATACTGTTTTGATCACTACAGCTTTCTAATATAACTTGAAGTCTGGAACTGTGATGTCTTTAGCTTTGTTTTTCTTTTTCAAGGTTGCTTTGCCTATTCAGGGTCTATTGTGGTTCCATATAAATTTTAGGATTGTTTTCTTGTGCTCTGTGAAAACTGCTGCTGGTATTTTGATAAGGATTGGATTAAATGTATAGATTGCTTTAGGTAGTATAGCCATTTTAACAGTATTTGTTCTTCCAATCCATGAGAAGGGAATGTCTTTCCATTTCTTTGTGCCATTTTTAATTTTTTTCAGCAGTGTTTTACAGTTTTTACAGTATAGATCTTTTACCTCCTTGGTTAGGTTTATTCCTAGGTATCTTAAATTTTTTGATGCAATTGTAAAGGGAATTGGTTCCTTGATTTCTCTTTCTGCTGCTTCATTATTGGTGTGTAGAAATGCAACAGATTTCTGTACACTGATTTTATATGCCATGACTTGGCTGAATTTGTGTATCAGTTCTAGCAATTTTTTGGTGGAGTCTTTCAGGTTTTCTACAGAGTATCATGTCATCTGCAAATAGTGTGAGTTTGACTTCTTCCTACTGAGTTGGATGTCTTTTATTTTTTATTGTTGCCTGATTGCAGAGGCTAGAACTTCCAGTACTATGTTGAATAAAAGTGATGAGAATGGATATCCCTGTCTTGTTTCTGACTGTATAGGTAAACTCTCAGTTTTTCCCCATGAGGATGATATTAGCTATGGGTTTTTCATATATGGCCTTTATGATGTTGAGGTATGTTCCCTCTAGCCCTACTTTGTTGAGGGTTTTTCTCATGAATTGATGTTGTACTTCATCAAATGCTTTTTCTGCATCTATTGAAAGGATTATATTGTTCTTGTCCTTTATCATATTGATGTGATGTGTCATGTTGATTGATTTGTGGATATTGGATGACCCTTGCAACCCAGGAATAAATCCCACTTGATCTTGGTGAATGATTTTTTAATGTATTGTTTAATTTGGTTTGCTTGTATTTTGTTGAGGATTTTTGCATCTATGTTCATCAGAGATATTGACATATACTTCTCTTTTTTAGTGGAGTGTTTTCTGATTTTGGTATCAGGGTAATGCCAGCCTCATAGAATGAATGTCAAAGTTTTCCTTCCAATTATATTTTTCAGAATATTTTGAGAAGAATAAGTATTAATTCTTCTTTAAATATTGATAGAGTTTGCCTGTGAAGCAATCTGGTCCTGAACTTTTATGTGTTGGGAGTTTTTTGATTACTGATTTAATTTCATTGGTTATCAGTCTATTCATGTTTCCTATTTCTTTCTGTTTCAGTTTTGGTAATTGATATGGTTATAGGAATATATCCATTTCTTCTAAGTTGCACAGTTTGTCGACATATTTTTTTTCTTTCAAGATTTTATTTAAATTCGACTTCAGCTCACATATAGTGTAGTATTAGTTTCAGGGGTAGAATTAATGATTCACCAGTTGCATATATCACCCAGTGCTCATTACATCAAGTGCCCATGAGCCAATTACCCCATCCCCCATCTACCTCCCTTCCAGCAACCCTCAGTTTGTTCCTGTATTTAAGAGTCTCTTATTATTTGCCTCCCTCTATGTCTTTATCTCATTTTATTTTTCCTTTCCTTCCCCTGTGTTCATCTGTTTTGTTTCTTAAATTCCAATATAAAAATCCAGTTAAAAAATGGGCAGGGGCGCCTGGGTGGCTCAGTTGTTAAGCGTCTGCCTCCGGCTCAGGGTGAGATCCCAGTGTTCTGGGATTGAGCCCCACATCAGGCTCCTCTAATGGGAGCCTGCTTCTTCCTCTCCCACTCCCCGTGCTTGTTGTTCCCTCTCTCGCTGTCTGTCTCTCTCTCTGTCAAATAAATAAATAAAATCTTTTTTAAAAATGGGCAGAAAACATGAACAGACCTTTCTCCAAAGAAGACATATACATGGCCACCAGACACACACAAAAATGCTCAACATCACTCAGCATCAGAAAAATACAAATCAAAACCGCAATGAGATACCACCTCACACCAGTCAGAATAGTTAAAAAAAAAAGAACAACTCAGGAATCAACAGATGTTGGCAAGGATGCAGAGAAAGGGAAACCCTCTTACGTTCTTGGTGGGAATTCAAACTAGTGTGGTCACTCTGGAAAACAGTATGGAGATCCCTCAAAAACTTAAAAATAGAACTACCCTATGATGCTGCAATTGACTACTGTGTATTTATCCAAAGGATATAAGCATAGTAATTCAAAAGGGCACATACATCTCAATGTTTATATCAGCATTATCCACAGTAGCCCAAACATGGAAAAAGCCCAGATGTCCATCAACTGATAAATAAAGAAGACGTGGCATACACACACACGTGCATGCATGTGTGTGTGCCCATGCACGCGCGCGCGCACACACACACACACACACACACACTCACACAATGGAATATTACTCAGCCAACAAAAAGAATGAAATCTTGACATTTGCAATGACATGGATGGACACACTGTTTTTCATAATAATCTGTGACAATTCTATTTCTGTGGTGTTGGTTGTTATTTCTCCTCTTGCATTTGTGATTTTATTTATTTATTTTCTATTTTCTTTTTGATAACTCTGGCTGGAAGTTTATCAATTTTATTTATGTTTTCAAAGAACCAGCTCCTGGTTTCATTGATCTGTTCTATTGTTTTTTCAATTTCTATATCATTTACTCCTGCTTAATATTTAGTATTTTCTTCCTTCTGCTGGCTTTAGGCTACATTTGTTGTTCTTTTTGTAGCTCCTTTAGGTCTAAGGTTAGTTTGTTTATTTGTGATTTTCCTTCCTTGTTGAGGTAAACCTGTGCTGCATCTCAAAGTTTTGGTTTTTTTAAATTTTTTAAAATTAAATTCCACTTATTTATCATACAGTGTAATACTAGTTTCAGTTGTACAACACAGTGACCCAACACCTCCATACAATACCCG
The DNA here is from genome assembly GCF_024610735.1 of Ursus americanus. Taxonomy (NCBI): domain Eukaryota; kingdom Metazoa; phylum Chordata; class Mammalia; order Carnivora; family Ursidae; genus Ursus; species Ursus americanus. Next base: position 63,205,740 of record NC_142164.1, read on the forward strand.
GTGCTCATTAGAACTGCACTCCTTAATTCCCATCATTTATTTAACCCACTCTCCCATCCCCTCCCTTCTGGTAACCATCAATTCATTCTCTAGAGTTAAGACTGTATTTTATGGTTTGTGTGTCTCTCTTTTTTTCCCCATTTGCTCATTTGTTTTGTTTCTTAAGTTCCACATATGAATGAAATCATATGGTATTTGTCTTCCTCTGACTTATTTCACTTAGCATAATAATTTCTAGCTCCATCCATGCTGTTGCAAATGTCAAGATTTCATTATTTTTAATGGCTGAGTAATATTTCATTGTATATATGTACCAAAACTTCTTTATCCTTTAAACAGTCCATAGACACTTGGGCTATTCTCATAATTTGTGTATTAGAGAAAATGCTACTAAAAACATTGGGGTGTATGTGTCACTTCAGGTTAGTATTTTTGTATTCTTTGGGTAAATACTTAGTATTTCAAGTGCTGGATTGTAAAGTAGTTCTCCTTTAAGTATTTGAGGAACCTGCATACTGTTTTCCACAGTAGCTGCACCTGTTTGCATTCCCACTAACAGTGCAAGAGGGTTCCCCTTTTCTCCATATCCTTGTCAATACCTCTAGTTTCTTCTGTTACTGATTTTAACCATTCTGACAGGTAGGAAGTGATATGTCATTGGAGTTATGATTTGCATTTCTCTGATGACCAGCGATATTGAGCATCTTTTCATGTGTCTGTTGGCCATCTGTATGTCTCCTTTAGAAAAATGTCTATTCATGAATTCTGCCCATTTTTAGTTGGATTATTTGTGTTCTTTGGGTGTTAAGTCTTATAAGTTATTTTTTAAAAATATTTATTTATTTGAGAGAGAGAGAGAGAGCATGAATGGGGGGAGGGGCAGAAGAAGAGTGACAAGCAGACTTCCCACTGAGCAGGGAGCCTGATGTGGGGCTCCATCCCAGGACCCTGAGATCATGACCTGAGCCAAAGGTAGACACTTAACTAACTGAGCCACACAGGCAGCCCTTGTAAATTATTTATATATTTTGGATACTAGGCCTTTATCAGATATGTCATTTGCAATTATGTTCTCCTATTTCGTAGGCTGACTTTTAGTTTTCTTGGTTGTTTCCTTCACTGTGCAGAAGCTTTTTATTTTGATGTTGTTCTGATAGTTTATTCTTGCTTTTCTTTCCCTTGCCTCAGGAGATGTATCTAGAGAGAAGTTTCTATGGCTAATATCAAAGAAATTACTCATTGTGTTCTCTCTTAGGATTTGTATAGTTTCCTGTCTCACATTTAGGTCTTTAATCCATTTTGAATTTATTTTTTTTGTGTATGATGTGAGAAAGTGGCCCAGTTTCATTCTTTTGCATGTTGGTGCACAGTTTCCCAGCATAGTTTTTTGAAAAGACATTTTTTTCCCACTGTATATTCCTTCTTGGTGCTGCATTCTAAAGGCTTTGGACTATTATTTTTTTAATTTAAATTCAATTAGCCAAAGTATAGTACATCATTAGTTTTTGATGTAGTGTTCAATGTTTCATTAGTTGCATATAACACCCAGTGCTCATCACAACATGTGTCCTGCTTAATGCCCATCACCTTGTTACCACATACCTCCACCCACCTCCCTTTCCGCAACCCACAGTTTGTTTCCCAGAGTCAAGAGTCTCTCATGGTTTGTCTCTCCGATTTCTTCCCATTCAGTTTTCCCTCTCTTCCCCTATTCCTCTGCACTATTTCTTATATTCCACATATGAGTGAAGCCATATAATAATTGTCTTTCTCTGCTTGACTTATTTCACTTGGCATAATACTCTCCATTTCCATCCATATCGATGTAAATGGTAGGTATACATCCTTTCTGATGGCTGAGTATTATTCCACTCTATATATGAACCACATCTTCTTTATCCATTCCTCTGTTGAAGGACCTCTCGGTTCCTTCCACAGTTTGACTGTTGTGGACATTGCTGCTATGAACACTGGGGTGCACGTGCCCCTTCTTTTCACTACATCTGTATCTTTGGGGTAAATACCCAGTAGTGCAATTGTTGGGTTGTAGGGTAGCTCCATTTTTAAGGTCCCAAGGAACCTCCATACTGTTTTCCACAGTGGCTGTACCAGCTTGCATTCCCACTAACAGTGTAAGAGGGTTCCCCTTTCTCCACAACCTCACCAACATTTGTTGTTTCCTGTCTTGTTAATTTTAGCCATTCTAACTGATGTAAGGTGATATCTCATTGTGGGTTTGATTTGTGTTTCCCTGATGCCCAGTGATGTGGAGCATTTTTTCATGTGTCTGTTGGCCGTTTATATGTCTTCTTTGGAGAAGTGTCTATTCATGTCTTCTGCCCAATTCTTGACTGGATTATTTGTTTTTTGGGGGTTGAGTTTGATAATTTCTTTATAGATCTTGGATACCAGCCCTTTATCTGATAAGACATTTGCAAATATATTCTCCCATTCCATAGGTTGCCTTTACTTTTGTTGATTCTTTCCTTTGCTGTGCAGAAGCTTTTTTTCTTGATGAATCTCCCATAGTTCATTTCTGCTTTTGCTTCCATTGTGTCCAGAGACGTGTCTAACAAGAAGTTGCTGTGGCCAAGGTATAAGAGGTTCTCCTCTAGGATATTGATGGTTTCCTGTTTCACATTTATTTTTTTTAATTTTTATAATAAATTTTTATTATGTTATGTTAGTCACCATACAGTATATACTTAGTTTTTGATGTAATGTTCCATGATTCATTATTTGTGCATAACACCCAGTGCACCATGTAATAGGTGCCCTCCTTAATACCCATCACTGGCTTATCCCAATCCCCCCCGCCCTGAAGTCCTCAGTTTGTTTCCCAGAGTCCACAGTCTCTCATGGTTCATTCCCCCTTCTGTTTACCCCCCCTTCACTATTCCCTTCCTTTTCCTACCAATGTTCCTGCTATTTCTTATGTTCCATAAATGAGTGAAGCCATATGATAATTGTCCTTCTCTGCTTGACTTATTTCACTTAGCATAATCTCCTCCAGTCACATCCATGTTGCTACAAAGGTTGTGTAATTGTTCTTTCTGATGGCTGAGTAAAATTCCATTGTATATATGGACCACATCTTCTTAATCCAGCAATCTCTGGATGGGCATCTTGGTTCATTCCACGATTTAGCTATTGTGGACAATTCTGCTATGAACATTGGGGTGCATATGGCACTTCACCTCACTATGTTGGTATCTTTGGGGTAAATGCCCAGCAGTGCAATTGTTGGATCATAGGGTAGCTCAATTTTTAACTTTTTAAGGGACTTCCACTGTTTTACAAAATGGCTGTACCAACTTGCATTCCCACCAAAAGTGTAAGAGGGATCCCCTTTCTCCACATCCTCTCCAACATTTGTTGTTTCCTACCTTCAATTTTAGCCATTCTAACAGGTGTAAGGCGGTATCTCAAGGTGGTTTTGATTTGAATTTCCCTGATGGCTAATGATTTTGAACATTTTTTTCATGTGTCTGTTAGCCATTTGTATGTCTTCATTGGAAAAGAGTCTGTTCGTATCTTCTGCCCATTTTTTGATTTGATTATTTTTTTCTCGTTTATTGAGTTTGAGAAGTTCTTTGTAGATCTTGGACACTAGTCTTTTATCTGTAGTGTCATTTGCAAATATCTTCTCCCATTCCGTGGGCTGCCTCTTAGTTTTTTTGACTGTTTCCTTGGCTGTGCAGAAGCTTTTGATCTTGATGAAGTCCCACAGGTTCATGTTTTCTTTTGTTTCTCTTGCCTTTGGAATGTGTCACGAAAAAAGTTGCTGTGGCCAATGTCAAGGAGGTTGCAGCCTATGTTCTCCTCTAGGATTTTGATGGATTCCTGTCTCACATCGAGGTCTTTCATCCATTTGGAGTTTATCTTTTTGTATGGTGTGAGAGAGTGGTCAAGTTTCATTCTCTTGCATGTAGCTGTCCAATTTTGCCAGCACCATTTATTGAAGAGACTGTCTTTTTACCACTGGATGTGTTTTCCTGCTTTGTCAAAGATTAGTTGCCCAAAGAGCCGAAGGTCCATTTCTGGGTTCTCTATTCTGTTCCATTGGTCTATGTGTCTGTTTTTGTGCCAGTACCATGCTGTCTTTGTGATCACAGCTTTGTAGTATAGCTTGAAATCAGGCAAAGTGATGCCCCCAGCTTTGTTTTTCCTTTTCAACACTTCCTTGACGATTCGGGCTTTTTCTGGTTCCACACAAATTTAAGGGCTGTTTGTTCCAGTTCTTTGAAAAATGTCATTGGTATTTTGATCGGGATGGCATTGAAAGTGTAGATTGCTCTGGGTAGCATAAACATTTTAACTATGTTTATTCTTCTGATCCATGAGCATGGAATATTTTTCCATCTTTTTGTGTCTTCTTCAATGTCTTTCAAGAGTGATCTGTAGTTTCTAGAATATAGATCCTTTACGTCTCTCGTTAATTCCGAGATAACGTATGATTTTTAGTGCTATTGTAAATGGAATGGATTCCCTAATTTCTCTTTCTTCAGTCTCATTGTTCGTGTATAGAAACGCAACTGATCTCTGAGCATTGATTTTGTATCCCGCCACATTACTGAATTGCTCTATAAGTTCTAGTAGTTTGGGGGTGGATTCTTTTGGGTTTTCCATATAGAGTATCATGTCATCTGCGGAGAGAGACAGTTTGACCTCTTCTTTGCCAATTTGAATACCTTTTATCCCTTTTTTGTCTGATTGCTGTTGCAAGGACTTCTAATACTATGTTGAATAATAATGGTGAGAGTGGACATCTTTGTCGTGTTCCTGATCTTAAGGGAAAGGCTTCTGCTTTTCCCCATTGAGTATGATATTTGCTGTAGGCTTTTCTTGGATGGTTTTATGAAATTGAGGAATGTACCCTCTATCCCTACACTCTGAAGGGTTTTAATCAGGAAAGGATGTTTTTTTTTTTTGTCAAATCCTTTTTCTGCATCAATTGAGAGGATCATATGGTTCTTGACTCTTTCTTGTTCATATGATCTATCACACTGATCAATTTGCAAATGTTGAACCACCTTTGCATCCCAGGGATGAATCCCACTTGGTCATGATGGATAATCCTTTTAATGTACTGTTGGATTCTTTTAGCCAGGATCTTCTTGAAGATTTTGGCGTCCATATTCATTAGGGATATCGGTCTGTAATTCTCCTTTTTGATGGGGTCTTTGCCTGGTTTGGGGATCAAGGTAATACTGGCTTCATAGAATGAGTTTGGTAGTTTTTCTTCTTTTTCTCTTTTTTGAAGCAGCTTCAGGAGAATAAGTATTATTTCTTCTTTGAATGGTTGGTAGAGTTCCCTGGGGAATCGGTCAGGCCCTGGATGCTTGTTTTTGGGGAGGTTTGTGATCACTGCTTTAAGCTCTTCATAATTAATTGGTCTGTTTAAATAATCAATTTCTTCCTGTTTCAGTCTTGGTAGTTTATAGGTTTCCAGGAAGGCATCCATTTCTTCCAGGTTGTTTAATTTATTGGCATAAAGCTGTTGATAAAACTTTCTAATGACTCTTTCTATTTCATTGGTGTTGGATGTGATCTCTCCCCTTTCATTCATAATTTTATTTTATTTATTTTTTTAAAGATTTTATTTATTTATTCGACAGAGATAGAGACAGCCAGCGAGAGAGGGAATACAAGCAGGGGGAGTGGGAGAGGAAGAAGCAGGCTCATAGAGGAGGAGCCTGATGTGGGGCTCGATCCCAGAACACTGGGATCATGCCCTGAGCCGAAGGCAGACGCTTAACCGCTGTGCCACCCAGGCGCCCCTCATTCATAATTTTATTAATTTGGGTCCTTTCTCTATTCTTTTGAATAAGTCTGGCCAGTGGCTTACCGATCTTATTTATTCTTTCAAAGAGCCAGATTCTAGTTCTCTTGATCTGCTCTACTGTGCTCCTGGTTTCTAATTCATTGATCTCTGCTCTAATCTTGATCACCTGCCTTCTTGTGCGTGGGTTAGGCCTGTTCTTCTGTTCCAGCTCCAGCTTCTTGAGGTGAGAATATAAAATCTGGATTTTAGATTTTTCTATTCTTTTGAGTGAGGCTTGGATGGCCATGTATTTTCCCCTTAGGACCGCCTTTGCAGTGTCCCATGTGTTTTGGACCAATGGGTTTTCATTTTCATTGGTCTCCAAGAATTGTTTAAACTGATTTTTAATTTCCTGGCTTACCCACTCATTCTTGAGCAGGATGGTTCTTAGTTTCTAAGTGTTTGAGTTCCTTCCAAATTTTTCCTTGTGATTGAGTTCCAGTTTCAAAGCATTGTGGTCTGAGAATATGCAGGGAATAATCCCAGTCTTTTGGTATCAGTTTAGACCTGTTTTGTGACCCAGTATATGGTCTATTCTGGAGAAAGTTCCATGTGCATTCGAAAAGAATGAGTATTCTGTTGTTCTGGGGTGTAGTGTTCTGTACATATCTATGAGGTCCATCAGGTCCAGTATATCATTCAAAGCTCTTGCTTCTTTGTTGATTTTCTGCCTAGGTGATCTGTCTATTGCTGAGAGTGGAGTGTTGAGTTCCCCTACTATCAACGTATTATTGTCTATATGTCTCTTTATTCTGGTTAAGAGTTGGCTTGTGTATCCAGCTGCTCCCCTGTTGGGGGCATAGATATTTATAATTGTCATATCCACTTCCTGGATACACCCTTTAAGAATAATATAGGGTCCTTCTGTATCTCTAACTACAGGCTTTAGTTTAAAATCTAATCTGTGTGATATGAGAATTGCTACCCCAGCTTTCTGTTGAGGTCCATTGGCATGAAAAATGGTTTTCCATCCCTTCACTTTCAGTCTGGATGTATCTTTAGGTTCAAAATGAGTCTCTTGTAGACAGCAATTCAATGGGTCATGTCTTTTGATCCAATCTGCAAACCTGTGGTGTTTTATGGGAGCATTTAGGCCATTCACATTGAGAGTGATTATTGAAAGATTTGATTTTAATAATGTTGTGTTGCCTGTGAAGTCTATGTTTCTATAGATTGTAAATTTCTGTTCTGTGTCACTCTTGGGACCTTTTTACTTTTATAGAACCCCCTTAATAGCTCATGTGGGGCTTGTTTGGTGGTTACGAATTCCTTCAGTTTCTGCCGATCTTGGAAGTTCCTTATCTCTCCATCAATTCTGAATGACAGCCTTGCTGGATAAAGGATCCTGGGCTGCATGTTCTTCTCAGATAGAGCTTTGAAAATACCCTGCCAACCCTTCCTAGCCTGCCAAGTCTGTGTAGACAGTTCTGATGTTATTCTGAAAAATTTCCCTCTGTACGTAAGGATTTTCTTCCCCCTGGCCTCTTGCAATACTTTCTTGTTGGATCTAACATTTGCGAAATGCACTATGATGTGACGTGATGTAGGTCTGTTCTCATTGCCCTTGGGAGGGGTCCTTTCTGCCTCTTGGACACGGATGCTTGTTCCTTTGCCAGATTAGGAGAGTTGTCAGCTACAATTTGTTCAAATATCTCTTCTAGACCTCTCTCTTTTTCTACCCCCTTGGGAATGCCAATGATTCTGACGTTGGAACATTTCATTGAGTCAGTAATTAATCTCCCGTAATCTACATTCTTGAGATTAGATTTTTTTGAGCCACATTTCTGTTTTCACTTTCTCTTCTACCATCCCATCCACCAATTCACTAATTTGTTCTTCTGCCTCATTTACCCTGGCCGTCAGAGCGTCTAGTTTAGACTGCATTTGATTCACAGCATTTTCCATTTCTGTGAGATTCACTCTCAGTTCTGCCCTTAGAGATTCTATATTCTTGTTAATATTTTTGATAATTTTTTTTTCAATCATACACATCCTCTTGACTATTGTTACTCTGAAATCCATTTCTGACAATTTGGTTATATCCATATCCATCAGTTCTGTGGCAGAGGCCACAGACTCATTATCTTTTCTTTGCTGGGGGGGATTTCTCCTCCTTGTCATTCTGATGAGGAGTGGTTGTGGGGATGCCCAGAGCCCAAATTATTGACCAGGTCCCAGTCAGTGTGCACTTGTTTTATAGGGACCTCAAGGATGTGGGCTTCTTCTTCTTTTTTTTTTTAATGATTTTTTATTATATTATGTTAGTCACCATATAGTACATCCCCGGTTTCCGATGTAAGGCTCGATGATTCATTAGTTGTGTATAACACCCAGTGCACCATGCAATACGTGCCCTCCTTACTACCCATCACCGGTCTATCCCATTCCCCCACCCCCCTCCCCTCTGAAGTCCTCAGTTTGTTTCTCATAGTCCATAGTCTCTCATGTTTCATTCCCCCTTCTGATTACCCCCCCTTTCTTTATCCCTTTCTTCCCCTACCGATCATCCTAGTTCTTATGTTCCATAGATGAGAGAAATCATATGATAGTTGTCTTTCTCTGCTTGACTTATTTCACTTAGCATTATCTCCTCCAGTGCTGTCCATGTTGTAGCAAATGTTGAGAACTCGTTCTTTCTGATAGCTGAGTAATATTCCATTGTATATATGGACCACAACTTCTTAATCCAGTCATCTGTTGAAGGGCATCTCGGCTCCTTCCACGATTTAGCTATTGTGGACATTGCTGCTATGAACATTGGGGTGCATATGGCCCTTCTCTTCACTACGTCTGTATCTTTGGGGTAAATACCCATTAGTGCAATGGCTGGATCATAGGGTAGCTCAATTTTTCACTTTTTAAGGGACCTCCACACTGTTTTCCAGAGTGGCTGTACCAACTTGCATTCCCACCAACAATGTAGGAGGGATCCCCTTTCTCCACATCCTCTCCAACAATTGTTGTTTCTTGCCTTGTCTATTTTTGCCATTCTAACTGGCGTAAGGTGGTATCTCAGTGTGGTTTTGATTTGAATTTCCTTGATGGCTAATGATTTTGAACATTTTTTCATGTGTCTGTTAGCCATTTGTATGTCTTCATTGGAAAAGTGTCTGTTCATATCTTCTGCCCATTTTTTGATTTGTTTATTTGTTTCTAGTGTATTGAGTTTGAGAAGTTCTTTGTAGATCTTGGATACCAGTCCTTTATCTGTAGTGTCATTTGCAAATATCTTCTCCCATTCCGTGGGCTGCCTCTTAGTTTTTCTGACTGTTTCCTTGGCTGTGCAGAAACTTTTAATCTTGATGAAGTCCCATAAATTCATTTTATCTTTTGTTTCTCTTGCCTTTGGGGATGTGTCATGAAAAAGGTTGCTTTGGCCGATGTCGTAGAGGTTGTTGCCTATGTTCTCCTCTAGAATTTTGATGGATTCCTGTCTCACATCGAGGTCTTTCATCCATTTGGAGTTTATTTTTGTGTATGGTGTGAGATAGTGGTCAAGTTTCATTCTCTTGCATGTAGCTGTCCAATTTTCCCAGCACCATTTATTGAAGAGACTGTCTTTTTCCCACCGGATGTTTTTTCCTGCTTTATCAAATATTAGTTGCCCAAAGAGCCGAGGGTCCATTTCTGGGCTCTCTATTCTGTTCCATTGGTCTATGTGTCTGTTTTTGTGCCAGTACCATGCTGTCTTTGTGATCACAGCTTTGTAGTACAGCTCGAAATCTGGCATTGTGATGCCCCCAGCTTTGTTTTTCCTTTTCAACAGTTCCTTGGAGATTCGGGGCCTTTTCTGTTTCCATACAAATTTAAGGACTGTTTGTTCCAGTTCTTTGAAAAATGTCCTTGGTATTTTGATCGGGATAGCATTGAAAGTGTAGATTGCTCTGGGTAGCATGGACATTTTAACTATGTTAATTCTTCCGATTCATGAGCATGGAATATCTTTCCATCTTTTTATGTCTTCCTCAATGTCTTTTAAGAGTGATTTATAGTTTCTAGAATATAGGTCCTTTACGTCTCTGGTTAAGTTAATTCCAAGGTAACGTATGGTTTTTGGTGCTATTGTAAATGGGATGGATTCCCTAATTTCTCTTTCTTCGGTCTCGTTATTCGTGTATAGAAATGCAACTGATTTCTGAGCATTTATTTTGTATCCTGCCACGTTACTGAATTGCTCTATAACTTCTAATAGTTTGGGAGTGGCTTCTTTTGGGTTTTCCATATAGAGTATCATGTCATCTGCAAAGAGAGACATTTTGACTTCTTCTTTGCCAATTTGAATACCTTTGATCCCTTTTTGTCGTCTGATTGCTGTTGCAAGGACTTCTAGTACTATGTTGAATAATAGTGGCGAGAGTGGGCATCCTTGTAGGGATGTGGGCTTCTTGATTTTTCAGCTTGCCTTCCTGGGGAGGGGCCTGGCGCACTGATACTCAGGCAGCCCTAATTGGGTAGAGTCTCTGTGTCCCCTGCGAGCGGGGATGGGGATGGGCACTATGTGAGCCGGTATTTCTGGGGTTTTGTTTTGTGGCCACTTTCCCTAGCGGTTTTCTGTGCCTCTTCGGAGAGTCAGAGCAGTAGTGGCTGTATCTTAGCTTCTGTCTCAGAACAGAGAGATCGCAGTCCGCTCTCCACTGAGCTCTCTTGGCCACTTTAACTGTTTCTGTCGGTGCTGCTAAAAACCCAGTAGTGTCCTGGGTTGTGCTCCCCACAGCTGGTGTCCCAGCCCTCACTTCCATGGTCGGCACATCTCTGTGTGTTGTGCTTCTAACACCGCCAGCCGCCCCCAGTTCCCACGTGTCCTCCTGAGCTACCTGTTTCAGTGTGGTTCACATGCACTCCGTACCTCCGGTTTTCAGTCTAGTCCCGCATGCAATCTCCCAAGCTCTCAGTTTCAGTCTAGTTCAAGTGTGCGCTCCAGAGCTCTGGTTTTCATTCTGGTTGCACGTGCGTTTCAGGCTCACGGTCTCAGTTTGCCCTCTCACGGGTTCCAGTCTGCCAGTCTGGCCTGCTCTGCAGTGCAGGTGGCTACTGCTTCCTGGTGCCTGAGCATGGCGGCTCCCTCCCCCGTCTGTTTATCTTCCGATATCTGTGCTCGGATTCACAGCTCCCCGCTTTGTACCTCAATGCTCAGCGCTGGAGATGTTCGTTTCTTGAGATCCAGGTGTATCTTCCTGTGTCTCAGGCTGATTCTGTGGATGTTCAGGATGGTCTGGTACATATCCAGCTCGACTCAGGGGACCAGCTGAAGAAGGGGTCCCCTACTCCACCGCCATCTTTTCTCCTCACAACATCTCCTTTTATACTTTTAACCTTGCAGAAAGTGGTCACTTTTCTGTTCATACAGTTGCTGTTGTTATTCTTTTCTTCATTCTCCAGTTGAGTTTGTACATATTTAGAATGGTTTCATAGCTCTCTAGCTGAATCTGGGACCTGATGAAAACTAGGTCTCCTGCTCCTCATCCATCTTGGACTCCTTCCTCCCCGTTTCACATTTAGGTCTTTCAACCATTTTGGGTTTATTTTTGTCTATGATGTAAGAAAGTGGTCCAGTTCATTCTTCTTCATGTGGCTGTCCAATTTTCCCAACACCATTTGTTGAAGAGACTGTCTTTTTCTATTGGATGTCATTTCCTACTGTGTGGAATATTAGTTGACCATAGAGTTGAGGATCCATTTCTGGGTTCTCTGTTCTTTTCCATTTACCTATTTGTCAGATTTTGTGTCAGTACCATACTGTCTTAATGATTATGGCTTTGTAATACAGCTTGAAGTCCAGCATTGTGATGCCTCCAGCTTTGGTTTTCTTTTTCAACATTCCTCTGGCTATTCAGGGTCTTTTCTGATTCCATACAAATTTTAGGATTATTTGTTTTGTGAAAAATGTCGATGATATTTTGGTAGGGATTGCATTGAATGTGTAGATTGCTCTGGGTAGCATAGACATTTTAATAATATTTATTCTTCCAATCCATTAGCATGGAATGTTTTTCCATTTCTTTGTGTCTTCTTTTGTTGTATCCCAGAGGTTTTCAACTATCATGTTTTCATTTTCATTTGCTTCAATGTATTTTTTAAATTCTTCTTTAATTTCTTGGTTGACCCATTCATTCTTTAGTAGGATGTTCTTTAACCTCCATGTATTTGTGGTCCTTCCAAATTTCTTCTTGTGGTTGACTTCAAGTTTCATAGCATTGTGGTCTGAAAATATGCATGGTATGATCTTGTTCTTTTTGTACCAGTTGAGTCCTGATTTCTGACCCAGTATGTGATCTATTTTGGAGAATGTTCCATGTGCACTTGAAAATCATTTATATTCTGCAGCTTTAAGTTTAAATCTCTGAATATATCTGTTAAGTCCAACTGGTCCAGTTTGTCATTCAGTAGCTTTGTTTCCTTGTTGATTTTCTGCTTAGATCATATGTCCATTGCTATGAGTGTGGTGATAAAGGCTCTACTATCATTGTATTATTATCAATGAGTTTCTTTAATTTTGTTATTCACTGGCTTATAAAATTGGCTGCTCTAAGTTAGGGGCCTAAATATTTACAATTCTTAGATCTTCTTGTTGGATAGACCCCTTTATTATGATATAGTGTCCTTCTTCATCTCTTATTTCAGTCTTTCATTTAAAATCTAGTTTGTCCAATATAAGGATGGCTACTCCAGCTTTCTTTCGATGTCCATTAACATTATAAATGTTTCTATACCCCCTCACTTTCAATATGGGTGTGCCTTTGGTCTTAAAATGACTCTTGTAAGCTGCATATCAATGGGTATTTTTAAAATCCATTCTGATACCCTATATCTTTTGATTGGAGCATTTAGTCCATTTACATTCAGATTAATAATTGAAAGAGGGGTGCCTGAGTGGCTCAGTCAGTTAAGCATCTGCCTTCGGCTCAGGTCATGATCCCAGGGTCCTGGGATCGAGCCCTGCATTGGGCTCCCTGCTCTGTAGGGAGCCTGCTTCTCCCTCTCCCTCTGTCTACCATTTCCCCTGGTTATGGTCTCTTTGTCAAATAAATAAATAAAACCTTTTAAAAGTGCTCTTTTTTAAAAAAAAGATTAATAATTGAAAGATGAATTTAGTGCTATTGTATTACCTGTAATATCACTGTTCCTGTAGATTGTCTCTGTTCCTTCCTGGTCTTTGTTACTTTTGGGCTCTCCCTTGCTGTTCAAAGGATACCCTTTAATATTCTTGCAGGACTTATTTACTGTTCACAAATTCATTTAATTTTTGCTTGTCCTGGAAACTATCTCTGCTATTCTGAATGACAGCTTTACTGGATAAAGTATTCTTGGCATGTTTTTCTCATTTAGTGCACTGAATATATTATGCCAGTCCTTTCTGGCCTGCCAGGTCTCTGTGTACAGGTCTGCTGCCAGCCTTATGTATCTTATGTATCTACCCCTGTAGTTTAGGGACCTCTTGTTGTGAGCTGCTTTCATGATTTTCCCTTTATCTTTGTAGTTTTTGAGCTTCAGTATATGTTGAGGTGTTGATCTGGTTTTGTTGATTTTGGGGGCGTTCCCTGTGCCTCCTGGACTTGAATGCCAGTTTCTTTCCTTAGATTAGGGAAGTTCTGAGGTATATTTTGTTCAAATAAACTCTCTCTACATATATATGTATATATATAATACAAGGAAAGGAAACAATATATATATAAATTATATATAAAATAAATATAAAAAATGAATTTAAAAAGAATTGAAAAAAATAAAAAAATTAACTAGAAAAATGATACTGAGAGACAAAGGAATAAAAATACAAAGAATGCTATATACTGTTTTCCCTAAGGGCTGAAGCTATATAGCCTTCTATGATCAGTAAACTTGGTGATAGCTAGTTATCTGTGCTGGTGTTCTGGGGGAAGGGACTGTTGCACTGATTCTCAGGTGGACTTGCCCTAATGGAAATGATCCTCCAGTGGGTGGAGGCAACGCTGGGTATCAGCAGCTCCAGACGCCACTAGGTGGAATTGTTTTGCTCCCTGAAGGCTTTCAGAACTAATGGGTGGGAGGAATATGGCTGTGCCCACTCTCTAGCCTGGAGAGGAAAATTCACACCCCCAGTATTCAGTGAGCCCTCACAGAAGAGCAATCAGCCAATGTTGTCTCCCCAGTTTCTGTCAGAACTCTGTGTTCACCTGGCCTGTGATGGAGCACTTTTATCTCAGGCACATGACTGAGTTCCAAAACTCCAAATTTTACAAACACCTGCGGCAAGGACCCACACTGTTCCTTCCAGGTGAGTGGTGTCTCATCACTCTTCTGTCTTTTGCTGGGCCCCTCCCAGTAAAGTGGTCCCACGAGAGTAGTGGTTTGCAGTTTATGGCAACAGAGAGCAGAAAATCAGCACCTAGACTTGCTGTTCTCAGCTGGCTTCTATGTTTTTACGCCTGGGAACTCTGCCACACTCAGGCACCACCTATTGTTCCTGAGACTCCAGGGATCCTGAGACCATGCTGTCATACCTGGGATTCTGCCCCACTATGACACCTGAGCACCTTTAAGCCAGGCACCTCCCCCACCGTAGCAGACTTCTAGAAGTTCCCATTTTGCACTCTGCTGCTTATAGTACTTCACAGTAGCCTCCTTAATCAGGCTTCCTCCTCTCTGCTGTATCCTCAGCTATATCACACCTGATTCAAGTTTCTGCACCTCCTACCTTCCAAACAGTGGTTGCTTTTCTACTGATAGACTTGCAGCATTTATTTTATTAGATCTTCATTTGATTTCTCAGGTGTTCAGAATGATTTGATAACTATCTAGCTGTATTCAAGGGATGAGACAAACCTAGGGTCCCTCTACTCCTCCTCCATCTTATCTCCTAAATCCCCCTTTAATATTCTTGCTGGGATGGTTTAGTGGCCATTGTTTCCTTTAGTTTTGTCTGGGTAACTATCTCTACTACTCTGAATGATAGCATTGCTGGTTAGAGTATTCTTGGTTGCAGATTTTTCCCATTTAGTACTTTGAATATATCGTGCCACTCCCTTCTGGCTTGCCAAGTTTTTGTTGAGAAGCCTCCAGCTAGCCTTATGGGTTTTCCCTTGTAAGTAAATGACTTCTTTTCTCTTGCTGTTTTTAAGATTTTTTTCTTATTCACTATATTTTGCAAATTTAATTACAATATGTGCTGCTGTTTGTGGGGATTCAGTGCCTGGATAGACAAAATCTGACTTGTATACGCCTCCCTGGATGAGACTGATTGAAAAGCAAAGGAGGACTGCCCAGAATACTGGGCCTTCTTTGAAGTTTTTTGGCTGAAAGTGGCCAGATTCTTACTGCTGCTCAAGGTTCTCATCTAGGGAGTAAATGCTTACATTTTGAAGAAAAACAGGCACCTGTGGTTGTCATGAACTTCACGAGCTCCTTGCCTTGCATGCATGTCCCAAGCACTGCTTGCCCTTATCACACACTGCCCCATATATTATTGTCCTGATCATTAAAGCTGCACATTCCTTCTTGTTTTGCTTTTGCACTTGGCGTATTGATAAAACTCACAATAAAAGTGGAGGCAAAGCTTGGCTCAGGGCCTTTTGCCACCAGAGCATCTGGTCCCCAGGCCCTCTCATTTCTCCTACTAAGGTGTCTGGAGTAATCTTTTCATTTGCCATCTCAGGGTTTGCTGCCAAACCTGATAGGTGTTGGCCTGCTTTTGTTGATTTTGATGGAAGTTCTCTGTGCCTCCTGGGTCAGGATGTCTGTTTCTTTCCCTGCATTATGGAAGTTTTCAACTATTATTTTTTTTAATGAATTTTCTACCCCCCCTTTCTCTTCTTCTGGGGCTCCTATAATCCAAATGTTATTACATTTGATGGAGTCACTGATTTCCTGAAGTCTGTTCTCCTTTTGCATAATTCTTTCTCTCTTTCATTTGGCTTCATTGCTTTGCATTACTTTGTCTTCTAGGTTATTAATTTATTCCACTGCTTCTTCCAGCCTGCTGTTCACTACATCCAGCATGTTTCTAATCTCATTTATTGAATTCTTCATCTCTGATTGATTCCTTTTTAACTCTTTTATCTCTGTGGTAAGAGTTGCACTGAAGTCTTCTATTTTTGTCTCTAGCCCAGTGAGTTTCCTTATGATTGTTGCTTTAAATTCTCCATCAGGCATATTACTTATATCTGTTTTGGTTAGATCTCTGGCCTTGGCCTTATATTGTTCTTTCATTTGGGATAAATTCTTCTGTCTTTGCATTTTGTCTGAGCTTCTGCCTTCTTCTCTGTGTTAGAAAATCTAGTTATGTCCCCTGCTTCTGAAAGTAATGGCCTAAGAGGTCATGTAGTGCCCAGGGCCTGGTGCTTCAGGAAGTATCTCTGGTGTGCACTGCCTGTGCTCTGCTGTTTTGTTCTTCTTGCACTATCATTCATTCCAGTCATCTGCAGGGGCTCTCCTTGCTTGCAATGGGCAGTTTGCTTCTTGGCCTGAATGTGGTGAGTTT
The DNA here is from genome assembly GCF_024610735.1 of Ursus americanus. Lineage (NCBI taxonomy): Eukaryota > Metazoa > Chordata > Mammalia > Carnivora > Ursidae > Ursus > Ursus americanus. The sequence continues at coordinate 63,222,020 of NC_142164.1, forward strand.
TAATTAGGCGTGCTCTGGTCTGCTTGTGAAATGAGACTGATCACTACCTCCACCAGAGCTGAAGCCCTGCAAAACTCTCTGGTTGGGAGATGTGGTGTGGGAAGGTGTTTGTGCTGGTCTCCTGGGAGAGGGCCCTACAATGCTGGGAATGAGGCAAGCATGACTGACAAGGACAGTTCCATCAGAGCACAGGGGGGTGCAGCTTGCTGTAAGCATGTTAGACAGCCAATGTTCACACTGCACTGCCTCCCACAGGTGGCTCTGTGTTTATGCTAAGGGGGAGGGGAGGGGAATTGTGCCAACCAGCAACTTTGCTCTCTGAGAGGTGCCTCCATGAACACTGCTTCTCAAGTATGTGCTCTGAGAACAGCGAATAATCTTCCCACAGTGTGCCCCAGGTGCTCTTCAGATTCCTGTTTCCACACTGTCTGCCACCGGGTTGTTTGCCTGCCTTCTCACCAACAACAGCATAGCACCCTCTGTGCTCTATCCCAGTGAAGCCCACTGACCTTTAAAACTCCAGGCTTTCAGCCCTGCTGGTTTCAAGAACATACAAAATTCTGCCCCTCTCATTTCCTAAGCCAATGGCTTTAGGGAAATGTTCTCCTTGTGCATTCCCCTTTGTGCTCCTCTTGGTCACCCTTCTCCACTACTATGGCTCCCACCTATCCACAGCACTTACAATTCATTTCTTCCCTAAACCTCATCTCTGAACTTTTAACCTTCTTTCATGTTGCCTCTTTTCTCCTTTTAGTTGTGAAGTTTGTTTTGTCAAGCTTTAGGTCAATTTCTGGGGTATTTAGGATGATTTGGTCACTTTCAAGTTTTGTTCATGGGATAAGGCAAGCCTAGGGTCCTCCTACTCTGCAGCCATCTTCCCATCTTAGAGATTTTCTATTTTTGATATAGTCATTTACAGCAACAAATTTCCCTCTCAACACTGCTTTTAATGCATCTCATGAATTTGGGTATGGTATGTCTTTGTTTTAACTCATTGAAAAATATTGTCCAAGTTCCCTTGTAATTTCTACTTTAATCTATTGGCTAAGAATGTGCTGTTTAATATCTACATATCTGTGAAATTTCCATTTTTCTTTCTCTTATTTCTTTTTAGTTTTACTCCATTGTGGTTGGGAAACATACTTTGTACGGTTTCACTCTTTTTAAATTTATTCATTCATTCAATCCCACACATGTGTCCTTGGCCACCACTGCACTTTGGAGCAGCTGGACCTGGACTACCAGCTCAGTTCAAATTTTGATAACACTTTGTATGTACACTGCCCATCCACCACCCACAGAGATGCTGCATGGCACTGGCCACCACAAACATGCCCCTGCACCAGGCACTGGAAAGGCACCCAACTTTGGGGGATCCAGCCTAAGACTAGAAGCTCAGTGTAAATTTTACTAACACTGCCCCCACCACTGAGCCGTTCTGCAGTCATGCCCATTCAGAGCTGACCTATCTTGGTCTCTCTAACATCACAGAGAGCAAGATCAGCCCTTAATAGGCAGTCATTGCATACATCTGGACTGAAAGGAAAAGTGACTCCGACGCAATAGTAGGACACAAGCAACACACATAGGAGACTCCCCTGAAGTGCCAGTTTCTGGTGAACAGGTGACTCTATGCTTCAGGGTAATATAGGACCCCTTCTTCATAGAGCCTTACTTTTAAGAGCAGAAGACATAGCTGACTTTCCTAAACTGCAGAAACAGACACAGAGAGGTAGACAAAATGAGGAGACAGAGAAATAAGCCCTAAAAGAAAGGACACAACAAAATCTCAGCAGAAGATCTAAGAAAAACAGAAATAAATAGTATGCTTGATAGAAAATTTAATCTAATGATAATAAAGATGCTCCCTGGACTTCAGAAAAGAGTGGAGAACATCAGTGAGACATGCGAAAAATAGATAAAAATAATGTATCAAAGATGAACTCAATAAATGAAATTGAAAATAGAAAAATAGTACATTACAAGAAGCAGAGAAATGTATCAGTGACCTGGAGGATAGAGTAATAGAAAGCAATCAAGCTGAACTGGTGAGAGACAAACAAATAATGCATAGTGAGAATAGAGGTAGAGAACACAATGACTCCTTCAAGTGTAATAACAATTCCATTACAGGGTTCCAAGAAGAAGAGAGAGAAAGGGGGGCAGTATATGTATTTGAAGAAATAATAGCTGAAAACTTTCTGATCATAGGTAGGGACACGAATGCAGATTCAGGAAGTCCCCCAATAAACCAAACCCAACCAGGTCCACACGAAGGCACATAAAAATTAAAATGGGAAAAAAATAGTGATAGAGGGGAAAAAATGTAAAGGTTGCAAAAGAAAAGAAGAGAGTTACATACAAAGGAATCCCGCCAAGGCTGTCAGCTGACTTTTCAACAGAAACTTTGCAGGCCAGATGAGAGTGACATGATGTACTCAAAGTGCTGAAAGGGAAATATCTGAAGCCAGGAATACTTTACCCAGCAAAGCTATCATTCAGAATAGAATGAAACACAGTTTTCCATACAAACAGAAGTTAAAAGAATTGATGATCACTAAACCAGCCCTACAAGAAATGTGAAGGGGGACTCTGTGAGTAGAAAATGAAAACCATAATTAATAGTAAGAAAAATAAGAAGCACAAAATAAAAGGATGTAAAAGATGATACCAAATATCTGAAATGTGGAGGGGAGTGTAGTAAAGAATGATTTCAAAAATATGTGACCGTCTATGGTCAGGAAGAAGACAGGGATGTCCACTCACATCATTGTTATTTAACATAGCACTGGACATTCTACCCTCAGCAATCAGAAAACAAAAAGAAAGAAAAAGCATCCAAATTGGAAAGGAATAAGTCAAACTTTCACTATTTGCACATGACATCATACTCTGTGTAGAAAACATGAAAGACTCCATAAAAACATTGCTAGAACTGATACATGAATTCAGCAAAGTAACAAGGTACAAAATCAATGTACAAAAATCTGTTGCATTCCTATACACTACATTTCTATACATTTCTATATATAATGAAGCAGCAGAAAAAGAAATCAAGGAATCCATCCTGTTTACAATTGCACCAAAAACCGTGAAATACCTAGGGATAAACATAACAAAAGAAGTAAAAGGTCTGTATCCTGAAAACTATGGAAAACATATGAAAGAAATTAAAGATGACACAAAGAAATGGAAAGACATGCCATGCTCATGGATTGGAAGAACAAATATTGTGAAAAGATCTATGCTACCCAAAGCAATCTGCACATTTAATGCAAACCCTATCAAAATACCATCAACATTTTTCACAGAACTAAAAAAAAAAATCCTAAAATTTGTGTGAAACAACAAAAGACCCTGAATAGCCAAAGCAATCCTGAAAAAGAAAAGCAAAGCTGGAAACATCATAATTCCAGATTTCAAGCTATATTACAAAGCAGTAATCATCAAGACAGTATGGTACTGGCACAAAAATAGACACATACATCAATAGAACAGAATAGAAAACCCAGAAATGCACCCACAACTATATGGTCAATTAATATTCAGCAAAGCAGGAAAGAACATCCAAAGGAAAAAAAGTCTCTTCAACAACTGGTGTTGGGAAAACTGGACATCCACATGCAGAAGAATGAAACTGGACAGCTTTCTTAACCTGCACAAAAAGATAAATTCAAGATGGATGAAAGACCTAAATATGAGACAGGAAAGCATCAAAATCCTAGAGGAGAACACAGGCAGAAACCTCTTTGACGTTGGCCATACCAACTTCTAACCAGACACGTCTCTACACACAAGGGAAACAAAAGCAAAACTGAGCTATTGGGACTTCATCAAGATAAAAAGCTTCTGCATAGTGAAAGAAGAAATCAACAGAGCTAAAAGGCAACCTGCAGAATGGGAGAAGATATTTGCAAATGACATATCTGATAAAGGACTAGTATCCAAAAATCTATGAGGAACTTATCAAACTCAACACCCAAAACACAAATAATCCAGTTATAAGAAATAAGCAGAAAACATGAATTCACATTTTTCCAAAGAAGAAATCCACATGGCCAAGAGGTGCGTGAAAAGATGTTCAACATCACTCATCATCAGGGACATGCAAATCAAAACCATAATGAGATATCACCTCACACCTGTCAGAATGGTTAAAATGAACAACACAGGAAACAACAGATGTTGACAAGAATGTGCAGAAAGGGGATCCCTCTTACACTGTTGGTAGGAATGCAAACTGGTGCAGCCACTCTGGAAAGCAGTATGGAGGTTCCTCAAAAAGTTACAAATAGAACTACACTATGACCCAGCAATTGCACTCCCAAGTATTTACCCAAAGGATACAAAAAGACTGATTCAAAGGGACACAAGCACTGCTGTGTTTATAGCACCATTATCAACTGTAGCCAAATTATGGAAAAAGCCCCAATGTCCATCAACTGATAAATGAATTTAAATAAAAACTTGAAACAAACAAAAAGAAATAGAACACTATTAGATAGTAAACCACATCTTATTTAAAAAATAAATAAACGATCATCAGCTTAATATGGACTGCTATATACAGAAGCTGTTATATATAAACTGAGTTGTAACCACCAATCAAAAAACAGTAATAGATATGAAAAAATAAAGAATAAGGAACCCAAGTATATCATTAAAGAAAACCAGCAAACCATGAAAGTAAGAAAGAGAAGAATCAGGCAAAAGCTAGAAAAACAACCACAGAACAAGTAACAGAATGGCAATACATATTCATCTATCAATAATTACTTTGAATGTAAATTGTCTAAATGCTCTAATCAAAATAGATAGGGTGATAGAATGGATTAAAAAAACAAGACCTATGTATTTTTTTTGAGAGAGACACAGAGAGAGAGAGCATGAGTGTGTGTGGAAGGGTAAGAGCAGAGGGAGAGGGAGAGAGATTATCTTAAGCAGGCTCTATGCCTGCTGCAGAGATGAATGTGAGGTTCAATCCCATGACCCTGAGATCAGGACCTGAGCCAAAATCAGGAGTTGGATGCTTAACCAACTTAGCCATCCAGGCATCCCAAAACAAGACCTATCTATATGCTACTTACAAGGGACTCAATTCAGACCAAAAGATACCTGCAGAATGAAAGTGAGGGGATGGAGAAACATTTATCATGCAAATGGATGTCAAAAGAGAGCTAGATTAGCAATACTTACAATAGCAATAATAAGACAAAATGGACTTTCAAACAAAGTCTGTAAAAAGAGACAAAGAAGGACACTATATAATAATAAAGGAGACAGACTAACAAGACGATATAAGAATTATAAATATATATGCCCCCAACATGGGAGCACCCAAATACATGAAACATTTCATAATAAGCATAAAGGAATAAATCCATAGTAATGCAATAATAGTAGGGGACTTTAACACCACACTTAGAGCAATGGATAGATCATCTAAACAGAAAATCATCAAGGAAACAGTGGCTTTAAATGACACACTGGACCAGATGGCTTTAACAGATATATTCAGAACATTTCATCCTGAAAAAGTAAAATACACATTCTTTTCAAGTGCACGTGGAACACTCTCCAGAATAGACCACATATTAGGCCACAAAACAAGCCCCAACACATTCAAAAAGACTGAAGTCATACCATGCATCTTTTCTGACCACAACACTGTGAATTAGAAATCAACCACAAGGAAAAAATCCAGAAAGAGCACAAATACATGAAGGTTAAATAACATGCTACTAAAGAATGAATAGGTCAACCAGGAAATCAATGAAGAAATGAAAAAGTAAAAGGAAACAAATGAAAATGAAAGCACAATGATCCCATACCTTTGGGATGGAGTAAAAAAAAATGTTTCTAAGAGAAAAGTTAATAGCATTATAGGCCTACCTCAAAAAGAAAGAAAATCCTGAAATAAAAAGCTGAAACTTACACCTAAAGGAACTAGAAAAATAACAAACAAAACCGAAAAGCAGCAGAAGGAAGGAAATAATAAAGATTTGAGCAGAAATAAATGAACTAGAAACTAGAAAAAAAATGGAACAGTCCAATATAACCTGGAGCTGATTTGTTGATAAGATCAACAAAATTAATAAAACTCTGGCCAGACTCATCAACATAAAAGAAAGGACTCAAACAAAATCAGAGAGGAGCAATAGCAACCAACACGACAATAGTACAATTGTCAGAGAATATTTTAAAAACTAGAGACATGTGGCTGGCTTAATCAGAAGAGCATGTGACTCTTGATCTTGGAGTCATGAGTAAAGATTACTAAAAAAATGAATAAACTTAAAAAAACTATATTCCAACAAATCACGCAAGCTAGAAGTGGATAAATTCCTAGAAACATAAAAGTGAAATAGGAAGAAATAGAAAATTTGAACAGACTGATAATAAGCAAATAAATCAAATAAGTAACAAAACACTTCCAACAAAGAAAAATCCAGGACCAGATGGCTTCGTAGGTGAAGTCTACCAAACATTTAAAGAAGAGTTTGATGAGGGAACGGAAGGCAAGCTGAGGACAGAAGCTGACACCTTGCAAACCTCCCCCCCCATGGGTGTATGCAACATTCCTCAGGCACTCCTGGCTGCCCTAAAGGACAAAGAAACAGTCCTTACTACCTACAGCCCATTGACAAGTCCTTGAAACAGGCATGGTGACATTCCTCTAGGAACTCAGCTGCCTTGATGTCAATACTTTGCTAAGGGCAAAAGGCAGTCCTAGCCTAAGTCCCTCCCCTCCACCAAGATCCTGTATGTATAAAAATTCCTTTGGAAACTTCCTTTATCTCTAACCCCCCCCCAAGATACGTGTTGGCAATCATCCCCCAGGCATATGGCCCACCGATAAACATCTGAAGGGTCTCATGACTAAGGTTTTATTAGATGGTAATAAATGACCCTTTCCCAACAGTAGCTAGCCCCCTCAAGGTCCTGGAGACCTTGCTTCCAAAATTCCTTAGAGACTTACGCTATCCCTAGCCCCTTCCCCACTTGAGGGTATAAAATAAGCCATTCCTCACAACCCCAGGGCAGAAGCTCTTTCTGCCCATGGGTCCTGTCCCCGTGCTTTAATAAACCACCATTTTGCATGAAAGACACCTCAAGAATTCTTTCTTGGTCGTCGGCTCTGGACTCCACCCCACTGAACCTCACCTATAGTCCCCAACCTCATCATATGGTGCCCGAACGTGGAACTTTGGGCTTCGGTGCAAAATTGGTGAGTACTTTCCCTTCTCTTCCTTTACTGTCATTTCTGGGGCTCTTCAAGTAGTATGGTCTTATTGGAACACTTTCATGTCGACTGCTCAGGCCGCAACCCTCTAGCCCGTGGCTGCTCTATGGGGAGGAGAAAGCCTGACTTTTGGCTGGAAGTTAGTACCCTGGCCGAGATGGTAATAAGACCCAGAAACTTGATGCCCCCTCTTTACTGCTGTCCTTATACAAAGTTGTCTGTCTTGGGCACGGGACAGCCACCTAAGTGACTAGCATGGCTGCCAATCTTAAGACTCCCATGTGAGGTTTCCTCCTGATGGATCTAATGCGATCCCCTCCACATTGCTGGTCTAGCCCCTTCTGGCCGTGGGACCTCCACTTGGAGCTGGCTGAAACCAGTACCCGATGGAATTACAACCCAACTGGGGACCATTTCCCAGGGAAGTTGGCTGTAAGGACCACCTGTGTTGGAATGTCGCTTAGAACATGATGGATTTCTGTCTTTACTGTTTTCCGTCAATGTCCTCTACTAATTACTTAGGCTACAAAATTTGGTAATTTCCCCTTGTTAAACTTTTCTAGTTTTCTCCATGGGTTAAAAACAGCTGGTTCTTCAAGGCAAGGCAAAATAAGGCGTGACCTTCACGGCACGACCTTCAAGGCGTGGTATTTCAGTCCATTCACCAGGCACCCATCGGCTCCCTAGGATGCGATGGGGTAGGGGAGGGACACCGGCATCCTTTCTATGGGCCTTTTACAGCAGGAATGCCTTCATGGGAAGGCAGGATTGTGATCAATAGCGATTTTTGTTGAGGGATGCCTCCAGTCGCTTTTGACACACAGGAACCTCTGACATATCCTGCGTGGGATGCCACCCAGGAGTTGTGGGGGATTTGGTAATGGACTTTCTTTACTTTTCTGAGCATGGCCTCAGTAGGCTGCTTCTTCAGTTCCCAAGGACTCTACCTCGGGGTGCCTTCTAACCCATTGGAAACAATTCAGATTGGAAAATTTAGGAAAGCACTGATCTCCTGTAACACTGCATGGTTTCAGTGGGATCTATCAGTTGGATCTCTTCTGTAAGGAACAGGGCAAATGGACCTAGGGTCCCTTCACTGCTTGTACCTAGGCCTTCATTGCTCTACACCAGGACCCTGACGTAAGGGCCTCTTGCAGAATGTGTTTGCCCAAATGGGTCAGCTAGTAAACTCTCTCCTGACATATTGGATGATAATTATCTAAATAGGCCTCCTCTGAGTTAACCCAGGTTGTTAACCTGCCATCTCTAGCAAAGGGGACTCTTGACTCTCTTCTCTATCACTGTTCCTTCCAACAGATGTGGGGGCTTCTCCCTCACTCATTTCCTGGGTTAATGGCTATAACTAGAGCCATCTGTGGTTAGTCTCCCTTGGGACAGGGACTTTATGGAATATTCCCAAGCAGGCTGCCGAAACTCCCTTTGTTTCGGGGAAATTCCCTGTCTTCTCTGGCCCGACATGGACTGCCTATTCCCTCTTGTTGGCGGGAAAACACGGCGTCTGCTCCTGTTGGAGCTGGTGAGCTCGAAAACCAGGAACCCTTTCTCTGCCTTCTGGCGGCACTTTGTCTCCTCTGTCTCCCCCTCCTCCTTCTTTCTGCAGGCACCATGGCTGCTCCTCCTCCCCTCACCATCAAGGAACGAAGAAGAGCACCCCCTGGACCTAATGTTACCCACTCCAGATTTCCCCACCAGTGTCTCAGGTAAAAAACTGAAAATGGTGTGGTCCCAGGTGGAACATAATTCAGTATTTAATTAAGTCAAGTGTGTTGGTTTAATTAAGATCGACAAGTTATTGGCACTGAATGTAAAACTTTTATTCTATCGAGGTTTACTGAAGGCCAAACTTGTGTTACCTCTGTTGTGAGTTGTTTGTAAAAATATGACTAAAATGATGGTTAATTGTCTGTCTCAAAGTTTTCATGGGTAATTGTTAAAATAGCTTTCAAAGTCTTCGGTAATCTGAATCTTTATTGCTTGGATGGTAAATGGGATTGAATTCGTTGGACATCTAGGTCTTTTTAAAATAAGATACAGTGCTGAAGCATTGATTACTGCATGTAGGTTTGTGCTTTTGACTACTTATTGCAAGAAAATAAGGATATTTAAATCTGTTGGTAAACATGTTTTGTGCTTAATTGATTCATAAATTTGCCATCTAAATGTTTTGGTGTAACAGTTCACAGTTGGTTACTACTTAGTTTTCACTGGAGACTAAGGTTTCTAAGGAAACTCTACTAAATGTAATGAAGGCTGATGGAAATAAGGGAAGCAACTCTGTATGTAGAAAAGTAGGACATATGTAAGGAGAATATGGAATGCATTTTTTTGTTGAAAGTAATATTGTCCTAAATAAGATGGTCATTTGGAAAGATGGCATGGGATAAAATCTGAATGCAAAAGAAAGTTGTAGAAGGAATTTTAGGTGTGGGCAGAACCGAATAAGAGTGAAATGAATGGATTTTTAAGATACAGTGGTATAAGATCTATGTCTGCTTCCTCTCTGTTTAGAAAGACAAAGGTTTCTTGAATTGTTCATCTGCTCTGGATAAGAAAATGTAAACATTTTTCTCTTTGCTCAGAAAACAAAATTTCTATGTTTTGTCATTTAACAGGTCTTCAATCACTTAGTTAAAACTTCTCTGTATTAAGCTAAGTTTTGCTAACAACCATAAAACCCTGCATATTTGCCTTCAAATCTCGCATTGTCACCTTGGTTAAATAAAAATAGAGTTTTGTAGTGATCTATAATCCTATTCAGGCTTGTGCTATAATTTTAAGGTTTTAACAAACTTTACCAATATTTAAATTGTAAATGAAGTCTCTTTAACTCATTAGGCCTTTTTCTTTGGTATGCTGAGTTACTCTGGAAGCACTGTTAAACAAATGATAAGCCTTAGGTTACATTTGGGTAAATGCTGTAACTATTCTAGAGATAATATGCAATTCCTAAAGTTTTAATGTTTTAATATAAGGTCACCATCACTCTTTTCTGGCTATCGAAGTGTTGTGTGTCGCAGAAGTAACCTGACTTCCTTGCCAGCTATACTGTAAACTCATCAGTTACTAACCATGTCCATTCTGTGTTTTTGTTATTTGTAATTGTTCTTATTCTCTTCTAAAATGAGTTTCATCTTCAAAGAGATTCATATAAAGGACTTTTTTAGGACAGGTACAGGTATTCGATATCTTTTTTGAATCTTAAAACTGAACTGGGTAAAAATTTCCAGAACTAACTAAGCTGCATTCAAACTAAACAAGAATTAGTAACATAGGACTAAATGAACTAAAACATTATAATGTTGTGACTCTTGCTTAAAACATTACTGGTTCTCTAATGTTTGCTCTTTCAGATTGAGGAAACTTTCTCTTAAGATATCAGTGATATACAGAAATAATAATAAAGCAAATTAAAGGATTTAACTTTTCTCTCTACCTGAACCCTCTGAAATTAAAAAGGTCTCAGTAAGTATTGTTTCTTCCATGGCAATCATAATCATTTGCATACGTTCAATAAGTATTGTTCTCCTTGTAACAGGACACCATTGGAAATATTGGTTATTTTACCATAAGGTTTTGACTGGAATGTCATATTTGAGAGACATGCATAGACTCAGATATGACCAAACAGCTTTCAGGAACTAAGGTTGACTTTATGAAACCTGGAGCCATGAAGCCGCTGGAAATGGCCTGATACCTTGCTTACAGAGTTCCCAGCAGCCTCACCAGATGAGTAAAGAATGTCACTTCCTGGCAGGTGCTGGAACCTCAGGATACTTTGGGGACCTCGTGGAGAGGAATCTGCCCAAATCTACAAGTATTACAGGCATGACTGATGACAAGTACTTGGCTTGGCTTCTGGCCTGGAGAGGCTACTAAAAGTTCAACCTGGAGATTCCTTACAAAAGTTCCAGCAAAGCAGATTCTAAAAGATCTATGCGATCAGTCACTATTCTTGCTGAATTTATGTAAACAATTAGGCCAAGTTTGTTAAAACTGGACTTGTTTTACAAACAAATTAGTCCTGATTCGGCTATCTCTGGAAATGAGGGTTATTTTAGAGAGAAAATTTATGTTTAAATAACCCACCTTTGTGGATGTTAAATTCTAGATCTGATTGTCCTTAAATGTTTGCTTAAGCTAGACAACTTGAGGTAAACTTAAGAGAAATAGCTTTTTTCTATTTCTATACAATAGCTCATGTATAGATAATCTTCATGCTTTTTATTCTATGGGGCTAATAACAGGACCCCATGGGCATATAATTAATTATTTGAACAACTGGGAAATGGGATAGATTCCCTAATGATTGTATAACTCGGCTATCGCCTTGACCAATGTGGCTGGGATGATGAAATCATTCCCTAAAAGCCAGAGCATACCCCGCTCCATAGGGTTAACTATGGGCTTGTGGAGATAATGGATGACCCCACTTTCCTTGTGACTGGACTGGATGATGACTTGGGGATGCCTTTATCTCTTGACAAGTCTTCCCCCCACTCGCCAGTGATTCCTTGTTAAGATATTAAGGCTAGACCTCAAACAAAGGAGGCTTCTTAATGCCTTCATCCTGCATAGTTAATTTATCCTAGAAGACACCTCTATGGATGTACAAATACAAGGAGAGGCTTTAGCCAAGCATACAACAGCCCTCCTGGTAAAAGGAGCCTCAAAGCTCACCATGGGACAGTCTCTGACTATAATGACTTCATATCAGGTCCAGAATGTTTTAGAGACCAAAGGCCACCAATAGGTGATAGGAGGCTGACTTACTAAACACCAGTCTACTCTTATAGATATGCCTGACATAATACTTAAAACCTGTCAGACTTTAAAATCAGCTACCCTTAAGTCTGGACCTGACCATTGTACTTCTATAGAGCATAACTGTTCAGAGGTTACTAATTTGGTTATTCTAGTTGATCAGATTTAAGATGTCCCTATTGAAAATACAGAGGCAATTGGTTCATCAATGGTAATAGTTTCATGGAAAAGAGGGGTAAGAAAAACTGGGTATGCTTTAGTCAAGTCTAACTCAAGACCGTTGAGGGCAAAGCCCTGTCAGCAAACATGTCTGCCCCCAAAGCAGAATTAATAGCGCTCTCCCGAGCTTTGCAATTGGCAAAGCCTTAAAGATATTTATACTGACTTCAAATATATTTCCCTGGTCCTCCATGCTCATGCTGCAATTTGGGAAAAAGGGGGATTATTATCAAGCCATAACTCCCCAATCAAATAGGAGCCTGAAATCATTGCATGTATGGCCTTCCAAAACCAAGTAACCCTTGAAATCCTGACTGCAGTTTCAAGGAGGCCCAGTATTATATGACTGGCTCCTGGCTGGGACCCAATGGCTCTGCAACTTAACCTGTGTCCATAGCTTCCTCCTTGCTGGATAAGCCACTGTACTCTGGATTTTGCCTGGATGCATGGATGAATTATTGAAACCATTATCAACCCAGCCAACCTTCCAAATTTAAAACCATGGTGGACATGTTCTGTGTCTCACTGGTATGACCACCTAGCATTTATCTTTGTTACCTCTTTGAGACTGGAGAATGTTGTTTGGCACATGGAAACTCTTGAATACATGGTCAAAGCCCTAAGTGATACTCTACAGAATAGAGTGATGTTAGATGTTTTTAACTGCTATACAAGGTGAAATATGTGGTAGCATAAAAACAATGCTGTGTATACAGTCCAGATTACCACAAAATACTTCTGGGTTTCTAACTGACATAAATACTTAAATTGGCACTTTAAATTATCTCTTTCCTTTAGTGATTGCTTTAAACTCCTGGACTGGAGGAAAATTATCAAAGGTCAACTATCAAAGATCCTTTATTCAGATCTCTCCTTATAATATTAACCTTGTTTTGTCATGTCTGATGTCTCCCTGCCTAGTGCCAAGACTCCTTCACCACCATAACTTCTGGCTAACAGATAATACCTTCTACTCAAGGAGGTTCATCCATGTTGTCTACGTTGGATTCAGCTGCCTCCCCTTTCATAACTCCCCTGTATGTTCCCCAACTGACTAATGTTGACCCATAGGTAGGGACATCTATATGCCCCTATTCAGCAGGAAGAAGTTACAGAAGATGAGACCTTCCACCTTCAACAACCTTAAAGATCTAAGGGTCAAAATTGTTCAGGGGGGAAATGATGAGGGAACGGAAGGCAAGCTGAGGACAGAAGCTGACACCCTGCAAACCTCCCCCCCCATGGGTGTATGCAACATTCCTCAGGCACTCCTGGCTGCCCTAAAGGACAAAGAAACAGTCCTTACTACCTACAGCCCATTGACAAGTCCTTGAAACAGGCATGGTGACATTCCTCTAGGAACTCAGCTGCCTTGATGTCAATACTTTGCTAAGGGCAAAAGGCAGTCCTAGCCTGAGTCCCTCCCCCCCACCAAGATCCTGTATGTATAAAAATTCCTTTGGAAACTTCCTTTATCTCTAACCCCCCCCCCAAGATACGTGTTGGCAATCATCCCCCAGGCATATAGCTCACCGGTATACATCTGAAGGGTCTCATGACTAAGGTTTTATTAGATGGTAATAAATAACCCTTTCCCAACAGTAGCTAGCCCCCTCAAGGTCCTGGAGACCTTGCTTCCAAAATTCCTTAGAGACTTACGCTATCCCTAGCCCCTTCCCCACTTGAGGGTATAAAATAGGCCATTCCTCACAACCCCAGGGCAGAAGCTCTTTCTGCCCATGGGTCCTGTCCCCGTGCTTTAATAAACCACCACTTTGCACCAAAGACACTCAAGAATTCTTTCTTGGTCATCGGCTCTGGACTCCACCCCACTGAACCTCACCTATAGTCCCCAACCTCATCAAGTTAATACATATTCTTCTCGAATTATTTCAAAAAATAGGAGAGGAAGATCAGAGTTAAGATGGTGGAGGAGTAGGGCACCCTAGGTTTGTCTCATTCCTTGAATACAACTAGGTAGTTATCAAATCATTCTGAACAGCCAAGAAATCAATCAGAGACCTGAGAAAACAAATACTGCAGGTCTACAAGGAGAAAAATGACCACCTTTTGGAAGGGAGGGGGTGTGGAGACTTAAAACTGGTGTGATATAGCTGAGGATAAGGGCAGAGGGGAAGGGAGCCTGTTGAAGGAGGTTACTGCAAAGTATAATAAGCAGTGAAGCACAAAATCTGAATTTTTAGAAGTCTGCTACAGTGGGGGATGTGCCTGGCCTAACGGTGCTCAGATGGTGAAGTGGGGCAGAGGGATCCCCTGGGTCTCAAGGAGAATGGGTAACACTTTAGTGCAGCACTGTTTCCAAGCATAGAAGCATAGAAGCCAGGTGAGGACAGCGAGTCTAGGTTCTAGTTGTCTGCTCTGTGTTGCCATAAACTGTATACTGCAAATCTGTTGTGCCACCATTTTCCCGGGATGAGTCCAGCAAAAGACAGAAACATGGAGAAACCCTCCCCAGGAGGAACAATACAGGTCGGCACCACAGTAGTCCCAACAATTTGGAGTTTTGAAACTCAGTCTTGTGTTTGAGATAAAAATGCTTGGACACAGGGGCGCCTGGGTGGCACAGCGGTTAAGAGTCTGCCTTCAGCTCAGGGCGTGATCCCGGCGTTCTGGGATCGAGCCCCACATCAGGCTCCTCCACTATGAGCCTGCTTCTTCCTCTCCCACTCCCCCTGCCTGTGTTCCCTTTCTTGCTGGCTGTCTATCTCTGTTGAATAAATAAAATCTTAAAAAAAAAATGCTTGGACACAGGCAGGGTGGACAAAAAGCACAGAGTTATGACAGAAACCGGGTAGACAAGAGTGATTGGTTGCTCTTCTGTGAGGGCTCACTGAAGACTGGGGGGTGCGAATTTTCAGCACAGGGTCTAGAGAGCAGGGCACCACCATATTCATCCTGCCCATCAGTGCTGAAAGCCTTCACGGAGCAAAACAGCTCCACCTAGTGGAGTCCAGAGCCTCAGACACCAAACCCTGCCTCCCTGTGCACCGGAGATGCATTTCCACTAGGGCAAGTCCACCTGAGAATCAGTGCAACAGGCCCCTCCCCCAGAAGTCCATCACAAACAATTTGCTCATACCAAGTTTACTGGTCATACAGGGCTGCAAAGCTTTAGCTCTAGGGGAAAATATTATCTAGCATCCTTTCTACTTTTATTCTTTAGTTTGTTATTATTTTTTCAGTTATTTTCTTATTTTTGGATTCTTTTGAAATTTTTGTTTATGTATGCTTTATATGTATTTTTATTTTTCTTTCCTCTTATTGTATTTAATTTTATTTTATTTTTATGCACACATATATAGTTTTTTTCTTATTTTTGGATCTAGTTTCTTTTAACAAGCAGACCAAAACACATCCAGGATCTAGGGAGTTTGCTATTGTTGTTGTTGTTGTTGTTGTTGCTGTTGTTGTTGTTGTTTTTCTTTTCCCTTCTTTTCTATTCTGGACAAAACGACAATATGGAGAAATCCATACCAAAAGAAAGAACAGTAGGTAGCACTCACAGCCAGGGATTTAATAAATACAAATATAAGTAAGACCTCTGAACTACAATTTAAAAGAACAATTATAAGGATACTTGCTAGGCTTGAAAAATGCATAGGAGACACTAGAGAATACATTACAGTAGAGATAAAAGAACTAAAATCTAGTCAAGCCAAAATTATAAATGCAATAACCAATATGCAGTCCCAAGTGGAGGCCATAAAAAATGTTGAACAAGGCAGAAGAGCGAATCAATGATATAGAAGATAAAATTACGGCAAATAATACATTTGAAAAGAAGAAACAAAACTATTAGATTACAAAGTTAGACTTAGGGAAGGCAGCAATTCCATAAAGCAAAATAATATTCATATTATAGGTGTCCCAGAAGAAGAAGAATGTGAAAAGGTGGCAAAAGGTTTATTTGAACAAATTATAACTGAGAGCTTCCCTAATCTGGGGAAGGAAATAAGCAATCAAGTTCAAGAGACACAGAGAACCCCCCTCAAAATAAACAAAAATAGGTCAACATCATGATCTATTTTGGTGAAACTTGTAAATTTCAGACATAAAGAGAAAATCCTGAAAGCAGCTTGAGACAAGAGCTCCTTAACCTACAATGGTAGAAACATTAGACTGGCAGCAGACCTATCCACAAAGACCTGACAGGCCAGAAAGGACTGGCATGACATATTCAACATGTTAAATGGGAAAATATATTTAGCCAAGAATACTTTATCCAGCAAGGCTGTTACTCAGAATACGAGGAGAGAAAAAAGTTTCCCAAACAAAAACCAAAAGAATTCATAAATACTAAACCAGTCCTGCAAGAAATATTAAAGGTGACCCTTTGAGCAGAAAGAGAGATAAAAAGTAACAAAGACCAGAAAGGAACAGAGACAATGTACAGGAACAGCGATATTACAGGTAATACAATGGCACTAAATTCATATCTTTCAATTATTAATCTGAATGTGAATAGACTAAATACTCCAATCAAAAGATATAGGGTATCAGAAAGGATTAAAAAAAACCCACTGACATGCTGCTTGCAAGAGACACATTTTAGACCTAAAGGCACTCCCACATTGAAAGTGTGGGGTGCTGGGAATGACCAGTAATCCTTGTACCGATGGATGAAAGATTACTCCAAACTTTCCTGTGAAAGAGAGGAGAAGGCAAGGGGGTCAATGCTCAGAGGTGAAGACCCTTTGCTCTTTGCACCTGCTTTTATTGGTCCTTCAGGATGATCACAAATCCTTATCACTGTTTTTCAAGCACATGATGTGTGACAAGGGGTCTTACTGAAACCGGGAGGAACTGTTTATGGGAAAGATATGATTTGCTAATTTACATTTTCTACAAGTTCTGCTAAACATAGCCTAATAGACAATGCCTGTGTCTCTTAGATCACAGGGCGACTGTTTGGACAGGGAAAGTTTCGGGAAGGCAATTCTCCGCAGCATTCCAACAGCAGAGTGGTCACACAGGCCTCGGCATTCCAAAGGCCTACGCCCTTCTCCAAAACCTTCCATGCCCTCAGCGGCCTCCGGGTTACATTTTAGCAAGCCAGGTATTATGGCTGGTTTCATGCTCTACATTAACCCCAACAGAGGGGGTAGAGAACACTTTGTCATGCTAATGGACATGAAAAAACAGTTGGAGTAACCATACTTTTATGAGATGAACTAGATTTTAAACCAAAGACTGTAATAAGAGATGAAGAAGGCCACTATATCACAATAAAGGGGTCTATCCAAACAGAAGATCTAAGAATTGTAAATATTTAGGCTGTAACTTAGAAGCAGCCAAATATATACACCAATTAAAAACAAAATTAAGGAAACTTATTGATAATAAAACAATAATAGTAGGGGACCTTAACACACCACTCACAGCAATGGACAGATCATCTAAGCAGAAAATCAACAAGGAAACAAGGGCTTTGAATGACACACTGGACCAGATGGACTTCACAGATATATTCAGAGCATTTCATCTTAAAGCAGCAGAATACACATTCTTTTTGAGTGCCCATGAAACATTCTCCAGAATAGATCACATACTGGGTCACAAATCAGGTCTCAACCAGTACAAAAAGATTGAGATTATACCATGCATATTTTCAGACCACAACTCTTTGAAACTTGAAGTCAACCATAAGAAGAAATTGGGAAGGACCACAAATACATGGAGGCTAAAGAACATCCTGCTAAAGAACGGATGGATCAACCAGGAAATTAGAGACAAATTAAAAAAATACACAGAGGCAAATGAAAATAAAACAGGACAGTTCAAAACCATTGGGATGTAGCAAAGGTGGTCCTAAAAGGGAAGTATATAGCAATACAGGCCTTCCTCAAGAAGCAAGAAAAGTCTCAAATACACAACCTAACCTTACACAAAAGGACCTGGAAAAAACAGCTATTAAGGCTTAAATTCAGCAGCAGAAGAGAAATAATAAAGATCAAAGCAGAAATCAATGATATATAAATTTAAAAAAAAGTAGAACAGATGAACAAAATTAGGAGATGGTTCTTTGAAAGAATTAACAAGATTGATAAACCCCTAGCCACACTTATCAAAAAGAAAAGAGAAAGGAACCAAATTAATAAAATCATGAATGAAAGAGGAGCGATCACAACCAACACCACTGAAATACAATTATAAGAGAATATTATGAGCAATTATATGCCAACAAATTAGGCAATTTGGAAGAAATGGATAAATTCCTAGAAGCATATAAACTACCAAAACTGAAAAAGGAAGAAATAGAAAACCTGAACAGACCCATAACCAGCAAAGAAATTGAATCAGTCATCAAAAATCTCCCAACAAAGAGTCCAGTGCCAGATGGCTTCCTGGGGGGATTTTACCAAACATTTATAGAAGAATTAATACCTATTCTTCTGAGAGTGTTCAAAAAAAAAAAAAAAAAAGGAAATGGAAGGAAACATCCAAACTCACTCTAAAAGGCCAGCATTCCTTTGATCCCAATACCAGAGAAAGTCCCCACTAAAATTTCCCTGATGAACATGGATGCAAAAATTCTCAACAAGATACTAGCTAATTAAGTCCAGCTATACATTAAAAGCATTATTCACCACGATCAAGTGGGTTTTATTCCTGAGCTATAGGGGTGGTTTAATAGCCACAAGTTAATCAACATGATACACCACATTAATAAAAGAAAGGGTAAGAATCATATGATCCTCCCAATAGATGTAGAAATAACATTTGACAAAATACAGCATCCTTTCTTGATAAAAGTCATCAAGAAAATATGGATAAAAGGAACATACCTCAACATCATAAAAGCCATATATGAAAGACCCACAGCTAATATCATCCTAAATGCGGAAATACTGAGCTTTTCTCTTAAGGTCAGGAACACAACAGGAATGTCCACTCTCACCACTGTTGGTGAACACAATACTGGAAGTCCTAGCCTCAGCAATCAAGTATCAAATATAAATAAAAGGCATCTAAGTCACCAGGAAGAAGTCATTTTCATTCTCTGAAGATGACATGAAACTGCATATGAAAAATTCAAAAGACTCCACCAAAAAATTGCTAGAACTGATACATGAATTCAGCAAGGTCACGGGGTATAACATACAGAAATCTCCTGCATTTCTATACACCAATAATGAAGCAGCAGAAAGAGAAGTCAAGGAATTGATCCCATTTATAATTGCAGCAAAACCCATAAGATACCTAGGAAAAAACCTAACCAAATAGGGTAAAAGTTCTGTATTGAAAACTATAGAACACTTATGAAACCAACTGAGGGAGACACGAAGAAATGGATAAACGTTCCATGCTCATGGATTCAAATAACAAATATTGTTAAAATGTCTTTACTACCTGGAGCACCTGGGTGGCTCAGTCAGTTAAGCCTCTGACTCTTGATTTTGGTTCAGGTCATGACCTCAGGGTCCCAAGATCGAGTCCTGTGTGGAGCTGTGTGCTTAATGGGAAGTCTGCTTGAGGTTCTTTCCCTCTGCTCCTCCCCCTGCTCATGCTATCTCTCTTTCTCTCTCTAAAATAAATAAATAATTTTTTTTAGAAAAGTCTATGCTACCCAAAGCAATCTACACATTCAATGCAATCCCTATCAAATAACACCAGCATTTTTCACAGAACTAGAACAAACAATCCTAAAATTTGTATGGAACTTGAAAAGACCCCAAATAGCCAAACTAATGTTGAAAAAGAAAAGGAAAGTGGGAGGCATCACAATCCCAGACTTCAAGCTGTATTACAAAGCTGTAATCATCAAGGCAGTATGGTACTGGCACAAAAACAGATGTAGATCAATGGAACAGAATAAAAAACCCAGAAATGGATCCTCAACTTTACAGTCAACTAAACTTCAACATAGCAGGAAAGAATCACCAATGGAAAAAAGAGAGTCTTTTCAACAAATAGTGTTGGGAAAATTGGACAGCCACACGTAGGAGAATGAAACTGGACTGTTTTCTTACACCATACAGAAAAATAAACTCAAAATGAATGAAATACCTGAATGTGAGACAGTAATCCATCAAAATCCTAGAGAACACAGGCAGCAACCTCTTTGACGTAGGCCATAGCAACTTTGTACTAGATACATCTCCAGAGGCAAGAGAAACAAAAGTAAAAATGAACCATTGGGACATCATCAAGATAGAAAGCTTTTGCACAACAAAGGAAACAATTAACAAAACTAAAAGGCAGCCTACAGAATGGGAGAAGATATTTACAAATGATATATCAAATAAAGGGCTGGTATCCAAGATCTATAAACAACTTCTCAAGCTCAATACTCAAAAAAACAAATAATCCAATCAAGAAATGGGAAGAAGGCATGAACAAACAATTCTCCAAAGAAGACATACAAATGGCTAACAGACACATGAAAAAATGCTCAACATAACTCATCACCATGGAAATACAAATCAATACCACAATGAGATACCACCTTACACCAGTCAGAATGGCTAAAATTAACAACTCAGGGAACAACAGATGTTGGGGAAGATGCATTCTTGGTGGGAATAGAAAGTGGTGCAGCCGCTGTGGAAAACAGTATGGAAGTCACTCAGAAAGTGAAAAATAGAACTACCCTATGACCCAGCCATTTCATTACTGGGTATTTATCCAAATGATACAAAAATGCTGATTCAAAGGGGCACTTGCACCTCATGTTTATAGCAGCAACGTCCACAATAACAAAAATATGGAAAGATCTCAGATGTCCATTGACAGGTGAATTGATAAAGAAGATTAGGTATACACACACGCGCGCATGTGCATGCACAATGGAATATTACTTGGCCATGAAAAAGAATGAAATCTTGCCATTTGCGATGATGTGGATGGAACTATGGCATATTATGCTAAGTTTAGTAAATCAGAGAAAAACAAATACCATATGATTTCACTTATATGTGGAATTTAAGAAACAAAACAAATGAACATGGGGAAAGGAAGGAAAAGTAAAATAAGAGGAACAGAGAGGGAGGCAAACCACAAGTAACTCTTAACTATAGAGAACAAATTGAGGGTTGCTGGATGGGAGGTGCATTTTTGGATGGGGTAATTGGGTGATAAGCATTAGGGAGGGCACTTGTGGTGAGCCCTGGGTGTTATATATAAGCGGTGAATCACTAAATTTGATTCCCGAAACCATTGCTACACTATATGTTAACTAACCTGAATTTAATTTAAAAAAAACTACAAGAAGATATCACATTAAACCAGTCAGAATGGATAAAATCAAGAACACAAGAAACAACATGTTTGGGTGAGGATATGGAGATAAAAGAATCTTCTTGCATTGTTGTTGGGAATGTAAACTGGTTCAGCCACTCTGGAAAACAGTATGGAGTTTCCTCAAAAAGTTAAAAATAGAACTACCCCACAATCTAGTAATCACTATAGTGAGTATTGACCCAAAAAGTACAAAAGCATTAATTCAAAGGGATTCATGTTCCCCGATGTTTATGGCAGCATTATCTACAATAGCTAAATTATGGAAGTAGCCCTAGTCCCCAATGATTGATGAATGGATAAAGAATATGTGGTATATATACACAATATACGATGGAATATTATTCAGCCATAAAAAAGAATGAAATCTTGCTGTTTGCCATGACCTGGATGGAAATAGACGGTATAGTGCTAAGTGAAGCAAGTCAGAAAAACACAAATACCATATGATTTCACCGTATGTGGAATTTAAGAAAGAAACAAGTGAACAAAAAACATGTAAAGGAAAAAGAAAGAGAGACCAAGACAAACCAAGAAATGACTCTTAGCAATAGAGAACAAACTGATGGCTACCAGAGGGAAAGTCAAAGGGGGGGGATGGATAAAATAGGTGATGGGGATTAAAAAGTGTACTTGTGATGATCACTGGGTGATATATGGGATTGTTGAATCACTATACTGTAGCTGGAAACTAATATAACACTGTATGTTAACTACACTGGAATTTTCAATAAAATAAAATAAATTATTCAGACTTCTTTTGTAAATATGGGAGAATTTCCATGTGCACTTTTGGAGAATATATACAATAGTCCTCCCTTATCCACAGTTTTGCTTTTGGTGGTTTCAGTTACCTTCAGTCAACTGTGGTCTGGAAGCAGATGATCCTACTTCTGACATATGGTCAGAAAGTCAATAATATTCTTTTTTGTGTGTGGGGGAAGGGGCAGAGGGAGAGAGAGAATCTTCAGTAGGCTCCTCACCCAGTGCAGAACCTGACATGGGGCTCGATCTCAATATAGAAAGTCAGTAATAGTCTAATTCACTTCATCACAATGCCTATGTCATTCACTTCACTTCATCTTACCATGTAGACATTTTATCATCTCATATCATCACAAGAAGAAGGGTGAGTACAGTACAATAAAATATTTTGAAAGAGAGAGAGAGACCACATTCACATAACATTTTTATGGTATATTTTATAGTATATTATTATAATCTTTCCATTTTATTATTAACAATTATTGATAATCTCTTATTGTGTCTAATTTATAAATTGTACTTTATCATAGGTATGTATGTATAGGAACAATATAGTGTATATAGGGTTCAGTACTATCTACAGTTTCAGGCATCTGTTGGAGGTTTGAGCACATATCCTTGGTGGATAGGGGCACACCTACTGTATTTTGCTGCTTTATGAAGTGTTCCAATATGTGTCTGTGTCTGTTAGGTCTAGTTGGTTTATAGTGATACTTGAGTCCTCTATGGACATACCTTGCTTTAATGTTCTTTGCTTTATTGTGCTTCACAGATACTGAATTTTTTACAAATTGAAAGTTTCTGGCAACCCTGCATCAAGCAAGCCTATTGGCACCATTTTTCTAACATTTGCTCACTTCGTGTCTCTGTGTCACATTTTTGTATTTCTCACAATATTTCAAACTTTTTCATAATTATTATGTTTGCTATGGTGATGTGTGGTTAGTGATTGACTCGCTGATAGCTCAGATGGTGATTAGCATTTTTTAGCAATAAAGTATTTTTTTCATTAAGATATGTACATTTTTTAGAAATAATGCTATTGCACAGTTAATAGACCACAGTATAGTGTAAATGTAACTTCTATATGCACTAGGAAACCAAAAAAATTAATTTGACTCACTTTATTATATTCACTTTGTTGTGATATTCTGGAACCAGACCCACAGTATTGCTTGTACTTACTTATTATCCTATGTCTAGTTGTTTTATCCATTATTGAAAGCGGAGTTTTGAAGTCTTCAACAACTATTGTAGAAATGTCTATTTTTCCCTTCAATTTTGTCAATTTTTGGTTCATATATCTAAATTCTCCGTTGTTAGATGTATGTATGTTTGTAATTGTTGTATTTTCTTGATTTATTGATTGATCTTTTCAGCAACATATAATATCCTTCTTTGTCTCCTGTAATGATTTTTCACGTAAAGTCTGTTTTATCTGATACCACTATGGGCACTCCAGATCTCTCTCTCTCTTTCTCTCTCTTAAAAGATTTATTTATTTGTAAGATCTGGAGAGAGAGAATCTCAAGCAGACTCCCTACTGAATGGAGCCTAATTGTGGGGCTTGATCTCACAACTCTTGAGATCATGACCTGAGCTGAAATCAAGAGTTGGATGCTTAACTGACTGAGCCACTTAGGTGTCCCACCCCAGATCTCTTTTGGTTACTATTTGTCTAGGATGTATTTTTCTGTTTTTTTTTTTCACTTTAAATCTACTTGTACATTTGGATCTAAAGTGAGTTTCTGGGAAGCAGCATATATTTGGCTCATGTTTCTTCATTTTTTCTGCCAATCTCTGCCTTTTAACTGGAAAGTTTAATTTATTTACATTTAAAGTAGTTACTGTAAAGAAGGACTTACTTCAGCCATATTTTTATTTCCTTTTTGTGTGTCTAATATCTTTTTTATTTCTTAATTTCAACATTACTGCCTTATTTTGTGTTCAATTGATTTTTGTGTTGTAATATTTTGATTCCCTTTTCTTTTCTGTATTTTTAGAGTTTTTTTAAATGGTTACCATGAGGATTATAATTAATATCTTAAATTTATAGCAATCTACTTGAATTAATACCAACTTTGCTTCAGTCTTATACAAAACGCTCCTTCTATATAGCTTTTTCTCTCTCCATTTTTATACATTGTGTTATCCTCATTAACCTTGACTTATTGTTTTATGCATTTTCTTTTCAATCATATAGAGAAAAAATTCACTTTTAACGGAAGTATAATGCTCATCCCATGCTCAACTCTTGGATAGCATGTCTATATCCTAAATAGCACCTTGCACATTCAAGGCACTGTTAAGTATCACAGTGTCCTTGTCTAGAATAGAGAGTTGTCAGATCTAAGTTCTTAGCACATTTCATATTGGTCTGCATAGCTTGTTCAGATTTTCTGAAAGTACTGAAGTTGTGTTCCTGAACTTTTTCATGTCAAGCTCACATAGGAAATTATATCTGCATAGCTTCTTGGGATATGTGACCAAAGTAGCTCACAGTTTGGGTCCAATGAGCATAGGGGCTCATGTCATCCCAGACTCTGACTCATCTTCCCATGGGCCAAGGGAATCAATATATGGTCTTACTTATTACCCATTCATGGCACATCAATTGAGAAGGATATGCTTCATTCAGTCTTCATTCTGGATGGGGAATCAACCATTCAAGGTAGATTAAAAAGAAAGATCAGTGTGTTCTGTTGTAGGCAAAATTATAAAATGTTCCACATAATTTCCTTCTCACTGGTGTGCATGCCCTGCATAATCCCCAGGACTGTGAAGATGATGCATTTTATGCCTATGATTAGGTTATGTCCTATGGCACAGTTGATCTTAAGATACAGAGATTATGTGGTGGGCTTGTCCTAATCACATGAGTATTTTAAAAGTAAAGAGTTTTCTCCAAAGAGGAAGTCAGAGAGATGAGCTCCATCTGGCCTTGAATAGAGCAAACACCCATGTTGTGAGCTGCCAATGGAGAGGGATAGCCTCTAGTAGCAGAGCATTCTCCAGCCAACAGCTAGGAGGAAAACAGGGACTTCTGTCCTACAGCTGCAAAGAAATGAATTCTTTAACAACCTGAATGATCTTGGAAGCAAATTATTCACTAGAGTCTCCAAAAAAGAATGAAGCCAACACCATAATTTCAGCCTTGTGGGACTCTGAGCAGAGAACACTGCTACACCATTTCTGAACTTTGATAGAACTGTGAGGTAATAAATGGATGTTGTTTTCAGCAGCCAAGTTTGTGGCAATTTGTTACACAGCCATAGAAAACTCATTCAGCCCTTTCCCCTGATGAACTCAGATCTATAGAGAAGACCCTCTTAGAGGCAAATGTTTGAGTTCATGTCCTATAACTGAGTACTGCTGTGGTTACTTTCTGGGAGTTTTTAACAAGATAATTTAACAAGACTTTATGCTGCTAATATGTTACTGCTGTCAGGGCCTCATCTGGAGGATAAGAATATTATTGAATCAGTTACCAATCAATTATGGATAAAATATTAGATGGGAAACTGTAGCTGAGTGGATGACTATATGGGGTGGAAGGAATAGCTATCCTGTAAGTAACAAGAAATACATTGATACCTGCCACATGTATACTTCGAGGGTGAGTCAAGGGGTCTGGGAAGTCGTATTAGTTAATACCTCAAGGATGAAGCACAATTATCTAAGGAAACAGAATTAAGCATGGGATATGGCTTAAGAGTCTTGTAAGCAAGTTAACTAGTGTGGAATTAGAAACAAATTCTTCAAAATCTTGAATGGTGTGTGTGTGTGTGTGGTGTACTTCTTTATTTTCCTTATGTTCTTCCTTTGTGTTTTTCAAGTCTTTTAAAAATTTCAGTCTTTTGCAACTGTGCTAAGAGAAGCAAAACAATGAGGAAGTTGTTCACACTTGTGCCAGACGTTTGATGAGCAAATAGTGTTCCTCTGGAGGCCAAGCATGGTGGTTTAAGCAGGAAAAAGTCTTCAGGGGAGTATTTCCTGACAGAAGCTACTTCAGAGAGATTAAAATTTAGTTAAGTGCAGCCACTCTGGAAAACAGTATGGAGGTTCCTCAAAAACTTAAAAAAAAAAAAAAGCTATCTTACAACCCAGCAATTGCATGACTAGGTATTTATCCAAAGGATACAAACATAGTGATTTGAAGAGGCATGTGCACCCCAATGTTTATAGCAGCAATGTCCACAATAGCCAAACTATGGAAAGAGCCCAGATGTCCGTTGACAGATGAATGGATAAAGAGGAGGTGGTATATATACCAATGGAATATTACTCAGCCAGCAAAAAGAATGAAAATCTTGCCATTTGCAATGACGTGGATGGAACTAGAGGGTACTATGTTAAGGGAAATAAATCAGTCAGAGAAAGAAAAATACCATATGATTTCACTCATATGTGGAATTTAAGAAACAACAGATGAACATAGGTGAAGGGGAGGAAAAATAAAATAAGATGAAACCAGAGAGGGCGGCAAACCACAAGAGATGCTGAATTCTAGGAAACAAACAATGGATGCTGGAGGGGAGCTGGGTGGAGGGAAGGGATAACTGGTGATGGGTATTAAGGAGGGCACTTGATGTAATGAGCACTGGGTGTTACATGCAACTGATGAAACACTAAATTCTACCTTTGAAACTAATAATAAACAAACAAAGTAAAATTTAGTTAAAGTTGAACACTCCTGGGGGTTGCCTGGCTGGCTCAGTAAGCAGAGCATTTGTCTCTTGATCTCGGGGTCATGGGTTCAAGCCCCACATTGGGTGTAGAGATTACTTAAACAAACAAACAAACAAACAAATAATAAACTTAAAAATGGAACGCTCCTGGTATGACTGACTGTAAAAGGGTAGTAGAAGGAGCTTCTTCCTGGTGATAGTATAGTTTTGTATTCTGATGGTTGTGGTAGTTACATGTGGTAAGATTTCATCAAAAAATACTCAGACAAATGAATGGATGAATGTATGTAAAATTTGATGAAATCTGTATAAGGTCTATGATTTACTTAATAGTATTGTACCAATGTCAATGTCCTGGTTTTGATAATGTACTATGGTTATATAAGATTTTATCATTGGGGAAAGCTGGATAAAGAGTACACAGGATCTCCTATTTTTGCAATTTCTCCTGAGTCTTCACTTATTTCAAAATTATAACTGTTTAATTGAAAAAAAAAAAACTGAACACCCTTAGATTTCTGGCACCATCCCAGAAATTACTTCCTGAAATCGCTAGCCTGATCCAGATTATGGATCAAGTGAAAAGTGTTTTTACAAAGTGTTAACCATGAGACACCCGCTAAACCCCAGCCCTACAACAGAATCACAAAGTACCTGGAAATGAGAGGCTCTGTCTCAGACTGCTCTAACAATATCAGGGATGTGAACATATTCTGAAGAAATACTAACCATTTCTCTCAATCCTCTAACTCACTCTTCACCTTCCATCCCTAAACCAGCCAACTCTCCTATGGGAATTAACACCCAGAAAGGAGGAGCAAAAGGTGTTAAGGAAAGGTCAACAATGTTATTATCGAGCTGATTGCAAACAAAGCCCTCAGGCTTCTGATTTACATGTCATATGCCACATGACTTTGCTTATTGTCATCTCTCTTCTAATCATCTATGTGACTTGATAATATAATGCACTGTCCCAAAGGCTAGTGCTTGACATAGAAACAACGAGCGACTCAAGAAGCAAAAGGCGCTGTCTGCACTAAGCAGCTGTTCATCAGGGCTATATCCCTCCTGAGAAAATTCAGGCTCCTAACATGTTAGGTTCCTGTTTTACCATACAAATACACCAGTTTTTGCAGATGTCTTCATTTTCTTCTTTCCTCTCTCCTTGTAAGTCTTTTTTTTAAAAAAAATCCATTCTTGCTCTTCTTCAAACTCCAGGCTCAAAGAGCCTGGACCCAGTGACCACATCATTTGCCCCTGGCTTAAAGCGAAGGGAAATGATACTTTTTCAAAGGAGGACAGGAGTGATATAATATATAAGAACCTTTTGCCTAGACTAGTATTGGTGTAAGGTAGTTTAAAAAAAACAGCTTGAGTTCTAAACTTAACCAGATGGAAATGTGCCTGCTGAGAGTTGGACCTAATTCAGAAAAGATTGTTAGCCAATAGACGAACTAATTTAGACCAGCATATGCCAAAAATGGTCAATCAAGTTGTCCCGAGTGTGACTCCCCCATAGCAGATGTCACTGTCTCTCTGAAGGCTTTTGAGTGCCATCTTTCAACATGGAGGTGGGTTTTTATGTGTACACATAGACATAAATAAAACCTTGGCCTGTAGCTACCCTTCATTTTATTGCACTATGGCCCTATCACTCTATCAGCAAAGAGCATAAGCTCTCTCTTAGGAATTTTAAATGAACACAGATTTTGCAAATCAAACAGAAGCTATGAACATACACAATTAATCCAAGCAACTGTCTTCACTTTTCTTATCTTTTCATGTTCCTCTGTTGTAAAAACAACAGAAATCTGTAACTTACTTGTCCACATTGTCATCACCTAATAAAAGTCTGTGTTTTTATTTGTCCATGTTACCTTTCACTCCTTGCCATTTTGTTTATCCAATTTTGACATTTTCAGTTTTCTTTAATATAGACTAAAAATAAAAATTTTCCCCCCTAAAGATAGACATACACTGGAAGGGCTCTGCTTTCCCAAACCTGGACAATAAAGGGATACCCAAAATGCAATAATGACCTTTACAGTATTATTGGTTCAAGAGACCTGTTCAAATCCATTGCCTCATCACATCCTTATGACAAGACTGCAAGGCAGGCAGAACTCTAGAAACTGACGAAAGGTAGAGGTTCTCTTGTCAGTCCTTTCTGACTAAACCAGAATACAAGCCCTTCCCAGGCAGGGAGGTGCAAAGAGCTTCAGAAGCACAGAGGAGGCTGAGGTCATTTCTAAGTGAACCAAATGACATTTCAACAGAGTATTAAAAGATGGGTAATGCTTGGGCCTGGAGAGAGGCCAAGGGAAAGAATAGAAGGTAACACAGCCAAAGCAACAAGTTAGGAAAGCATGTGACATATTCAGCAAGCTGTTTGCTGGAGTGCAAGATACATGAAGACAAATCTAGGAGACAAGCCTGGAAAGATAGGCTGCAGCCAGATCATGGAGAGTCTTGAATGCCATATTCAAAAGTTTCAATTGTTTTCAGTAAACAGAATGGTTTTATGAAGAAAAAGTATGCCAAAGATTCCTTGTATTATTTGGGTTCTGTTACTCTCTAATTATGTGACCTTGGGCAAGTTAACCTCTCTGTGCTTCAATTTCCTCATTTGTAAAATGGGTATAATAACAACTCCTATTCCAGAGAATAATTGTAAGGATTAAGTGAGATAATGCATGTAAAGCACTTAGGACAGTGGCTGGCACAAAGGAAGCATTCTGTAAATGCTAGATGTTGTTATTATCATAATAATTCATCTTCATAATCAGGCTCTGTTTCCTCAACTGTAAAATTGATTGGACTATTTAATTTCTAAAATTCCTTGACATCTTAAACACTATTATCATCTTCTTGCTCCGTCCTATACTTGCTATCCCAAAACCTCAAATCTGGGATGGTGGCAATTTTACCTTTTGTTAAGAGAGAGAGGTTAGAAGTGATCACAAGGCACTTAAATATTTCATCCAAATGAGTAAACTACCAGTGGTTAGCTAAGAACCTGCAAGCTTCCTTTAGGATAATCACAAGCCCTCTGTGATAAGGAACATAATCAGTTTGGATGAGAAGTCTGACTTCTCACACTGTTAGATGCCCTGGGTTGAAGAAAACCAGCTTCCTCTACAAACAACAACAACTGCCTAACCCACAGGTACACAATTGTATAGATTATGAAGCAGTTTCACATTTGAGGCTCACATCAACTCTGTGAGATTAATGTTACTATCCTAATTTTTAGAATATGAGGAAATAAAGGTACAGAGATAGGAATGACTCTCCCAAGGTCACACAGCTGGCTAGTGGTAGAGTCAGAACTCAAATGAAGGTTTCTAATATTGTGCTTGTCCTTACCACCACAGATCAGCATTTCCACCACATCCTTTAGAGATCTAGCAACCTGTTAATTTGCCCAATTTAATTCAAAGAGGTGGGTGGAGCCTGCCAGGGAAATGGCAGCCCATTTGGCTTTCTGTGGAAATACCAATAACAATAGGTAACAACAGAATTTTGTGGGAAAGCAGTTGAAACAATTACCAAAAAAAAAAAAAAAAGAGAGAGATCTTTGACTTAGGTGAAAAATGTCTGCCCTTCCTCATTTGTACAGAGAAAGGTGGACCTAAGCTCTGTTTTCATTGAGAACAAGTAAATGGTAACAAGATTCTGGATCATTAGTTAAGATACATGGGTAAGTAATTTAAATGAATAAAGAATCTTCTATGTCAAGAGATAATGTTTCAAGACATTAGGAAAAATTGACCACACTTTGTGTTAATCTATTTGCACTCACTACATTGGGCCTTGCATTAAAGTTGTGTTTTCTAAGAACAAAGTTTATTTATGTATTTATTTATTTATGGTTATTTATTTATTTAAAAATTTATTTATTTATTTGAGAGAGAGAGAGCACAAGCGGGGGAGGGGCAGAGGGAGAAGGAGAAGCAGAAGCAGACTCCCTGCTCAGTGGGGAGCCCAATACAGGGCTTGATCCCAGGACCTCAAGATCACACCCTGAGCAGAAGTCAGATGCTTAACCAACTGAGCCACCCAGAGAACCCTAATTTTGTATTTTCTTTTCTCATCCACTGAACAGTAAGCTTCTCATGATCAAAGAAGGCATCTTCCTTATCTGGGTCCCTATGGTGGGGACTTGACTTGGACTTTGCATATTATAGACAGTAGATAAATTACTTGTTCAGGTAATCAATCAGCTTTTTCATTGTTTATAACTTAAGCCAATGATTCTCATCCCGTTATCTGTTTTTGTAAAGTAAAATGAAAAGGCTACCTTGTCTCCTTCCATAATGAAAAGTCCTAGAGTGAAATTAAGTTTGTAAATCTAAGTGAACAGCTAATATCACTAGCAGCCTTCATTAGCCAATACTTGTGATCTTTAAAAGTTACAACAGCTGGTGGAGGAAGATGGTGGAGTAGGAGGACCCTAAGCTCACCTTGTCCCATGTTTACAACTAGTTATCCTAGTTAGTAAACTGAAGAACAATCGCAGGCTGGCAGAATAAACTCCACAAATAAATGTAGAGAAGAAGCTATATCAGAGAGTTTAGGTAGGGCAAAAACTGTGGTTGGGAGCTGCCAGCAGGAGGGAGGAAGCTGTGGCCATGGAGAGGGGAAAACACCAAGGAATCCACACAGAGAAATAAATCCCCATAACATCTGGCCTTGAAAACCAGAGGGGCTGAATTCCATGAGTTTGTATAACCAGTAGGACTTGGGTCCTAGGAGCTTTAAAAGTCAGCTAACTTAGCTTTAGGTGAGTGAGATCTAGGTCCATTGCCTTTAAAAAGACAACAGCCCAAAGAAATGTAACATAGAATTGACAGTTTGTGCCATGCCTGGGGCAAACGGGAGGGAGATCTCTTAATAAGGATTTTGGAGTGTGTTGGAGGACTTCTCCAGGAATAAGGAGCTGGGCAGGGACCATTTTCTTCCCCCTGCCCCCCAGCATAAACACAGTCCCCTGTGGGAGGTGACACTGCACAGACACTTGCTACCTAAACTGCTAGCAGTGTGCTCAGCCCATGAGTGCTCCTGAGGACTCACCCATTCTAAGCTTGCTGGCTTAGGTCTTGAGCTCAGCACAAATGTAACCCTGAGCAGGCCTGTTCCAGCTGCTGCCTCTGCACTGCACTCCAGTGTCCATCACACTTCAGTAGATCTGGCCCAGGAATGGCTCAGTTCAATTTTTGCTAATGACATGTGCACCCCACACACCCACCTCGTACAGACACTGAATGTCCCCAGCTGCCATTGTGCTTCACATTCAGCCACGACAGAGAAAACCTGCACCCCTGGCTGCTGCCACAGGCCTTGTCTTTGGCCACTGCTGTTAAGCCATGCCATGAAGGGGATTGGGCCTAGGACTAGCAGCTCAGGGCAAATTTTCCTAGTATTGTGTGTGCCTTGACTAACCACAACAAGCCACCTCATCCTGTGCCCAGCTTCTGCACACACAGATGCCATTTTCTATGCCTAGTTGATGCATACCCCTGGCTGCCATGGCAGCCTCTGACCTTGCCCTCAGCCACTGTACCCCAGGCCACTGCCATGCTTTGGGGGATCAAGCCTAGGACTAGCAGCTCAGTGCAAATTTTGCTAACACTGCTGCCCTGACCCTGAGTCCTCCTACTGTCATGCCCCCCTCAGAGCTGGTCTGCCTTAGTCTCACTAACACCACAGAGGGAAAGCATAACCCACAACAGTCAGTGCAGATATCTGGACTGAAAGGAAAAGTGACTAAGACATCACACAAACAGGACATAAACATCACACATAGGAGACTCCTCTGAAATGCCAGTTTCTAGTGAACAGGGGACACTGCACTGCAGGGCACTCCAGGACCTCTTCTTCATAGTGCCACTACTTTCTTTTCATCTTTTTTTAATTTAATAATAATATTTTATTGTTATGTTAGTCACCATACAGTACATCCTTAGTTTTTGATGTAGTGTTCCATGATTCATTATTTGCATATAACACCCAGTGCTCCATGCAATACGCACCTTCCTTAATACCCATCACCGGCCTATACCAATCCCCCACCCCCTCCCCTCTGAAGCCCTCAGTGTGTTTCCCAGAGTCCACAGTCTCTCATGGTTCATTCCCCCTTCTGTTTACCCCCACTTCTTCTTCCCTTTCTTCTCCTACCCATCTTCCTACTTCTTGCATTCCATAAATGAATGAAACCATATGATAATTGTCTTTCTCTGCTTGACTTATTTCGCTTAGCATTATCTCCTCCAGTCCCGTCCATGTTGCTGCAAAGGTTGGGTAACCGTTCTTTCTGATGGCTAAGTAATATTCCATGTATATATGGACCACATTTTCTTAATCCAGTCATCTGCTGAGGGGCATCTCAGCTCCTTCCACAATTTAGCTATTGTGGAAAATGTTGTTATGAACATTGGGGTGCATATGGCCCTGCTCTTCACTACATCTGTATCTTTGGGGTAAATACCCATTAGTGCAATTGCTGGATCACAGGGTAGCTCAATTTTTAACTCTTTAAGGGACCTCCACACTGTTTTCCAAAGTGGCTCTACCAATTTGCATTCCAACCAACAATGTAGGAGGGATCCCCTTTCTCCACATCCTCTCCAACATTTGTTGTTCCTTGTATTGTCAATTTTTGCCATTCTAACTGGCGAAAGGTGGTATCTCAATGTGGTTTTGATTTGAATTTCCCTGATGGCTAATGATTTTGACCATTTTTTCATGTGCCTGTTAGCCATTTGTATGTCTTCATTGGAAAAGTGTCTGTTCATATCCTCTGCCCGTTTTGTGATTTGATTATTTGTTTCCCGTGTATTGAGTTTGAGAAGTTCTTTGTAGATCTTGGATACACATCTTTTATCTGTAGTCATTTGCAAATATCTTCTCCCATTCCATGGGCTACCCCTTAGTTTTTTTTACTGTTTCCTTGGCTGTGCAGAAGCTTTTGATCTTGATGAAGATCCCACAATTTCATGTTTTCTTTTGTTTCTCTTGCCGTTGGAGATGTGTCATGAAAAAGGTTGCTGTGGCCGATGTCAAAGAGGTTGCAGCCTATGTTCTCCTCTATGATTTTGATGGACTCCAGTCTCACATCGAAGTCTTTCATCCATTTGGAGTTTATCTTTGTGTATGGTGTGAGAGAGTGGTCAAGTTTCATTCTTTTGCATATAGCTGTCCAATTTTCCCAGCACCATTTATTGAAGAGACTGTCTTTTTCCCACCGGATGTTTTTTCCTGCTTTGTCAAAGATTAGTTGCCCAAAGAGCCAAAGGTCCATTTCTGAGTTCTCTATTCTGTTCCATTGGTCTATGTGTCTGTTTTTGTGCCAGTACCATACTGTCTTGGTGATCACAGCTGTGTAGTATAGCTTGAAATCCGGCAACGTGATGCCCCCAGCTTTGTTTTTCCTTTTCAACAGTTCCTTGGTGATTTGTGGCCTTTTCTGTTTCCATACAAATTTAAGGGCTGTTTGTTCCAGTTCTTTGAAAAATGTCATTGGTATTTTGACCGGGATAGCATTGAAAGTGTAGATTGCTCTGGGTAGCATAGACATTTTAACTATGTTTATTCTTCTGATCCATGAGCATGGAATATTTTTCCATCTTTTTGTGTCTTCTTCAATGTCTTTCAAGAGTGATCTGTAGTTTCTAGAATATAGGTCCTTTACATTTCTGGTTAAGTTCATTCCAACATAAAGTATGATTTTTGGTGCTATTGTAAATGGAATGGATTCCCTAATTTCTCCTTCTTCAGTCTTATTGTTCATGTATAGAGATGCAACTGATTTCTGAGCATCGATTTTGTATCCCACCACATTACTGAATTGCTCTATAACTTCTACTGGTTTGGGGTGGAGTCTTTTGGGTTTTCCATATAGAGTATCATGTCATCTGCGAAGAGAGACAGTTTGACTTCTTCTTTGCCAATTTGGATACCTTTTATCCCTTTTTTTTTTGTCTGATTGCCGTTGCAAGGACTTCTAGTACTATGTTGAATAATAATGGCGAGAGTGGACATCCTTGTCGTGTTCCTGATCTTAAGGGAAAGGCTTTCAGCTTTTTCCCATTGAGAATGATATTTGCTGTATGCTTTTCATAGATGGTTTTTATGAGATTGTACCCTCTATCCCTACACTCTGAAGGGTTTTAATCAAGAAAGTATGCTGTATTTTGTCAAATGCTTTTTCTGCATCAATTGAGAGGTTCATACGGTTCTTGACTCTGTTCTTGTTGATGTGATCTATCATACTGATCGCTTTGCAAATGTTGAACCACCCTTACATCCCAGGGATGAATCCCACTTGGTCATGATGGATAATCCTTTTAATGTACTGTGGGATCCTATTAGCTAGGATCTTGTTGAGAATTTTGGCATCCATATTCATCAGGGATATCGATCTGTAATTTTTCTTTTGGATGGGGTCTTCGCCTGGTTTGGGGATCAAGGTAATTCTGACCTCATAGAATGAGTTTAGTAGTTTTCCTTCTGTTTCTATTTTTTGAAACAGCTTCAGGTGAATAGGTATTATTTCTTCTTTGAATGTTTGGTAGAATTCCCCGGGGAATCCATCAGGCCCTGGACTCTTTTTTGGGGGGAGGTTTTTGATAACTGCTTCAATCTCCTCATAATTAATCGGTCTGCTTAAATAATCAATTTCTTCCTGTTTCAGTCTTGGTAGTTTATAGGTTTCCAGGAAGGCATCCATTTCTTCCAGTTTGTTTAATTGATTGGCATAAAGCTGTTGATAAAGTTTCTAATGATTTCCTTTTTGTGCCAGTATTTCCTTTAGTTGGTCATGATCTCTCCCCTTTCATTCATAATTTATTAATTTGGGTCCTTTCTCTATTCTTTGAATAAGTCTGGCCAGTGGCTTATCAATCTTATCTATTCTTTCAAAGAACCAGCTTCTAGTTCTGTTGATCTGCTCTACTGTGCTCCTGGTTTCTAATTCATTGATCTCTGCTCTAATCCTGGTCACCTGCCTTATTGTGCATGGGTTAGGCCTGTTCTTCTGTTCCAGCTCTAGCTTCTTGAGGTGAGAATATAAAAACTGCATTTTAGATTTTTCTATTCTTTTGAGTGAGTCTTGGATGGCTATATATTTTCCCCTTAGGACTGCCTTTGCAGTGTGCCATAGGTTTTGGACCGATGTGTTTTCATTTTGATTGGTCTCCAAAAATTGCTTAATCTTCTTTTAAATTCCCTGGTTTACCCACTCATTCTTGAGCAGGATGGTTCTTAGTTTCCAAGTGTTTGAGTTCCTTCCAAATTTTTCCTTGTGATTGAGTTCCAGTTTCAAAGCATTGTGGTCTGAGAATATGCAGGGAATAATCTCAGTCATTTGGTATCGGTTGAGACCTGCTTTGTGACCCAGTATATGGTCTATTCTGGAGAAAGTTCCATGTGCATTCGAAAAGAATGAGTATTCTGTTGTTCTGGGGTGTAGTGTTCTATCTATGAGGTCCATCTGGTCCAGTATGTCATTCAAAGCTCTTGTTTCTTTGTTGACTTTCTGCTTAGGTGATCTGTCTATTGCTGAGAGCAGAGTGTTGAGGTCCCCTATTATTAACGTATTTTTATCTATATGTCTCTTTATTCTAGTTAAGAATTGGCTTGTGTATCTAGCTGCTCCCCTCTTGGGAGCATAGATATTTATAATGGAGGGGGTCATGTCTTTTTATCCAATCTGCAACCTTGTGGCATGTTATGGGAGCATTTAGGCCATTCACATTGAAAGTGATTATTAAGAGATATGATTTTAATGGTGTCATGTTGCATGTGAAGTCTTTTTTCCTATAGATTGTAAATTTCTGTTCTGTATCACTCTTGGGGTCTTTTTCTCTTATAGAACCCCCCGTTAATATTTCTTGTAGGGCTGGCTTGGTGGTCACATATTCTTTCAGTTTCTGCCTATCTTGGAAGGTCCTTGTCTCTCCATCAATTCTGAATGACAGCCTTGCTGGATAAAGGATCCTTGGCTGCATGTTCTTCTCAGAGCTCTCAAACATACCTTGCCAAACTTTCCTTGCTTGTCATGTTTCTGTATACAGGTCTGATGTTATTCTGATGTTCCTCCCTCTGTACGTGAGGATTCTCTTCCCCTTGGTCGCTTTCAAGATGGTATCCTTGGATCTAATATTTGCGAAAATGCACTATGATGTGACATGGTGTAGGTTTGTTCTCATTGATCTTGGGAGGGGTCCTCTCTGCCTCTTGGTTATGAATGCTTGTTTCCTTTGCCAGATTAGGGAAGTTCTCAGGTACAATTTGTCCAAATATCTCTACTAGACCTCTCTTTTTCTCCACCCTGTCCGGGAAGCGGATGATTCTGACATTGGAATGTTTCATTGAGTCAGTAATCTCCTGTAATCTACATTATTGAGATTGGATTTTTTGCACCTAATTTCCATTTTTTCCTTCTTTTCTACCATCCCATCTTCCAATTCACTAATTCGTTCTTCTGCCTCATTTACCCTGGCTGTCACAGCATCTAGTTTAGACTGCATTTGATTCATAGCATTTTCAATTTCTGCCAGATTCACTCTCATTTCCGCCCTTAGAGATTTTATATTCTCATTAATATTTTCATTAACATTTTTCAAGCCTTCACATCATCTTGAGCATTGTTACTCTGAACTCCATTTCTGACAATTTGGTTATATCCATATCCATCAGTTCTGTGGCAGACACCACAGACTCTGTGTCTTTTCTTTGTTGGGGGCGATTTGTCCTTGTCATTCTGATGAGGAGAGGTTGTGGGGATGTACAGAGCCCAAATTATTGACCAGGACCCAGGCAGTGTGCACTTGTTTTATAGGGACCTTAGGAATGTGAGCTTCTTGATTTTTCAGCCTGCCTTCTGGGAGAGGGGCCTGCCACGCTGATACTCAGGCAACCATGTTTGAGTAGTTGCCCTGTCCCCTGTGAGGGAGGCTGAGGATGGGCACAATGTGAACCAGTATTTCTGGGCTTTTGTTCTCTGGTGGTTTTCCCTGGTGGTTTTTTGTGACTCTTCTAAGAATCAGAGCAGCAGTGGCCGTATCCCAGCCTCTGTCTCAGAACAGAAAGATCATAGTCTGCTCTCCACTGAGCTCTGCTGGCCACTTTAACTCTGTTTCTGTTGGTGCTGCTAAAAACCCTGCAGCATCCCGGTTTGTGTGTCCCACAGCCATTCTCCCAGCCCTTGCTTCCAGGGCCAGCACGTCTCTGTCCTTTGTGCTTCTAACACTGCCAGCTGTGCCTGGTTCCTGTGCATGCTCCCGAGCTCCCAGTTTCAGTCCAGTCACATGCGTGCATTCCCAGGCTCCCAGTCTCAGTCTGCTTTCTCATGGGTGCCAGTTTGTGAGTCTGGCCTGCTCCCCAATGCAGG
Organism: Ursus americanus; assembly: GCF_024610735.1. Lineage (NCBI taxonomy): Eukaryota > Metazoa > Chordata > Mammalia > Carnivora > Ursidae > Ursus > Ursus americanus. The sequence goes on from NC_142164.1 coordinate 63,260,367, forward strand.
AGGCTACTGCTCCCCCTTCCATTTATCTTCTGATATCTGTGTGCGGATTCATGGCTCCCCGCTTCATACCTCAATACTCAGCACTGGAGATGTTCGTTTGTAGAGATCCAGTTGTATCTTCCTACGTCTCAGGCTGATTTCATGGGTGTTCAGGATGATCTGGTAGATATCCAGCTCGATTCAGAGGACCAGCTTAATGAAGGTCCCCTACTCCTCCGCCTTCTTTTTCTGACCCCCATAATGCCACTACTTTCAAGAGCAGAAGACATAGCTGACATTCCTAACATAGAAACAGTCACAGAGAAGTAGACAAAATTAGGAGACAGAGGAATTCATCTCAAATGAAAGATCAGAACAAAAGCACAGCAGGAGATCTAAGTGAAACAGAAATAAGTAGTCTGCTTGGTAGAGATTTTAGAATAATGATTATAAAGGTACTCCCCAGGCTTCAGGAAAGGGTGAAGGGTATCAGTGAAAAGAGATAAAAAATAACATCAGAGATGAGGAACTCAATAAACAAAATTAAAAATACAATACTAATGGATCATTGAACACTACATCAAAAACTAATGATGTACTATACAGTGGCTAACTGAAAATAATAAAAAAATAAAATAAAAATACAATAGATTGAGTGAATAGTAGGCTACAGGAAGTAGAAGAATGTATCAGTGACCTAGAAAATAGAGTAATGGAAAGCAATCAAGCTGAACAGGTGAGTGACAAACAAATACTGTAGAGTGAGAATAGATGTAGAGAACTTAGTGGCTTCATCAAACATAATAACAGTTGCATTACAGGATTCCCAGAGGGAGAAGACAGAGAAAGGGGGACAGAAAACGTATTTGAAGAAATAGCTGAAAGGTTCCCAAATGTGAGGAGAGGAACAGAGATCCAGATTCAGGAGGCATAGAGATCCCACAGCAAATCCAACCCAAAGAGGTCAACACCAAAACACATAATAATTAAAATGGCAAAAAAATAGTGATAAAGAAAAAAATGTAAATGTTGCAAAAGAAAAGAAGAGTTACATACAAAGGAAATGTCATAAGGGTATCAGGATTTGTCAGCAGAAACATTGTAGGCCAGAAGGCAGTGGCATGATATATTCAAAGTGCTGAAAGGCAAAAATCTGCTGCCAACAATATTGTATCCAAGCAAGGCTAACTTTCAGAATAGAGAGAGAGATAAAGAGGTTCTCAAACAAACAAACTAAAGGGATCCCTGACCACTTAACCATCTCTACAAGAAATATTAAAGGGGACTCTGAGTAGAAAGGAAAAACCATACGTGAGAGTGTAAAATCTAAACAACACAAAAGCAGAAAAATAAGTATTTCTGTAAAAATCAGACCAGTGATTCATATAACAAAAAGATGTAAATTAAGATACCAAATATCTCAAACATGGAGCGGAGAGGATTAAAGAATGAGTTCAACATTAAGCAACCATCAGCTTCATATAGACTGCTACATGCAGAAGATGAAATTTAAGAAACAAAACAAATGAACATGGGGGAAAAAAGAGAGGCAAACCATAAAACAGACTCTTAACTATATAGAATAAATCGAGGGTTGCTGAAGGGGAGGTAAGTGGGGGAGGGTTAAATGGGTGATGGGTATTAAGGAGGGCATTTGTTGGGGTGCCTGGGTGGCTCAGTTGTTAAGCATCTGCCTTCAGCTCAGGGCGTGATCCCAGAGTCCTGGGATTGAGCCCTACATTGGGCTCCTCCTCTGGGTGCCTGCTTCTTCCTCTCCCACTCCCCCTGCCTGTGTTCCCTCTCTTGCTGGCTGTCTCTCTCTCTGTCAAATAAATAAATAAAATATTTTTTTAAAAAAGGAGGGCATTTGTTGTGATGAGCACTGAGAGTTATATGTAAGTGATGAATCACTAAATTCCATACCTGAAACTAATATTACACTATATGTTAACTAAATGGAATTTAAATAAAACTTGAAACAGACAAAAGAAGTAAACTCAATGGTAAGCACAAATCAAAAAACAGTAATAGATATACAAAAAAAAGAGTAAGGAACCCAAGTATATCATTAAAGAAAGACAACAAACCATGAAAAAGAGAAAGAGTGGAAAGGATTAGAGAAAAGCTACAAAACACCTACAAAACAAATAACAAAATGGCAATAAATACATATCTATCAATAATTACTTTGAATGTAGACTAAATGCTCCAAACAAAAGACATAAGGTGTCAGAGTGAATTAAAAAAAAATTAAAATAACACACTTATCCAGGGTACCTGTGTGGCTCAGTTGGCTAAGTGTTCAACTCTTGATTTTGGCTCAGGTCATGATCTCAGGGTTGTGAGATTGAGCCCTGTGTTGGGCTCTGTGCTCAGTGGGGAGTCTGCTTGAGATTTTCTCTCTCTCCCTCTGCCCCTCCCCCCACTCATGCTCTCTCTCTTTCTCTAAAATAAATAAATAAATCCTTTAAAAAAAAAGACCTATCCATATGCTGCCAACAAGAGACTCATTTCAGACTTAAAAACATGAGCAGATTGAAAATCAGGGGATAGAGAAATATTTACCATAAAAACCAATGTCAGAATAAAGTCAGAGTAGCAATACTTACATCAGAAAAACTAGACTTTAAAACAAACACTGTAACAAGAGACAAAGAAGGACACTATATAAAACTAAAGGGATGATTCAACAAGAAGAGCTAACAATTGTAAATATATATGCATCCAATATGGGAGCACCCAAATATATAAAACAGATAATAACAAACATAAAGAAACTAATAAATAATAATACAATAGTAGTAGGAGACTTTTAACACCCCACTTACATCAATGGACAGATCATCTAAACAGAACATCAACAAGGAAACATTTGCTTTGAATGACACACTGGACCAGATGGTTTTAACAGATATATTCAGAACATTTCATCCTAAAACAGCAGAATACACGTTCTTTTCAAGTGCACATGGAATATTCTCCAGAATAGATCACATATAAGGCCACAAAACAAGCCTTAACAAATTAAAAAATACCAAAGTTATAGCATGAATCTTTTCTGATCACAATGCTATGAAACTAGAAGTCAACCACAAGAAAAAAAATCTGGAAAGACCACGAATACTTGGAGGTTAAAGAACATGCTACTAAACAATGAATGGGTCAACCAGGAAACCAAAGAGGAAATGAAAAAGTACATGGAAACAAATGAAAATGAAAACACAACAGTCTAAAACCTTTGGATGCAGCAAAAGTGGTTCTAAGAAGGAAGTTTATAGCATTACAGGCCTACCTAAAGAAGCAAGAAAAATCTCAAATAAACAACTTAAGCTTACACCTAAAGGAGATAGAAAAAGAACAACAAGGAAAACCTAAAACCAGCAGAAGGAAGGAAATAATAAAGATGAGAGCAGAAATAAATGATATAGAAACTGAGAAAAAAACCAAAAAGATAGATTAATAAAAATAGGTGCTCATTCTTTTTTTTTAAAAGATTTTATTTACTTATTTGAGAGAGAGGGATCAGAGAGAGAGAGAGAGAGAGCACATGAGCAGGGGGGAGGGGCAGAGGGAGAAGAAGAAACAGACTCTCCAGTGAGCAGGGAACCTGACACGGGGCTTGATCCCAGAACCCCAGGAGCACAACCTGAGCTGAAGGCAGATGCTTAACCAGCTGAGCCATCCAGGTGCCCAAACAGGTGCACAGTCCTTGAAAAAACTCAATAAAATTGATCAACCTCTAGCCAGACTTACCAAGAAAAAAAGAGAAATGACTCAAATAAACAAAATTATAAATGAGAAAGGAGAAATAACAACCAGCACCGCAGAAATACAATTATAAGAGAATACTATGAGAAACTATATGCCAACAAATTGGACAATGTGGAAGAAGTGGATAAATTCCTAGAAACATATAAACATCCAAAATGAGATAAGAATAAACAGAAAATTTGAACAGACCAATAACCAGCAATGAAATTGAATCTGTAATAAAAAATCTCTCCAGACAATAAAAGTCCAGGACCAGATGGCTTCACAGGTAAATTCTACCAAACATTTGAAGAAGAGTTATTATTCTTTTTATTATTCTCAAACTATTCCAAAAAATAGAAAAGGGAGGAAAAACTCCAAATTCATTCTATGAAGAAGAGTTATTATTCTTTTAATTATTCTCAAACTATTCCAAAAAATAGAAAAGGGAGGAAAAACTCCAAATTCATTCTATGAAGCCAACATTATCCTGACACCAAAACTGGATAAAGGTACTACTAAAATAGAGAACTACAGGCCAATGTCCTTGATAAACAGAGATGCAAAAATCCTCAAGAAAATACTAACAAACCAAATTGAACAATACATTTAAAAAAATGTTCACCATGAAAAAGTGGGATTTATTCCTGGCTTGCAAGTGTGGTTCAGTATTCCTTAGTTGATCAATGTGATATATTGCAACATAAGAGAAATGATAAGAACCATATGATCATTTCAATAGATGCAGAAAAAGTATTTGACAAAGTACAGCATCGATTCATGATAAAAAAATAACCTTCAACAAAATAGAGGGAACATACCACCACATAATAAAGTCATATATGAAAAATCCACAGCTAACATCATCCTCAGGAAGAAGACAAGGATGTCCACACTCGTCACTTCTATTCAACATACTACTGAAAGTTCTAGCCACAGCAATCAGACAACACAAAGAAAAGTTATCCAAATCAGTAGTGAAGAAGCAAAACTTACACTATTTGTAGATGACAGGATACTATTTATATAAAACCTGAAAGACTCCACACAATTGCTGATACATGAATTCAGTAAAGTCATGGGATACAAAAGCAATGTTCAGAATTCTATTGCATTTCTGTACATCAATAATGTAGCAGCAGAAAGAGAAAATAAGGAATCAATCCCATTTATAATTGCATCAAAAGCCATAAGATTCCTGGGAATAAACCTAACCAAAGAGGTAAAAGATCTGTACTCTGAAAATTATAAAACAATTATGAAAGAAATTGAAGATGATACAAAGGAATGGAAACACATTCCATGCTCATGAATTGGAAGAAAAAAAGTATTGTTAATATGTCTGTATTACCAAAATCAATCTACACATGTAATGCTCTCCCCATCAAAATACCAATAGTACTATTCACAGAACTAGAACAAACAATCCTGAAATTTGTATGGAAGTGCAGAAGAGCCCAAATAGCCAAAGCAAAATAAAAGTGAAGCTGGAGGCATCACAATTCTGGACTTCAAGTTATATTACAAAGCTGTAGTATTCAAAAACATTATGGTACTGGCACAAAAATACACATATAGATCAATGGAACAGAAATAAACCCAAAACTCTATGGTTAATCTTCAACAAAGCAGGGAAGAATATCCAATGGGAAAAGGATAATCTCTTGAACAAATGGTGTTTGGAAAACAGGGTGGCAACAGGCAGAAGAAAGAAACTGGACCTCTTTGTTATACCATACAAAAAAAACAAATTCAAAATGGACTAAAGACCTAAAGGTGAGACCTGAAACCTTAAAAATCCTCAAAGAGAACACTGGGAGTAACCTATTTGACCTCTGCTGTAGCACCTTTTCCTATATAGGTTCCCTGAAGTAAGGGAAACAAAAGCAAAAATAAACTATTAGGACTGCATCAAAATAAAAAGCTTCTGCACCAGGAAGGAAAGAATCAACAAAACTAAAAGGCAACCTATGGAATGGAAGAAGATATTTGCAAATGTCATATCCACTAAGGGGTTAGTATCCAAAATATATAAAGATCTTATAGAACTCAACATCCAAAAAACAACCCTATTAAAAAGTGGGCAGAAGGCATAAACAGGTATTTCTTAAAGAAGACAACCAGGTGGTCAACAGACATATGAAAGATTCTCATCATTAATTATCATCAGGGAAATGCAAATCAAAACTTCAATGAGATATCATTCATCTGTCAGAATGGCTAAAAATAAAAAACACAAGAAGCAACAGGTGTTGGTGAGGATATAGAAAAAGGGGAACCCTCTTGCAATGTTGGTGGGAAAGCAAACTGGTTCAGCCACTCTGGAAAACAGCATGGAGTTTCCTCAAAAAGGTAAAAATAGAACTATCCTAGGATCCAGTATTCAGATTACTGGGTAGTTACCCAATGATTACAATAACACTAATTCAAAGGGATACATGCACCTCTATGTTTTTAGCAGCATTATTTACAATAGCCAAATTATGGGAGTAGCCCAAGCGTCCATAGATTGATTAATGGATAAAGAAGAAGTGATACACACACACACATACACACACACACACACACACATATATATACATATATATATATATGTATATATATAATGGAATATTATTCAGCCATTAAAAGAACGAAATCTTGCCATTTGCAATGACATGGATGGAGTTAGAGAGTATATTGCTAAGCAAAGTAAGTTAGTCAGGGAAAGGCACATTCCATATGATTTAACTCATATGTGGAATTTAGGAAACCAAATGAGCACGAGTAATAGAGAGTGAAAGAGGCAAGCCAAAAAACAGACTCTGAACTATAGAGAATGAACTGATGGTTATCAGAGAGGAGGGGGTGGGGGGATGGATGAAATAGGTGGTGGGGATTCAGGAATAGACATGTCATGATGAGACAGTGATGCATGGAATTGTTGAATAAGTATATCATACAACTGAAACTACTATAGTACTGTATGTTAACTATACTGGAATTAAAATTTAAAAACTTAAAATTATTAAAATTAAATCACTTATATCTCTAAAAAATAAAGTTACAATAGCCAAGATTTGGAAGCAACCAAGTGTCCATTGATAGATGAATGGATAAGGAGATGTGAGATAATGGAATATTATGCAGCCATAAAAAAGAATGAGAGCATGCCACTTGCAAGCAAATGCATAGACCTAGAGGGTATTATGCTAAGTAGAATAAATTAGGCTGAGAAAGACAAATGCCATATTATTTCATCCTTATGTGGAATTTAAAAAAATGAATAAAAAGCAGAATCAGATCTATAACTAATGAGAACAAACTGATAGTTGCCTGAGAGGAGGGGAATGGAGGGGAGGGCAAAATGAATGAAGGGCAGTGGAAGATACAGGATCCCAGTTATAGAATCAGTCACTCAGGGGAATAAAAATCAGTGTAGGGAATATAGTCACTGATATTGCAATAACATTATATTGAGACAGATTGTAGTCACACTTGTAAGCAGAGCATAACATACAGAAAAGTTTTTTTTAAGATTTTTTATTATTTGACAGAGAGAGAGACACAGTGAGAGAGGGAACACAAGCAGGGGGAGTGGGAGAGGGAGAAGCAGGCTTCCCGCTGAGCAGGGAGCCCAGCATAGGGCTCCATCCCAGGACCCTGGGATCATGACCCGAGCCGAAGGCAGACGCTTGATGACTGAGCCACCCAGGCGCCCCATATACAGAGAAGTTTAATCACTATGTTGCACGCCTGAAACACTGTGTGTCAACTATACTGAAATAAAAATAAATGAATAAATAAATAATAAAATTCCTGCTCTTTTATGTTTCTCTCATTATGTAGAGACTAAATCAAAGTTTTATGGAGAAGTTAAAAAAGGATATTTTTAATTAAACTCTACATAGTGCAAAATTCAAGCCGCTCCAGATGATCATTTGTAGGCTACACTCTAATAATAACAACCATTATTGATCACTTATTATTAGAAGAATGTTACCTCACCTAATCCTTTTTAGAACCTATTGCGTATCTGGTAAAACTCAACTTCAGTTAGTTTTAGAAGCTTGCCTATGGTCACCAAGGATCTAAACCCCCAAGACTGACTGATACTAAAGTCGGTGACCTTGACTATGTTATATTCCTCTCAAATCCTTGCTAGAGATTTTCTACATATGAGGGAAAGCCATCGTGTGGGAAAATTGGCCCTAAAAGAAATCATGAGATAACAAATGATCTTTAAAGAAAAATGTATCCTGAATCTATCAAGAGATTGTAACTTTAAATTATAAGCAGTTCAAAAATTATTGATTAAATAAAGAGAGACCAGTAATTTATTATTTTAAAAGGGTATTTACTAAAGGTGGTTAGTTTCTGATTTCATGCTTATGTTTCCAATGCAGGGTACTATTTGTACTTTTTGAATTGTATTGAGAATTGTTATTAATACTTTTTTAGAAAATGAACTCCATCCCCCCTTAACTGTCATTTTAAGAGTTCTTGCATTCTTGAAAGTGTGTTTTTTAATTTTTCAGTTGGTCCCGATTCTTCCTATTACAGAAGGCCATCTCTGATTTTGTAATGAAAGGCATTGAAAATGTGATTTGATAGGGATTGTATTAAATATGTAGATTTCTTTGGGTAGTATGGGCATTTTAATAATCTTGTTTCTTCTAATCCACGATAATGGAACGTCTATGCATTTCTTTGGGTCATCTTCAATTTTATCAATGTTTTATTTATTTATTTATTTATTTATTTATTTATTTATTATTTATTTATGTCACCATACAGTACATCATTAGCTTTTGATGTAGTGTTCCATGATTCATTGTTTGTGTATAACACCCAGTGCTCCATGCAATACGTGCCCTCCTTAATACCTTTCACCAGACTAAACCATCCCCCTATCCCCCTTCCCTCTAAAACCCTCAGTTTGTTTCTCAGAGACCATAGTCTCTCATAGTTCATCTCCCCCTCTGTTTCCCCCCCTTCATTTTTGCCTTCCTTCTCCTAATGATCTCCCTGCTATTCCTTATGTTCCACAAATGAATGAAACCATATGATAATTGTCTTTCTTTGCTTGACTTATTTCACTTAGCATAATCTCCTCCAGTTCTGTTTTATACTTTTTGGTGTACAGGTCTTTCACTTCCTTGGTTGAGTTTATTCCTAGGTATTTTATTCTTTTTGGTGAAATTCTAAGTAAGATTGTTTTCTTAATTTCTCTTTCTGCTACTTCATTATTAGTGTATAGAATTGCAACAGATTTCCGTATATTAATTTTTATCCTGCAACTGTACTGAATTTGTTTATCAGTCCCAGTCATTTTTTTTTTGGTGGGCTCTTTGGGGTTTTCTATATATAGTATCATATCATCTGCAAATGGTGAAAGTTTTACTTCTTCTTTACCAGTTCGAATCTCTCTCTCTCTGTTTTTTTCTTGTTTGGTATGTATAGGACTTCCAGTACAATGTTGAATAAAAGTGGTAAGAGTGGACATACTTGTCCTTGTTCCTGATCTTAGAGAAAAAGTTCTCAGATTTTCACCAAAAAGTATGATGTTGGCTGTGGGTGTTTCATATATGGCCTTTATCATGTTGAAGTATGCTCCTCCAAACTATTTCATTGAAAGCTTTTATCATGAATGGATGTTGTAATTTGTCAAATTCTTATTCTACATCTGTTCTGTTTAGATGACCACATGGTTTTTATCCTTTCTCTTGTTGATGTAATATATCATGTTGATAGATCTGAGAATAAATCCCACTTGATTGTGGTGAGTGATTTTTTAAATGTATTATTGGACTAGGTTTGCTAACATTTTGTTGAGGATTTTTGCATCTATGTTCATCAGAGGTATTGACCCGTAGTTTTCTTTTTTTGTAGTGACTTTATCTGATTTTGGTATCAGGGTAATGATGGTGGGAATGCCAATTGGTGCAGCCAATGTGGAAAACAGTATGGAGGTTCCTCCAAAAATTAAAAATAGAATTACCATATGATCCAGTAATTCCGCTACTGGGTATTTACCCAAAGAAAATCACTAACTTGAAAAGATATATGAGCCTCCATGTTTGTTACAGCATTATTTACAGCATCCAAGATATGAAAGCAACCCAAGTGTTTATCCAGAGATGAAAGGATAAAAAAATGTACACACACACACACACGTGCACACACACACACACACACACACACAATGGAATATTACTTGGCCTTAAAAAGAATGGAAATCTTGCCATTTGCAACACCATGGATGGAGCTAGAGTGTATATGCTAAGTAAAATAAGTAAGTTAAAAATAGAGCTGCCCTATGACCCAGCAGTTGTACTAATAGGTATTTATCCAAAGGATACAAACATTGTGGTCTGAAGGGGCACCTATACTCCCAATGTTTATAGCAGCAATGTCCACAATAGCCAAACTATAAAAAGAGCCAAGATGTCCATTGACAGATGAATGGATAAAGAAGATGTGGTATGGGGGGGAGTTAAGATGGCAGAGGAGTAGGGGACCCCTTTTTCAGCCGGTCCCCTGAGTCGAGCTGGATCAGTACCAGACCATCCTGAACATCCACGGAATCAACCTGAGACGCAGGAAGATACATCTGGATCTCTACAAATGAACATCTCCAGCGCTGAGTATTGAGGTACGAGGTGGGGAGCCGTGAAGCCACGCACAGATATCAGAAGATAAATGGAAGGGGGAGGGAGCCGCTGCTTTCAGGCAGCAGGAAGCGGTAGCCACCTGCACTGGGGAGCGGGCGGACTCGTGAAGTGGCACACATGAGAGAGCAGACTGAGACCGTGAGCTAGGGAACGAGCGCCACCAGACTGAAACAGAGCTCCGTGTGCTCACTGGAACCAGACTGAGACCGGGAACCCCGGGAGCATGCGGGGGTGGCTGGCACCTGGTGGCTGGCGGTGTTAGAACACAAAGGACAGAGACGTGCCGGCCCTGGAAGTGAGGGCTGGAACACCAGGTGTGGAGCGCACATCCCGGGATGCTGCAGGGTTGAGCAGCACCAACAGAAACAGAGTTAAAGTGGCCAGAACATCAGTGGAGAACGGCCCGCGATCCCTCTGTTCTGAGACAGAGGTTGAGATTCCGCCACTGCTGCTCTGACTATCAGAAGAGGCACAGCAAACCGCCAGGGAAAACCGCCAGATAACAAAAGCCTAGAAAGACTGCCTCACAGTGTGCCCACCCACATTCCCCCTCGCAGGGGACACGGAGACTCTACCCAAACAGGGTTGCCTGACTATTGTCACGGCAGGCACCTCCCCCAGAAGGCAGGCTGAAAAATCAAGAAGCCCACATCCCTAAGATCCCTATAAAACAAGGGCGCACGGCCTGGGTCCCGGTCAATAATTCGGGCTCGGGACAACCCCGCAACCTCTCCTCATCAGAATGATGAGAAGGAGAAATCCCCCCCCCAGCAAAGAAAAGACAATGAGTCTGTGGCCTCTGCCACAGAACTAATGGATATGGATATAACCAAATTTTCAGAAATGGATTCAGAGTAACAATGGTCAAGAGGATGTGTAGACTTGAAAAAAGTATTAACGAAAATGTTAATGAGAATATAGAATCTCTAAGGGTGGAAATGAGAGCCAAATTGGCAGAAATTAAAAATTCTATGAGCCAAATGCAGTCAAAACTAGAGGCTCTGACGGCCAGGGTGAATGAGGCAGAGGAACATATCAGTGAATTGGAGGATGGGTTAGTAGAAGAGAAAACTAAAATAGAATCTGGACTTAAAAAAATCCATGCTCGGGGTGCCTGGGTGGCACAGCAGTTAAGCGTCTGCCTTCGGATCAGGGAGTGATCCCGGCGTTCTGGGATCGAGTCCCACGTCAGGCTCCTCCGCTATGAGCCTGCTTCTTCCTCTCCCACTTCCCCTGCTTGTGTTCCCTCTCTCGCTGGCTGTCTCTATCTCTGTCTAATAAATAAAATAAAATCTTTTAAAAAGATCCACGCTCAGGAATGTAGGTTACGGGAGATTACTGACTGAATGAAATGTTCCAATGTCAGAATCATCGGCATCCCCAAGGGGGTGGAGAAAAACAGAGGTTTAGAAGAGATAATTGAACAAATTGTAGCTGAAAACTTCCCTAATCTAGCAAGGGAAACAAACATCCATGTCCAAGAGGCAGAGAGGACCCCTCCCAAGCTCAACCACGACAAACCTACACCACGACACATCATAGTGCATTTTGCAAATATTAGATCCAAGGATACAGTATTGAAAGCGGCCAGGGCAAAGAAATTTCTCACGTACCAAGGCAAAGGCATCAGAATTACGTCAGACCTGTCTACACAGACCTGGAATGAGAGAAAGGGCTGGGGGGGGGCATTTTTAAAGCTCTTTCAGAGAAAAACATGCAGCCAAGGATCCTTTATCCAGCAAGGCTGTCATTCAGAATTGATGGAGAAATAAAGACTTTCCAGAATCGCCAGTCATTGACCAATTTCATAACCACGAAACCAGCCCTACAGGAGATATTAAGGGGAGTTCTATAAAGCTAAAAAGGCCCCAAGAGTGATACAGAACAGAAAGTCACAATTGATAGAAACAAAGACTTTCCTGGCAACATGGCATCATTAAAATCATATCTCTGAATAATCAGTCTCAATTTAAATGGCCTAAATGCTCCCATAAAACGCCACAGGGGTGCAGATTGGATAAAAAGACATGACCCATCCATTTGCTGTCTACAAGAGACTAATTTTGAACCTAAAGATACATCCAGACTGAAAGTAAAGGGATGGAATACCATCTTTCATGACAATGGACCTCAAAAGAAAGCTGGGGTAGCAATTCTCATATCAGACAGATTGGATTTTAAACTAAAGACTATAGTTAGAGACACGGAAGGGCACTATATTATTCTTAAAGGATGTATCCAACAAGTGGATGTGACAATTATAAATATATATGCCTCCACCAGAGGAGCAGCAAGACACACAAGCCAACTCTTAACCAGAATAAAGAGACATGTAGATAAAAATACGTTAATAGTAGGGGACCTCAACACTCCATCATCAGAAATAGACAGAACACCCATGCAAAAAATCGACAAAGAAACAAGGGCTTTGAATGCCATACTTGACGAGTTGGACCTCATAGATATATATATAGACCACTACACCCCAGAACCAAAGAATACTCATTCTATTCTAATGCCCGTGGAACATTCTCAAGAATAGACCGTGTTCTGGGACACAAAACAGGTCTCAACCGATACCAAAAGACTGAAATTATTCCCTGCATATTCTCAGACCACAACACTTCGAAATTGGAACTAACCACAAGGAAAAATTGGAAGAAACTCAAACACTTGGAGACTAAGAACCATCCTGCTCAGGAATGATTAGATAAACCAGAAAATCCAAAATCAATTTAAACAATTTATGGAGACCAACAAGAATGAAAACACAATGGTCCAAAACCTATGGGACACTGCAAAGGCAGTCCTAAGGGGGAAATACATAGCCATCCATGCCTTACTCAAAGAATAGAAAAATCTAAAATGCAGTTTTTATATCCTCAAATCAAAGAAGCTGGAGCAGCAACAGAGGGACAGGCCTAATCTACTCAAGAGGAAGCAGTTGACCAAGATTAGAGCAGAAATCAATGAATTAGAAACCAGGAGTACAGTAGAACAGATCCACAGAACTAGAAGCTGGTTCTTTGAGAGAATCAATAAAATTGACAGACCACTGGCAAGACTTATCCAAAAGAATAGAGAAAGGACCCAAATTAATAAAATTATGAATTAAACAGGAGAGGTCACAACCAACACCAATGAAATTGGAAGGACTATTAGAAACTTTTATCAACAGCTTTATGCAAATAAATTAAGCAATCTGGAAGAGATGGAGGCCTTCCTGGAAACCTATAAACTACCAAGACTGAAACAGGAAGAAATTGATTTTTTAAACAGGACAATTAATTATGAAGAGATTGAGTCAGTGATAAACAACCTTCCAAAAAACAAAACTCCAGGCCTGGATGGTGTTCCTGGTGAATTCTACCAAACATTCAAGGAACAAATAATACCTATTCTCCTAAAGCTATTTCAAAAAATAGACACAGAAGGAAAGATACCAAACTCATTCTATGAGGCTAATATTACCTTGATCCCCAAACCAGGCAAAGACCCCATCAAAAAGGGGAATTACAGAAGGATTTCCCTAATGAACATGGATGCCAAAATTCTCAGCAAGATCCTGGCTAATAGAATCCAACAGTACATTAAAAGGATTATCCATCATGACCAAGTGGGATTCATCCCTGGGATGTAAGGGTGGTTCAACATTCACAAATTGATAAGGGTCTTAGATTTTATCCAGAAAGAAAAATTCAAAAATCATATGATTCTCTCAATAGATGCAGAAAAAGCATTTGACAAAATACAACATCCTTTCCTGATTAAAACCCTTTGGAGTGTACGGATAGAGAGTACATTCCTCAATCTAATAAAAACCATCTATGAAAGCCTACAACAAATATCATTCTCAATGGGGAAAAGCTGGAAGCCTTTCCCTTAAGATCAGGAACATGACAAGGATGCCCACTCTCGCCACTATGATTCAACATAGTATTAGAAGTCCTTGCAACAGCAATCAGACAACAAAAAGGGATAAAATGTATCTAAATTGACAAAGAAAAAGTCAAAATGTCTCTCTTCGCAGATGACACGATACTCCATATGGAAAACCCAAAAGAATCCACTCCCAAACTATTAGAAGTTATAGAGCAATTCAGTAATGTGGCGGGATACAAAATCAATGCTCAGAAATCAGTTGCATTTCTTCTTTTATTTTTTTTTTTTTGCTCTTTGACTTTTTTTTAAATGATTTTTTATTATATTATGTTAGTCACCATACAGTACATTCCCAGTTTCCGATGTAAGGCTCGATGATTCATTAGTTGCGTATAACACCCAGTGCACCATGCAATACGTGCCCTCCTTACTACCCATCACCGGTCTATCCCATTCCCCCACCCCCCTCCCCTCTGAGGCCCTCAGTTTGTTTCTCATCATCCATAGTCTCTCATGCTTCATTCCCACTTCTGATTACCACCCCTTTCTTTATCCCTTTCTCCCCCTACTGATCATCCTAGTTCTTATGTTCCATAGATGAGAGAAATCATATGATAGTTGTCTTTCTCTGCTTGACTTATTTCACTTAGCATTATCTCCTCCAGTGCCGTCCATTTTGCAGCAAATGTTGAGAATTCGTTCTTTCTGACAGCTGAGTAATATTCCATTGTATATATGGACCACAACTTCTTAATCCAGTCATCTGTTGAAGGGCATCTCGGCTCCTTCCATGATTTAGCTATTGTAGACAATGCTGCTATGAACATTGGGGTGCATATGGCCCTTCTCTTCACTACGTCTGTATCTTTGGGGTAAACACCCAGTAGTGCAATGGCTGGATCATAGGGTAGCTCAATTTTTCACTTTTTATGGGACCTCCACACTGTTTTCCAGAGTGGCTGTACCAACTTGCATTCCCACCAACAATGTAGGAGGGATCCCCTTTCTCCACATCCTCTGCAACAATTGTTGTCTCTTGCCTTGTCTATTTTTGCCATTCTAACTGGCGTAAGGTGGTATCTCAGTGTGGTTTTGATTTGAATTTCCCTGATGGCTAATGATTTTGAACATTTTTTCATGTGTCTGTTAGCCATTTGTATGTCTTCATTGGAAAAGTGTCTGTTCATATCTTCTGCCCATTTTTTGATTTGTGTATTTGTTTCTCGTGTATTGAGTTTGAGAAGTTCTTTGTAGATCTTACATACTAGTACTTTATCTGTAGTGTCATTTGCAAATATATTCTCCCATTCCGTGGGCTGTGTCTTAGTTTTTTTGACTGTTTCCTTGGCTGTGCAGAAACTTTTAATCTTGATGAAGTCCCATAAGTTCATTTTATCTTTTGTTTCTCTTGCCTTTGGGGATGTGTCATGAAAAAGGTTGCTTTGGCCGATGTCGTAGAGGTTGCTGCCTATATTCTCCTCTAGAATTTTGATGGATTCCTGTCTCACATCAAGGTCTTTCATCCATTTGGAGTTTATTTTTGTGTATGGTGTGAGAGAGTGGTCAAGTTTCATTCTTTTGCATATAGCTGTCCAATTTTCCCAGCACCATTTATTAAAGAGACTTTTTCCCACCGGATGTTTTTTCCTGCTTTATCAAATATTAGTTGCCCAAAGAGCCGAGGGTCTATTTCTGGGTTCTCTATTCTGTTCCATTGGTCTATGTGTCTGTTTTGTGCCAGTACCATGCTGTCTTTGTGATCACAGCTTTGTAGTACAGCTCAAAATCCGGCATTGTGATGCCCCCAGCTTTGTTTCTCCTTTTTTTTTTCTAAAGATTTTATTTATTTATTTGACAGGATAGAGACAGCCAGTGAGAGAGGGAACACAAGCAGGGGGAGTGGGAGAGGAAGAAGCAGGCTCACAGTGGAGGAGCCTGATGTGGGGCTTGATCCCGTAAATCTGGGATCACGCCCTGAGCTGGAGGCAGACGCTTAACCGCTGTGCCACCCAGGCGCCCCTGTTTCTCCTTTTCAACAGTTCCTTGGAGATTCAGGGCCTTTTCTGTTTCCATACAAATTTAAGGATTATTTGTTGCAGTTCTTTGAAAAATGTCCTCGGTATTTTGATCGGGATAGCATTGAAAGTGTAGATTGCTCTGGGTAGCATGGACATTTTAACTATGTTAATACTTCTGATCCATGAGCATGGAATATTTTTCCATCCTTTTATGTCTTCCTCAATGTCTTTCAAGAGTGATTTATAGTTTCTAGAATATAGGTCCTTTACGTCTCTGGTTAAGTTAATTCCAAGGTAACATAGGGTTTTTGGTGCTATTGTAAATGGGATGGATTCCCTAATTTCTCTTTCTTTGGTCTCGTTATTCATGTATAGAAATGCAACTGATTTCTGAATATTGATTTTGTATCCCGCCACATTACTGAATTGCTCTATAACTTCTAATAGTTTGGGAGTGGATTCTTTTGGGTTTTCCATATAGTGTATCATGTCATCTGTGAAGAGAGACATTTTGACTTCTTCTTTGCCATTTGAATACCTTTGATCCCTTTTTGTCATCTGATTGCTGTTGCAAGGACGTCCAGTACTATGTTGAATAATAGTGGCGAGAGTGGGCATCCTTGTCGAGTTCCTGATCTTAAGGGAAAGGCTTCCAGCTTTTCCCCATTGAGAATAATATTTGCAGTAGGCTTTTCATAGATGGCTTTTATGAGATTGAGAAATGTACCTTGTATTCCTACACTCTGAAGGGTTTTAATCAGGAAAGGATGCTGTATTTTATCAAATGCTTTTTCGGCATCAATTGAGAGGATCATATGGTTCCTGAGTCTTTTCTTGTTGATATGATGCATCATGCTGATTGATTTGCAAATATTGAACCACGCTTGCATCCCAGGTATGAATCCCACTTGATCGTGATGGATAATCCTTTTAATGTACTGTTGGATTCTATTAGCAAGTATCTTGTTGAGGATTTTGGCGTCCGTATTCATTAGGGAAATTGGTCTGTAATTTTCCGTTTTGAGGGGGTCTTTGCCTGGTTTGGGGATCAAGGTAATATTGGCCTCATAGAATGAGTTTGGTAGCTTTCCTTCTGTTTCTATTTTTTGAAATAGCTTTAGGAGAATAGGTATTATTTCTTCTTTGAATGTTTGGTAGAATTCCCCAGGAAAACCGTCCGGGCCTGGAGTTTTGTTGTTTGGAAGGTTGTTTATCACTGACTCAATTTCTTCATAATTAATTGGCCTGTTTAAGGAATCAATTTCTTCCGGTTACAATCTTGGTAGTTTATAGGTTTCCAGGAAGGATTCCATCTCTTCCAGATTGCTTAGTTTATTGGCAGATAGCTGTTGATAAAAATTTCTAATAATCTGTCCAATTTCAATGGTGTTCATCGTGACCTCTCCTTTTTCATTCATAATTTTAATAATTTGGGTCCTTTCTCTTTTCTTTTGGATAAGTCTTGCCAGTGGTCTGTCAATTTTATTGATTCTCTCAAAGAACCAGCTTCTAGTCCTTTTGATCTGCTCTACTGTACTTCTGGTTTCTGCTTGATTGATTTCTGCTCTAATTTTGGTCATCTGCTTCCTCGTGCGTGGATTAGGTCTGTCCCTCTGTTGCTGTTCCAGCTTCTTGAGGTGAGAATATAAAAACTGCATTTTAGATTTTTCTATTCTTTTGAGTGAGGCTTGGATGGCTATGTATTTCCCCCTTAGGACTGCCTTTGCAGTATCCTATAGGTTTTGGACTGTTGTATTTTCATTCTCATTGGTCTCCATAAATTGTGTAATTTGATTTTTGATTTCCTGGTTTATTGAGTCATTCCAGAGCAGGAAGGTTCTTAATCTCCAAGTGTTTGAGTTTCTTCCAAATTTTTCCTTGTGGTTGAGTTCCAATTTCAGAGCTTTGTGGTCTGAGAATATGCAGGGCATAATTTCAATCTTTTGGTATCAGTTGAGACGTGTTTTGTGTCCCAGAACATGGTCTATTCTTGAGAATGTTCCATGGGCATTAGAATAGAATGAGTATTCTTTAGTTCTGGGGTGTAGTGTTCTATATATATCTATGAGGTCCAACTCGTCGAGTATGGCATTCAAAGCCTTTGATTCTTTGCTTAGTTTTTGCCAGGGTGTTCTGTCTATTTCTGAGAGTGGAGTGTTGAGGTCCCCTACTATTAATGTATTTTTATTTATATGTCTCTTTATTCTGGTTAAGAGTTGGCTTGTGTATCTTGCTGTTCCCCTGTTGGGGGCATATATATTTATAATTGTCATATCCTCTTGTTGAATACTTCCTTTAAGAATAATATAGTGCCCTTCTGCATCTCTAACTATAGTCTATAGTTTAAAATCCAATCTATCTGATATGAGAATTGCTACCCCAGCTTTCTTTTGAGGTCCATTTGCGTGAAAGATGGTACTCCATCCCCTTACTCTCAGTCTGAATGCATCTTTGGGTTCGAAATGAGTCTCTTGTAGACAGCAAATGGATGGGTCATTTCTTTTTATCCAATCTGCAACCCTGTGGCACTTTATCGGAACATTTAAGCCATTCACATTGAGACTGAGTACTGAGAGACATGATTTTAATGATGCCATGTTGCCAGTAAAGTCTTTGTTTGTATTGGTTGTGACTTTCTGTTCTGTATCACTCTTGGGGCCTTTTTACCTTTATAGAACCCCCCCCCCCAATATCTCCTGTAGGGCTGGTTTCGTGGTTACAACATTGGTTAATGACTGGTGATTCCGAAATGTCTTTATTTCTCCATCAATTCTGAATGACAGCCTTGCTGGATAAAGGATCCTTGGCTGCATGTTTTTCTCTGAAAGAGCTTTAAAAATGCCCCCCCCCAGCCCTTTCTCTCATTCCAGGTCTGTGTAGACAGGTCTGACGTAATTCTGATGCCTTTGCCTTGGTACGTGAGAAATTTCTTTGCCCTGGCCGCTTTCAATACTGTATCCTTGTATCTAATATTTGCGAAATGCACTGTGAAGTGACGTGGCGTAGGTATGTCGTGGTTGAGCTTGGGAGGGGTCCTCTCTGCCTCTTGGACATGGATGTTTGTTTCCCTTGCTAGATTAGGGAATTTTTCAGCTACAATGTGTTCAAATATCTCTTCTAGATCTCTGTTTTTCTCCACCCCCTCGGGGATGCTGATGATTCTAACATTGGATCGTTTCATTGAGTCAGTAATCTCCCGTAACCTACATTCGTGGGCGTGGATTTTTTTAGGACCAGCTTCTATTTGCATTTTTTCCTGTATTAACCCATCCTCCAATTCACTAACATGTTCCTCTGCTTCTGTGACCCTGGCCATCAGAGCCTCCAGTTTTGCCTGCATTTGGCTCATAGAATTTTTAATTTCTGTCAGATTCACTCTCATTTCTGTCCTTAGGGATTCTATATTCTCAGTAACCTTTCTGTTAATACTTTTTTCAATTCTACTCATCATTTTGACCATCGTTACTCTGAATTCCATTTCTGATAATTTGGTACATCCATATCCATTATTTCTGTGGCAGAGGCCACAGACTCACTGTCTTTTCTTTGCTGGGGGGGGGGCTTCTCCTTCTCCTTCTTGTCATTCTGATGAGGGGAGGTTGCGGGGTTGTCCAGAGCCCAAATTATTGACTGGGTCCCAGGCCGTGCCCCTTGTTTTATAGGGATCTTAGGGATGTGGGCTTCTTCTTTAAAGATTTTATTTATTTATTTATCTGAGAGAGAGAGAGAGACAGTCAGCAAGAACGGGAACAGAAGCAGGGGAGTGGGAGAGGGAGAAGCAGGCTCCCAGCGGAGGAGTCCGATGAGGGACTCCTTTCCGGAATGCCGGGATCACGCCCTAAGCCGAAGACAGGTGCTCAATGACTCACCACCTAGGCGCCCCGGGTTGTGGGCTTCTTGATTTTTCAGCCTGCCTTCTGTGTTCTGGGGGAGGGGCCTGCCGGGCCAATACTCATGCAACCCTGTTTGGGTAAAGTCTCCGTGTCCCCTGCGAGGGGGGATGGGGATGGGCACGCTGTGAGCCAGTATTTCCAGGCTTTTGTTCTCTGGCGGCTTTCCCTGGTGGTCTGCTATGCCTCTTCTGAGAGTCAGAGCAGCAGAGGCCAAATTGTCACAGAACAGAGGGATTGCGGCCTGTTCTCCACTGATGTTCTGGCCACTTTAACTCTGTTATTGTTGGTATTGCTCAACCCTCCAGCGTCCCGGGATGTGCGCCCCACACCCGGCGTCCCTGCCCTCACTTCCAGGGCCGGCGCATCTCTGTCCTTTGTGTTTCTAACACCGCCAGCCGCCAGTCGCCAGACGCCCCCGCGCACTCCCGGATCTCCTGGTGTCAGTCTATGCCCGGTGAGCACACCGGGATTCGGATTTCCGTGAGAAGCCTGGTGGCACGCGCACCCGGTTCAGGGTCTCAGTCTGCTGTTTCACGGGTGCCGACCGCGAGTCTGCCCCCTCCCCCATGCAGGTGGCTGCCACTTCCCGGTGTCCAAACGTGGCGGCCCCCCCTTCCATTTATCTTCTGATATCTGTGCGCGGTTTCACGGCTCCCCGCTTCATACCTCAATACTCAGCGCTGGAGATATTCATTTGTAGAGTTCCAGATGTATCTTCCTGCATCTCAGGCTGATTCCGTGGTTGTTTAGGCTGGTCTGGTACCTATCCAGCTTGACTCAGGGGACCGGCTGAAAAAGGGGTCCCCTAGTCCTCTGCCATCTTAACTCTCTCTCTCATCAGTTGCATTTCTATACACGAATAATGAGACTGAAGAAAGAGAAATTAGGGAATCCATCCCATTTACAATAGCACCAAAAACCGTATGTTACCTTGGAATTAACTTAACCAGAGACTTAAAGGATCTATATTCTAGAAACTATAAATCATTCTTGAAAGAAATTGAGGAAGACACAAAAAGATGGAAAAATATTCCATGCTCATGGATTGGAAGAATAAACATAGTTAAAATGTCCATGCTACCCAGAGCAATCTACACTTTCAATGCTATCCGGATCAAAATACTGAGGACATTTTTTCAAAGAACTGGAACAAATAGTCCTTAAATATGTGTGGAACCAGAAAAGGCCCCGAATCTCCAAGGAACTGTTGAAAAGGAAAAACAAAGCTGGAGGCATCACAGTGCCGGATTTCGAGCTGTACTACAAAGCTGTGATCACAAAGACAGCATGGTACTGGCACAAAAACAGACACATAGACCAATGGAACAGAATAGAGAACCCAGAAATGGACCTTCGGCTCTTTGGGCAACTAATCTTTGATAAAGCAGGAAAAAACATCCCATGGAAAAAAGACAGTCTCTTCAATAAAGGGTGCTGGGAAAATTGGACAGCTACATGCAAAAGAGTGAAACTTGACCACTCTCTCACACCATACACAAGGATAAACTCCAAATGGATGAAAGACCTCGATGTGAGACAGGAATCCATCAAAATCCTAGAGGAGAACATAGGCAGCAACCTCTACGACATCGGCCAAAGCAACCTTTTTCATGACATATCTTCAAAAGCAAGAGAAACAAAAGCAAAAATGAACTTGTAGGGCTTCATCAAGATAAAAAGCTTCTGCACAGCCAAGGAAACAGTCAAAAAACTAAGAGGCAGCCCACGGAATGGGAGAAGATATTTGCAAATGATGCTACAGATAAAAGACTGGTATCCAAGATCTACAAAGAACTTCTCTAACTCAATACACAAGAAACAAATAAACAAATCAAAAAATGGGCAGAAGATATGAACAGACATTTTTCCAATGATGACATACAAATGGCTAACAGACACATGAAAAAAATGTTCAAAATCATTAGCCATCAAGGAAATTCAAATCAAAACCACACTAAGATACTACCTTACACCAGTTAGAAGGGCAAAAATTGTCAAGGCAAGAAACAACAATTGCTGGAGAGGATGTGGGGAAAGGGCATCCCTCCTACATTGTTAGTGGAAATGCAAGTTGGTACAGCCACTCTGGAAAACAGTGTGGATGTCCCTTAAAAAGTTAAAAATTGAGCTACCCTATGATCCAGCCATTGCACTACTGGGTGTTTACCCCAAAGATACAGACGTAGTGAAGAGAAGGGCCACATGCACCCCAGTGTTCATAGCAGCATTGTCCACAATAGCTAAATTGTGGAAGGAGCCGAGATGTCCCTCAATAGATTACTGGATTAAGATGTGGTCCATATATACAATGGAATATTGCTCAGCCACCAGACAGAACAATTACCCAACCTTTGCAGCAACATGGACGGGACTGGAGGAGATTATGCTAAGTGAAATAAGTCAAGCAGAGACAGACAATTATCATATGGTTTCTCTCATCTATGGAACATAAGAACTAGGAAGTTCGGTAGGGGAAGAAAGGGATAAAGAAAGGGGGGTAATCAGAAGGGGGAATGAAGCATGAGAGACCTGGACCCTGAGAAACAACCTGAGGGCTTCAGAGGGGAGGGGGGTGGGGGAATGGGATAGACTGGTGATGGGTAGTAAGGAGGGCACGTATTGCATGGTGCACTGGGTGTTGTACGCAACTAATGAATCATCAAGCTTTGCATCAGAAACCAGGGATGTACTGTATGGTGACTAACATAATATAATAAAAAAAAAACATTAAAAAAAAAAGATGTGGTGTATATTGGAATATTGCTCAGCCATCAAAAAGGATGAAATCTTAATATTTGCAATGACATGGATGGAAATGGAGGGTATTATACTAAGTAAAACAATTCAGTCAGAGAAAGACAATTATCATATGGTTTCACTCATATGTGGAATTTAATAAACAAAGGATCATAGGAGACGGGAGTGAAAAATAAAATAAGACAAAATCAGAGGGGGAGAAATGCCCTAAGAGACTCTTAACTATAGGAAAAAAACTGAGGGTTGTTGGAGGGGAGGTGGGTGAGAGGATGGGGTAACTGGGTGATGGGCATTAAGGAGGGCACGTGATGTAATGATCACTGGGTGTTATATGCAATTGATGAATAACTGAACTGTACATCTGAAACTAATGTTATACTATATGTTAATTAATTGAATTTAAATAAAATAAGATTTGAAAAAGTAAAATGAGTCAGAGAAAAACAAATACCATATGATTTCACTCATATGTGGAATTAAAGAAAGAAAACAAATGAGCAAACAAGGAAAATAAGAAACAAAATTTCAGACTCTTAAAGGCAGAGAACAAATTGGTGGTTGCCAGTTGGGAGGTTGGAGGGCTGAGTGAAACAGATAAAAGTGATTAAGAGTAACGTTATATTGATGAGCACTGAAAAAATGTATAGAATTGTTGGATCATTAAATTGTACACCTGAAACATATAACACTATGTTAATCACACCTCAATAAAAAAAAGAAAATGTGATTAATTAACAAATATGCCTTGTGATAAGGCAGATTTTATTTAAAGTAAATATATTTAAATCACAGGTAAGGAAGACTTGATTTTATAGAACCACAAAATATTGGCACTGGAAGGGAAATTAGGGGTCAGTGAGAATAATCCTGTATTTGACTCATGAGTCATATTATTAACTACAACATCTCTGACGTTTTTCTTGGAAAAATGTTTTCTTGCCATTTGCTGTAGCCTTAATGCAGGTTCTTCAACCCAGCAGTAGATGTAGGTTTCATTTTAGAAGGTACACACTAATACATTCTAAAGCAATGTATCATTTTTTCACTATTTTCAGATTAATTTTGCACTTACACAAGGAAACTAAATAATTTTTTTTATTTGCTAAAGCTAATTGAAGTAGATGCTTGTGAGGTCATTGGAAAGCAAATCATTTACTATTCAGCAGACTAATCATGGATATTGTTAAGTTATTTTTGGCCAGACCATATTTTAAAAAGGAATTGAGGTGTTCTATTTAACAAAAACAACCAACTCTTTCTGGAATATTTTCCTTTGCTAAAACATATATATTTATGGTAACAAGAAATGAATATGAACTCTCAAATCATTTACTTAGTGATGTGTGTGTATATTTATCTACAATTTTAAATAAAATCAAGTCCCTTTCCATCCATAAAACTAAAAATATTTTATGTAAAGAACTTGGTTTTCATCTTCAACTTTCTATTTGTACACTTGAAACACTAATATTCTTTTTTTATATTTTCAAAACTCACAAAAATGAAAATGTCTAATGGGAGAAAATAATCCCTCTTTATCCGTACAAGAAACTTTCTAGGATTAAAACTCAGATCCATCACCAAGAGCATCTGAATTCAGGTATGTATGGGCTTTCTACTCATTTGCCAGTGTGACTTTTCTGAAAGTCTCAACAGCAAGACTATATTGTTGAAGGATTGATCATTGATGAATATCTTCTGAGTGCCTGCTTTATACCCAGTGCTGTGCTAGAGGCTGGGGATGTAAAGGTAATTTCAACCCAGATCTATTCCTTACCATTGAGTTCAATGGCGGAGGCAGAGGTGCTAAAAAAGCAATTATAATGCAATGTGCTAGAGGATTGTACACAAAGTAGAGAACAAATTGACTACCTCTGCCTTAGGAAGTCAGGGAAATCTTCACAAAGGAAATGACTTATGAGTTGAACTGATAGATAAATAGGAGTTCACCAAGCAGAGATAGTGGGAAGGACATTCCAAGCAGGAAGAATAAGATGCACAAAAGCATGGAGGTATGAATAAGCATGGGATATTAGGAGACTTTTTTAAAGGTTAGTATGACTGGAGGGTACACATGTGGTAATTAAGTGGTAGGATATGAGGTTGAAAGGATGGATTAGCTATAGCTTGTGAAGGTCCCTGTATGCTAAAGATGTAAGGATGCTTTTCCTGTCAGCATTGAAATGTTATTAATGGTTTTCAGCAAGGAAATGATAGGATGAGTTTTGTAGTTTTTAAAAAGATCACACCAGCTGTGATATGAAAGATTAAATAGGGTCAACAAGACTTGAAGTAGTGAAACTGGTGAAGTTTCTACAGTAGTCCAGAATGAGGGTTTGACCTAGAACAGTGGCCGAAGGAGAAAAACAGAAGGGAGAATATACAAAAAGATTTCTGAGGTCGAATAAATTTGGATAAAGGAGAGAAGGAAGACAAAGATGACTCAGATTTCCAGAATACAGGGTGGAATTGTAGGGAGGTTAACAAGTTCAGTTTGAAAGTCCTGAAGGATAGCTATGTAGAGAGGGCATGTTCTATGCTTATTTAGTTCAGAAATATATGCCAGATAATGTCATGGCAGGATGCTTGCTAGACTTCCTAGACATTTATGTCAGATTCTTTTAGTTTTGGCAAGGTCCAGTTATTGACAATTCGCTGAGAGAAAGAGCCACATATTCTAGTGTGAAGATACTTTGTAAACCTTTGAGACTTGTTGATTTGCTAAGAACACTTTTCTAAGCTGTTTTATTACCATTTTACTATCATTTCTATTTTACATGAGTCTCAGAATGCACATATATTGGTTCTCCAGTGCCTACTGAATAAGTGTCTATTTCCTAGGTCAGGCCCTGTGCTAGATGCTGAGGATACCAGGATGAGTGAGATTGAGTTTCAGCCCTCCCAATTCTCAAGGCCTAGTGAGAAGTATGTAGAAGTCTTTCTAGTATTCCCTCAAACATTGAAATCAACTCCTTGTTCTCCTGGAGTTTAATGCAGATTTGGGAAGAATGTATGTAAGCTTTGAAAAGAAGAGCCCATTGTCTTTCTAACTTAAAGCCCATTGTCTTTCTAACTTAAGGTCATATCAAGGTGAAATTCTCACAGAGACTTCAACTTCATCAGCCATTGCTTTACAATTCTACAGCAAGAAGTGGGCTCTTGGTTTGTACTTACTTAGAAATGTTTGTGTCATATAGATTTTTGTCTTTATTTTGGGAGAACAGAGTTCTAATTACAATGCTTAAATACCAAGGTTCTTAAAGCACTTAATTTGCACCAAACTGATTATATATATTTCTCTCACATGTTTATTTATTTTTTCCTGTGTGTGTAATGGAAAGCCTCAAAGCAAAGAGGCCTTCAAGAATGTGCCTGCTGGGGTGCCTGGGTGGCTCAGTCAGTTAAGTGTACAACTCTTGGTTTTGGCTCAAGTCATGATCTCAGTCATGAGATTGAGCTCCAAGTTGGGCTCCACAGTGTGGAGTCTGCTTGAGATTATTTCCCTCTTCCTCCACCCCTCAACACCCTGCTCTCTTTCTCTCTTTCAAATAAATAAATAAATAAATAAATAAATAAATAAATAAATAAAATCTTTAAAAAGAATTTGCCTGCTGAAGCAGTGACTTAGGCTATTGTACTTTCTCTTATAAAAAGTAGTATCTCTTTTTTCTTCCCATTCTATTTTTATTTTTATTTTTTTTTATAATTTTAATTTTGTTACATTAGTCACCATACAGTACATGCCCAGTTTTTGATGTAATGTTCCATAATTCATTATTTGTATATAACACCGAGTGCACCATGCAGTATGTGCCCTCCTTAATACCCATCATTGGCCTATATCAATCCCCCACCCCCTCCCCTCTGAAGCCCTCAGTTTGTTTCCCAGAGTCCATAGTCTCTCATGCTTCATTCACCCTTCTGATTACCCCCCTTTCATTTTTTTTTTAGGATTTTTTAAAATGTTTTTTTATTACATTATGTTAGTCACCATACAGTACATCCCTGGTTTCTGATGCAAGTTTCGATGATTCATTAGTTCTGTATAACACCCAGTTCAACATGCAATAGGTACCCTCCTTACTACCCATCACCAGTCTATCCCATTCCCCCACCCCCCTCCCCTCTGAAGCCCTCAGGTTGTTTCTCAGAGTCCATAGTCTCCCATGCTTTACTCCCCCTTCTGATTACCCCCCTTTCTTTATCCCTTTCTTCTCCTACCGATCTTCCTACTTCTTATATTCCAAAAATGAGTGAAACCATAAGATAATTGTCTTTCTCTGCTTGACTTATTTCACTTAGCATTATCTCCTCCAGTCCCGTTCATGTTGCTGCAAATGCTGTGAAATTGTTCTTTCTGACGGCTAAGTAATATTCCATTGTATATATGGACCACATCTTCTTAATCCAGTCATCTGTTGAGGGGCATCTCAGCTCCTTCCACAATTTAGCTATTGTGGGCAATGCTGCTATGAACACTGGGGTGCATGTGGCCCTTCTCTTCACTACGTCTGTATCTTTGGGGTAAACACCCAGTAGTGCAATGGCTGGATCATAGGGTAGCTCAATTTTTAACTTTTTAAGGGACCTCCACACTGTTTTCCACAATGGCTTGCATTTCCACCAACAGTGTAAGAAGGATCCCCTTTCTCCACATCCTCTCCAACATTTGTTGCTCCTTGTATTGTCAATTTTTGCCATTCCAACTGGCATAAGGTGGTATCTCAGTGGGGTTTTGATTTGAATTTCCCTGATGGCTAATGATTTTGAACATTTTTTCATGTGTCTGTTAGCCATTTGTATGTCTTCATTGGAAAAGTGTCTGTTCATATCTTCTGCCCATTTTTTGATTTGTTTATTTGTTTCTAGTGTATTGAGTTTGAGAAGTTCTTTGTAGATCTTACATACTAGTCTTTTATCTATAGTGTCATTTGCAAATATCTTCTCCCATTCCGTGGGCTGCCTCTTAGTTTTTTTGAGTGTTTCCTTGGCTGTGCAGAAGATTTTGATCTTGATGAAGTCCCACAAGTTCATGTTTTCTTTTGTTTCTCTTGCCTTTGGAGATGTGTCATGAAAAAAGTTGCTGTGGCCAATGTCGTAGAGGTTGCTGCCTATGTTCTCCTCTAGGATTTTGACGGATTCCTGTCTCACATTGAGGTCTTTCAACCATTTAGAGTTTATCTTTGTGTATGGTGTGAGAGAGTGGTCAAGTTTCATTTTTTTGCATGTACCTGTCCAATTTTCCCAGCACCATTTATTGAAGAGACTGTCTTTTTTCCACTGGATGTTTTTTCCTGCTTCGTCAAAGATTAGTTGCCCAAAGAGCTGAGGGTCCATTTCTGGGTTCTCTATTCTGTTCCCTTGGTCTGTGTGTTTTTTTTGTGCCAGTACCATGCTGTCCTTGTGATCACAGCTTTGTAGTACAGCTCGAAATCCGGCATTGTGATGCACCCAGCTTTGTTTTTCCTTTTCAACAATTCCTTGGCGATTCGGGGCCTTTTCTGGTTCCACACAAATTTAAGGGCTGTTTGTTCCAGTTCTTTGAAAAAGGTCATTGGTATTTTGATTGGGATGGCATTGTAAGTGTAGATTGCTCTGGGTAGCATAGACATTTTAACTATGTTAATTCTTCTGATCCATGAGCATGGAATATTTTTCCATCTTTTTGTGTCTTCTTCAATGTCTTTCAAGAGTGATCTGTAGTTTCTAGAATATAGATCCTTTACCTCTCTGGTTAAGTTAATTCTGAGATAACATATGATTTTCAGTGCTATTGTAAATGGAATGGATTCCCTAATTTCTCCTTCTTCAGTCTCATTGTTCGTGTATAGAAATGCAACTGATTTATTTGCAATGATTTTGTATACCACCACATTACTGAATTGCTCTATAAGTTCTAAGGTTTGGAGGTGGAGTCTTTGGTTTTTCCATATAGTGTGTCATGTCATCTGTGAAGAGAGACAGTTTGACTTCTTCTTTGCCGATTTGGATAGCTTTTATCCCTTTTTGTTGTCTGATTGCTGTTGCAAGGACTTCTAGTCCTATGTTGAATAATAATGGCGAGAGTGGGCATCCTTGCCGTGTTCCTGATCTTAAGGGAAAGGATTTCAGCTTTTCCCCATTGAGAATGATATTCGCTGTATGCTTTTCATAGATGATTTTAATGAAATTGAGGAATGTACCCTCTATCCCTACACTCTGAAGGGTTTTAATCAAGAAAGGATGCTGTATTTTGTCAAATTCTTTTTCTGCATCAATTGAGAGGGTCATAGGGTTTTTGACTCTTTTCTTGTTGATATGATCTATCACACTGATCGATTTGCAATTGTTGAACCACCCTTGCATCCCAGGGATGAATCCCACTTGGTCTTGATGGATAATCCTTTTAATGTACTGTTGGATCCTATTAGCTAGGATCTTGTTGAGAATTTTGGCGTCCATATTCATCATGGATATTGGTCTGTAATTCTTTTTGTTGGGGTCTTTGCGTGGTTTGGGGATCAAGGTAATACTGGCCTCATAGAATGAGTTTGGTAGCTTTCCTTCTTTTTCTATTTTTTGAAACAGCTTTAGGAGAATAGGTATTATTTCGTCTCTGAATGTTTGGTAGAATTCCCCGTGGAATCTATCAGGCCTTGGATTCTTGTTTTGGGAAGGTTTTTGATCACCGGTTCAATCTCTTCATAATTAATTGGTCTGTTTAAATTATCAACTTCTTTCTGTTTCAATCTTGGTAGTTTATAGGTTTCCAGGAAGGCATCCATTTCTTCCAGGTTGTTTAATTTATTGGCATTAAGTTGTTGTTAAAAGTTGCTAATGATCCTTCCTATTTCCTTGGTGTTGGTTGTGATCTCTCCCCCTCCATTCATAATTTTATTAATTTGGGTCCTTTCACTGTTCTTTTGAATAAGTCTGGCCAGTGGCTTATCGATCTTATTTATTCTTTCAAAGAACCAGCTTCTAGTTCTGTTGATCTGCTCTACTGTGCTCCTGGTTTCTAATTCATTGATCTCTGCTCTAATCTTGATCACCTGCCTTGTCATGCATGGGTTAGGCCTGTTCTTCTCTTCCAGCTCCAGCTTCTTGAGGTGAGAATATAAAAACTGCATTTTAGATTTTTCTATTCTTTTGAGCGAGGCTTGGATGGCTATGTATTTTCCCCTTAGGACTGCTTTTGCAGTGTCCCATAGGTTTTGGACCGATGTGTTTTCATTCTCATTGGTCTCCAAAAATTGCTTAATCTTCTTTTTAATTCCCTGGTTGACCCAATCATTCTTATGCAGGATGGTTCTTAGTTTCCAAGTGTTTGAGTTCCTTCCAAATTTCTCCTTGTGTTTGAGTTCCAGTTTCAAAGCATTGTGGTCTGAGAATATGCAGGGAATAATCCCAGTCTTTGGTATCGGTTGAGACCTGTTTTGTGACCCAGTATATGATCTATTCTGGAGAAAGTTCCATGTGCATTCGAAAAGAATGAGTATTCTGTTGTTCTGGGGTGTAGTGTTCTACCTATATCTATGAGGTCCATCTGGTCCAGTATGTCATTCAAAGCTCTTGTTTCTTTGTTGATTTTCTGCTTAGGTGATCTGTCTATTGCTGAGAGCAGAGTGTTGAGGTCCCCTACTATTAATGTATTATTATCTATATGTCTCTTTATTCTGTTTAAGAGTTGGCTTGTGTATCTAGCTGCTCCCCTGTTGGGGGCATAGATATTTATAATTGTCATATCCACTTGCTGGATACATCCTTTAAGAATAATATAGTGTCCTTATGTATCTCTAACTACAGTCTTTAGTTTAAAGTCTAATCTGTCTGATTTGAGAATTGCTAGCCCAGCTTTCTTTTGAGGTCCGTCGGCATGAAAAATGGTTCTCCATCCCTTCACTTTCAGTCTGGATGTATCTTTAGGTTCAAGATGGGTCTCTTGTAGACAATAAATGGATGGTCATGTCTTTTAATCCAATCTGCAACACCGTGGCATTTTATGGGAGCATTTAGGCCATTCACATTGAGAGTGATTATTGAGAGATATGATTTTAATGATGTCGCGTTGCCTGTGAAGTTTTTGTTTCTGTAGAGTGTAAATTTCTTTTCTGTATCACTCTTGGGGCCTTTTTACTTGTATAAAACCCCCTTAGTAGCTCATGTCGGGCCCGTTTGGTGGTTACGGATTCTTTCAGTTTCTGCCGATCCTGGAAGGTCCTTATCTCTCCATCAATTCTGAATGACAGCCTTGCTGGATAAAGGATCCTGGGCTGCATGTTCTTCTCAGTTAGAGCTTTGAAAATACCCTGCCAACTCTTCCTAGCATGCCAAATCTCTATAGACAGGTCTGACCTTATTCTGTTAATTTTCCCTCTGTACGTAAGGGTTTTCTTCCCCCTGGCTGCTTTCAATACTGTATCATTGGATCTAATATTTGTGAATGCACTATGACATGATGTGGTGTAGGTCTGTTCTCATTGACCTTGGGAGGGGTCCTCTCTGCTTCTTGGACACAAATGCTTGTTTCCTTTGCTAGATTAGGGAAGTTCTCAGCTACAATTTGTTCAAATATCTCTTCTAGACTCTCTCTTTCTCCACCCCCTCAGGGATGCCAATGATTCTGACATTGGAACGTTTCATTGAGTCAGTAATCTCCCTGAGATTGGATTTTTTTTTGAGCCACGTTTCTGTTTTCACTTTCTCTTCTACCATCCTATCCTCCAATTCACTAATTCCTTCTTCTGCCTTTTTTACCCTGGCTGTCATAGCATCTAGTTTAGACTGCATTTGATTCATAGCATTTTTAATTTCTGCCAGAGTCACTCTCATTTCTGTCCTGAGAGATTTTATATTCTCATTGACATTTTTGTTAATAGTTTTTTCAGGCCTACACATCGTCTTGACCATTGTTACTCTGAACTCCATTTCTGACAATTTGGTTATATCCATATCCATCAGTTCTGTGGCAGAGGCCACAGACTCATTATCTTTTCTTTGCTGGTGGGGATTTCTCCTCCTCATCATTCTGATGAGGAGAGCTTGTGGGGATGCCCAGGGCCAAAATTATTGACCAGTACCCAGGCAGTGTGCACTTGTTTTATAGGGACCTTAGCAATGTGGGCTTCTTGATTTTTCAGCCTGCCTTCTGGGGGAGGGGCCTGCCGTGCTGATATTCATGCAATCTTGTTGGGGTAGAGGCGCCCTGTCCTCTGCAAGGGGGGATGGTGATGGGCACAATGTGAGCAGGTATTTCCGGGGTTTTGTTCTCTGGCCACTTTCCCTGGTGGTTTCCTGTGCCTCTTCGGAGAGTCAGAGCAGCAGTGGCCATATCCTAGCCTCTGTCTCAGAAAGGAGAGATCGCAGTCCACTCTCCACTGAGCTCTCTTGGCCACTTTAACTCTGTTTCTGTCGGTGCTGGTAAAAACCCTGCAGGGTCCCAGGTTGTACGTCCCACAGCCACTCTCCCAGCCCTCACTTCCAGGCCTGGCCCATTTCTGTCCTTTGTGCTTCTAACACCGCCAGCCACCCCTGGTTCCCGCACACGCTCCCGAGCTCCCATTCCAGTATGGTTCGCATGCTCTCTGGAGCTCTGGTTTCCAGTCAGGTAGCACACGCTCCCGAGTTCTTGGTTTCAGTCTAGTTCGAGTGCATGCTCCAGAGCTCTGGTTTTCAGTCTGGTCGCAGGCGCATTCCCGGGCTCACTGTCTCAGTCTGCTCTCTCCTGGGTGCCGGTCCGCAAGTCTGGCCCACTCCCCAATGCAGGTGGCTACTGCTTCCCAGTGCCCAAGCGCAGTGGCTCCCTCCTCCTTCCATTTATCTTCTGATATCTGTGTGAGGATTCATGGCTCCCTGCTTCTCAATATTCAGTGCTGGAGATGTTCATTTGTAGAGATCCAGATGTATCTTCCTGTGTCTCAGGCTGATTCCATGGGTATTCAGGATGGTCTGTAGATATCCAGCTCTACTCAGGGGATGTAGGTCTGTTCTCATTGACCTTGGGAGGGTTGAGAAAGGGGTCCCCTACTCCTCCACCATCTTTTCTCCTCCTTGCAGAAAGTGGTCCCTTTTTTGTTCATAGGATTTCTGCTACTCTTTTCTTCATTCTCCAGTTGCATTCATAGGTATTTCAGAATGGTTATTCAGAACAGCTCTCTAGTTGAATTCCTGGGACCAGACGAACTTTAGGTCTCCTACTCTTCTGCCATCTTGGAATGCCCTTCTCTTCTTCCCATTTTAAAAATAATGTTAATTTTCTCATATTTTTCTTTTTTCTTGTCTTTTTTATTTCATCTCACTTGAGGCAAAAGAAAGAGTTTGGCAAAACCTAATACCCTTTCATGATAAAAAATTCATTATACTAGGTATAGGAAGCAACTTCCTCAACATAGTAAAAGCCATATATGAAAAAGCCCACAGATAACATGATATTCAATGATGAAAGACTAGAAGCTTTTCCACTAAGATCAGGAACAAAATAAGGATGCTCACTTTCACAATTTCATTCAGTATGGGAATAGAAGTGTTAGCCAGAGTATTTAGACAAGAAAAATAAATAAAAAGCATCCAAACTGGAAAGAAAAAAGTAACCCTATTCCTATTTATAGATGAGGTAATCTTATATCTCAGAAGACCTCAAAATCCACAAAAGAACTATTAGAACTAATACACAAATTCAGCAAAGTTATAGGTTCCCAAATCAATGCACAAAGATCGGTAGTATTTCTATACGGTAGCAATGAACAATTCAACTATGAAATTAGGAAAACAGTTCCATTTATAATAGCATCCAAAATAATAAAATACTTAGGAATAAATCTAAAAATAAAAGAACAAAACTTAAATCTTAAAAACTGTAAAACTTTGTTATAAGAAATTTTAATAGATATTAAAAAAATAAAACATCCCATGTTTATGGATTGAGAGATTTAATATTGCCAAAATGACAACACTCCCACTTTGATCTACAGGTCCCTACAAAAATCCCAGCTGAATTGTTCCTTTTTCTTTTCTTTCTTCAACTTTTTATTTAAAATCTAATTAGCTAACATACACTGTAATATTAGTTTCAGGTATAAAATTTAGTGATTTATCACTTACATACAACACCCAGTGCTCATCACAAGTGCCCTCCGTAATATCCATCACCTACTTAACCTATCCCCCTGCCCAACTCCCCTCTGATAACATTTAGTTTGTTCTCTATAGTTAAGACTCTATTTCTTGGTTTGCCTCTTCCCCCTCCCCCATGTTCATTTGTTTATTTCTCTAAGTTCCCCATATGAATGAAATCATATGGTGTTTGTCTTTCCCTGACTGACTTATTTCACTTAGCATAATACTTTCTAGTTTCATCCACATCATTGAAAATGGCAAGATTTCATTCTTCTTGATGGCTGACTAATATTCCACTGTGTATATATACCACATCGTCTTTATCTTTTCATCAGTCGATGGACCTCTGGGCTCTTTCCATAATTTGGCTATTGTAAATAATGCTGCTATAAACATAAGTGTGCATGTATCCCTTTGAATTAGTGTTATTGTAATCATTGGGTACCTACCCAGTAGTCTGATTACTGGATCCTAGGGTAGTTCTATTTTTAACTTTTTGAGGAAACTCCATACTATTTTCCAGAGTGGCTGCATCAGTTTGTATTCCCACAATCAGCATAAGAGGGTCCCCCTTTTTCCACATCTTCACTAACATCTACTCTTTCCTGTGTTGTTAATTTTTGCCATTCTGACTGGTGTGAGGTGATATCTCATTGTAGTTTTGATTTGTGTTTCCCTGATGATGAGTGATGTTGAGCACCTTTTCATGCATCTGTTAGTTGTCTATAGGTCTTCTTTGGAAAAATGTCTATTCATGTCTTCTGCCCATTTTGTAACTGGATTCTTCTTCAATTTTTGTGTTGAGTTTGAAAAGTTCTTTATAGATTTTGGATACTATTTATCCAATACATCATTTGCAATATCTTCTCCCATTCTGTAAGTTGCCTTTTAGTTTTTTTGATTGTTTCCTTCACTGTGAGGAAGTTATTTATTTTTATGAAGTCCCAATAGTTTATTTTTGCTATTTGCTATTTATTTCATTTCTGAGTTTTTCATTCTGTTCCATTGATGTATGTGTCTATTTTTTTTCCAGTACCATACTGTCTTGATCACTACAGCTTTGTAATACAGCTTGAAGTCCATAATTGTGATGCCTGCATCTTTGCTTTTCTTTTTCAAGGTTTCTTTGGCTATTCGGGGTCTTTTCTGGTTCCATATAAATTTTAGGATTGTTTGCTCTAGCTCTTTGAAAAAGCTGGTGACATTTTGATAGGGATTGCATTACATGTGTAGATTACTTTGGGTAATATGGACATTCTAGGAGCTTTTTTCTTCCAATCCATTAACATGGAATGTTTTCCCATTTCTTTGTGCCACCTTCAGTTTCTTTCAACAGTGTTTTGTAGTTTTCAGAGTACTGATATTTTACCTCTCAGGTGATTTCTTTACCAAAATTGACAAGCAGATCATAAAATTTATATGGAATTTCAGCGGATGAAGAATAGCCAAAACATTTTTAAAAAAGAACAATGTTGGAGGATTCACACTTCCCAATTTAAAAACATACTGAAAAGGTATAGTAATCAAGACTGTGATATTGGCTTAAGCATAGAAATATATATCGGGGGGGTAATCAGAAGGGGGAATGAAACATGAGAGACTATGGACTATGAGAAACAAACTGAGGGCTACAGAGGGGAGGGGGGTGGGGGAATGGGATAGACCGGTGATGGGTAGTAAGGAGGGCACATATTGCATGGTGCACTGGGTGTTATACACAACTAATGAATCATCGAGCCTTACATCGAAAACCGGGGATGTACTGTATGGTGACTAACATAATATAATAAAAAATCATTATTAATTAAAAAAAAAAGAAATATATATCAGTGCAATACAATTGAGAGTCCAGAAAAAAACATACATTTATGTTCACTTGCTTTTCAACAAGTGTGCCAAGACAAGTTAGTGGGGTGGGGGAAGAATAATGTTTTCAACATATGGTACTGGACAACTGAATATCCATCTGCAAAAGACCTAGGTTGGATGCCTACCTCACACCACATAAAAATATTAATTAAAGATTGATCAGAGATCTAAAAATAAATGCTAGAATTATAAAAATCTTAGAAGAAAACATGAATAAATCATTGTGACTTTCAGGAGGGCTGACAACACTGACTCCATTTTGGCCCTTCATCTTGTTCATGCCTGTGCAATGACCTCCCTTGGGGCTATGTGTTCCAGGCCCCTTGGAGGTTAATGTATGCCCTGAGTGGAATTTGGAAGCCTTATTCTGATCTTTCCTAACATGGCACACGGAAGATGCCACTTTAGATAACTAGTAGAGATGTCTGGCACAGAGATGGCATGATATTAGATAATTACCTTTTGCCCTCACTGCAGTGCTGCTCACTGTATCAAAAGCTATGTATGGGGGTGCCTGGGTGGCACAGCGGTTAAGCGTCTGCCTTCAGCTCAGGGCGTGATCCCAGCGTTGTGGGATCGAGCCCCACATCAGGCTCTTCCATTGTGGGCCTGCTTCTTCCTCTCCCACTCCCCCTGCTTGTGTTCCCTCTCTCGCTGGCTGTCTCTATCTCTGTCAAATAAATAAATAAAATCTTTTAAAAAAAAAGCTGTGTATGACAATCCAGACTGGGTGGACAATAGCCGCATGGTACCTGGATCCTTTGTCTGCCCATTCCCCCAGTCAGTACATTATCCTGAATAAAACTGTGTAAATGGTATGGAGTATTGCTTTTCAGTCTTAAAGTGCCTTCTGGGTCTAGAGGATACTTCGCTGTCCCTCCTCCACCTTCTAACATGACCTTGGATTATACATTAGTTTTCAAAATATGACATCAAAAGCATAAGTAATGAAAGCAAAAATAGATAATATGACTTCATCAAAATTAAAAATATTATGTGTTTCAAATATATCATTAAGAAAGTAAAAGGATAATCCAATTAATGGGAGAAAATATTTGCAAGGTGAATTTTTGCCAATGGACTTTCACATGGACTGTACAGAGAACTCTTACAACTCAATAATAAAAAGACATATAACCCAATTAAAAGTGGGAAAAGAATCTGAATATACTTTTTTCCAAAGAAGACATACAAAATGCCAATAAGAGCATTAAAAAAATGCTCAACATTATAACTCATTAGGTCTATGCAAATAAAGACCACAATTGTATACCATTTCACACCTCCAGGAAGACATAATAACAAGTGTTAGTGAAAATGTGGAAAAATTGAAATCCTCATACATTGTTGGTGGGAATGTAAAACCATACATGGAAAATGGAAAATAGTCTGGCAGTTACTCCAAAAATGAAACATAGATTTTCTGTATAACCAAGAAATCCTGCCCTCAGGTATATACATAGAGAAATGAAAACAAAAACTTGTATAGGAATGTTCATAGCAGCATTATTTATAGTAGCCAAAAATGGAAACAACCCAAATGTCCACCAATTGATGAATGAATAAATGAGATATGGTATATCTATACAACAGAGCATTATTAATCAATAAAAAAGTAATGACATTTTGATATGTGGTACAACATGGATGAACCTTGGAAACATTATAGTAAATAAAAGAAGTCAGTCACAACATTGTATGACACATGTAGTTACATGAAATATTCAGAATAGGTAAATTGATAGAGACAGAAAAGATATTAGTGGTTGCCTAGGATCAGGGAGGTGGGGGAAATGGAAAGTAACTGCTAATGGGTACAGAGTTTCCTGTTCCTCTTAGTAGTAATGATAGTATTCTAAAATTGATTGCACAACTCTCTCAATGTATTAAAACCACTGAGGTGAGGCTGGGAAGATGGTGGAGTAAGAGGATCCTAAGCTTGCCTCATTTCACAGATACACCTAGATAACACTCACATCAGTGTAAATAACCCAGAAAATGAACTGAAGACTGGCAGAACAAACTCTACAACTAAAGGTAGAGAGGAGGCCACATTGAAGAAGGTAGGAAGGGCAAAAATTTAAATAGTAGTGGTGAGAGTGGACATCCTTGTCTTGTTCCTGACTATAGCAGAAAAGCTCTCAGTTTTTCCTCATTGAGGATATTAGCTGTGGGACTTTCCTATATGGCCTTTATGATGTTGAGGTATGTCACACTTACCCTTACTCTGTTGAGGGTTTTTATCAAGAATGGATGCTGCATTTTGTCAAGTGCTTTTTCTGTATCTATTGACAGGATCATATAGTTTTTATCCTTTCTTTTATTAATGTGGTGTATCATGTCAATTGATTTGCGAATGTTGAACCACCCCTGAAGTCCAGGAATAAATCCCACTTGATACTGGTGAATAATTCTTTTAATGTACTGTTGAATTCAATTTGCTAGTACTTTTTAATGAAACTGAAACCACCATCAATTAAATTAAATTAAATTAAATTAATTTTATTTATTATTCTAGTCTAATCTAATCTATTTAGAGAGAGAGAGTGCAAGTGGGGACTGGAGCAGAGAGAGATGGAGAAAGAGAATCTTAAGCAGGCTCCACACCCAGCATGGAGCCTGATGCAGAGCCCGATCTCACAATCCTGAGATCATGACCAGAGCCAAAATCAAGAGTAGTCACTTAACTGACTGAGTCACCCAGGCATCCCTTGATTTGCTAATATTTTCTTGAGAATTTTTGCATTCATGTTCATCAGGGATACTGACTTGTAATTCTCCTTTTTAGTGGGGTATTCATCTGATTTTGGAATCAGGGTAATTCTGGCCTCATAAAATGAGTTTGGTAGTTTTCCTTCCATTTCTATATTTTGGAACAGTTTGAGGAGGACAGGTATTAACTCTTCTTTAAATGTCTGGTAGGGGACACTTGGATGGCACAATTGGTTAAGCATCTGGCTCTTGATTTTGGCCTAGGTCATGATCAGGCTATGAGATTGAGCCCCACATTCATCTCTGCACTGGGCATGGAGTCTGCTTAAGATTCTCTCTCTCCTTCTCCCTCTGCCCCTTCTCCCACCCCCTACTCTCACTCTATCTCTTTCTCTCTATCTCTAAAAAAAATAGGTCTCATAGAATTCCCCTGGGAATCCATATGGACCTGGATTTCTGTTTGTTGGGAGATTTTTAAATTACTGCTTCAATTTCTTTGCTGGTTATGCATCTGTTCAAATTTTCTATTTCTTCCTATTTTAGTTTTGGTAGTTTGTAGGTTTCTAGGAATTTGTCCATTTCTTCTAGGTTGCCCATTTTGTTGGCACATATTTTTTCATACTATTCTCTTATCATTGTTTGTATTTCTGTGGTGTTGGTTTGTGATCTCTCCTCTTTCATTCATGATTTTATCTATTTGGGTCTTTTAACTTTTCTTTCTCATAAGTCTGGCTAGGGGTTTATCAATTTTTTAAATTCTTTTGTTGAACCACCTCTTAGTTTCATTAATCCATTCTATTTTGTTGTTGTTGTCTCTATATCATTTGTTTCTGCTCTAATTGTTATTATTTCTCTTCTGCTGGTTTTAGGCTTTATTTGCTGTTCCTTTTCTGCCTCATTTAGGTGTAAGGTTAGGTTACATATTTGAGACTTCTCTTGCTTCCTGAGGTCCATCTGGTCCAGTGTGTCATTCAAAGCCCTTGTTTCCTTGTTGATCTTCTGCTTAGATGATCTGTCCACTGCTGTGAGTGGGGTGTTAAAGTTTCCTACTATTTTTGTGTTATTATTAGTGAGTTTATTTATGTCTATTATTAATTGTTGCATATTTTGGCTATTCCCAAGTTGGGGACATACATATTTATAATTGTTACATCTTCTTGATGGATCAACCCCTTAATTATGATATAATGCCCTTCCTCATCTCTTGTTACAGTCTTTGGCTTAAAATCTAGTTTATTTGATATAAGTATTGCTACTCCAGCTTTCTTTCGACATCCATTAATGTGATAGATCATTCTCCATCCTCTCACTTTCATCTTAGGTGTCTTTAGGTCTAAAAACGGGTCTCTTGTAGGCAGCATATAGATAGATTTTTTAAAAATCCAATCTGATTGCCTATGTCTTTTGATTGGAGCATTTAGTCCATTTACATTCAGAGTGATTATTGAAATATATGAATTTAGTGCCATTTTGTTACTTGTAGAGTTAGTGTTTCTCATGATGCTCTCTGCTCTTTCTGGTCTTTGGTACTTTTGGTCTTTTTTTTTCTCTACTCAAGGATTCCCCATTAAAATTTTTGGAGGGCTGGTTTAGTGCTCATGAACGCTCATCTTTCAGTGCTGATGGGTGGGATGAATATGGTGGTGCCCTGCTCTCTACCACTAGAGCTTAAAATTTGCATCCCCCACTCTCCAGTGAGCCCTCACAGAAGAGCAATCAATCAGCCCTGTTGTGTCCCTGGTTTCTGTCTGAACCCTGCATGTATCCAAGCATTTTTTTTCAAGCAGGCAACTGCATTTCAAAACTCCTAATTTTAGGGACTCCCATGGTGCAGATCCACACTGTTCCTCCAGGGGAACGTCTGGCCACAGGCAGTGGTTTGCAGTTTATGGCAACACAGAACAGAAAATTAGCACCAAGCCCCACTCCTCCCAGGAGGCTTTCCTGTTCCTATGCCTGGGTACAGTGCAACACATTGGCACCACCTGATCTTTTTGTGACCCAGGGAATCCTCAGACCATGTTGTCACTCCTAGGATTCTGCCCTGCTACAACACCTGAGCACCTTTAAGCCAGGCAGGTCCCCCTCAGCAACAGACTTCTAAAAGTTCAGATTTTGCACTCCATTGCTTATTATACTTTGCAGTAGCCTCCTTATCCAGAATCTCTGCACCGTCATACCCTCAGCTATATCACACTGGATTCAAGTCTCCACACTTCCTACCTTCCAAAAAGTGGTTGCTTTTCTACTTGTAGACCTGAAGTGTTTATTTTCTCAGGTGTCTGATTGATTTCTCAGGTGTTCAGAATGATTTGATAATTACCAGCTATGTTCAAGGGATGAAACAAGCTTAGGGTCTCTCTACACTTCCACCGTTTTAACTCCTCACTCTTAAATCCTGGATTTTAAAAATCAGTGAGGGTGGCTCTTGGAGATCCGAGAGGGCATTAGGAAGTTGAGAGCCTGCCCTTAACAAGACAGCATGCCAAACAGCCCATCTACATACAGCATGGATACAGCAGTCTGAAAAATGCCTGGGGCACAAGGGAGAGAGAGTTATTTACTCATCACAGAGCATGGCCTAGAAAGGCAGAGATCCCAGGAAGATCCCTCCAGGAGCAAAGGAGGTGACAGGCATAATCTCCCTCCCCTGCTCCATAGCATAAACACAAAGCCACCTGCAAGAACCAGCACAGGGACAACACTGTCTACCTAACTTGCTTACACCATGCCCTGCACCCACTGGCTTCAGTGTATCCACCCTTTGTCTCAGTCACCTTTGCCTCAGCCCTTGTGCTGCAGGTCTCCTCCCTCAGAAGACCAGCTCTAGTCCCACCAGCACCACTTCTTCCCACCCGGGGCCTCAGTTTCAATTGTGGCAGAAGCAGGTCTTATTGGGCAGGCAGAACAGCACACACCTGTTAAAATGCATCACACTCTGCTGGGGACCAAAC
Source organism: Ursus americanus (assembly GCF_024610735.1). Classification (NCBI taxonomy): domain Eukaryota; kingdom Metazoa; phylum Chordata; class Mammalia; order Carnivora; family Ursidae; genus Ursus; species Ursus americanus. The sequence goes on from NC_142164.1 coordinate 63,301,928, forward strand.
ACTGCCCACAACAGACAAAGACAGCCTCTGCAGATGATGGGACTGAAGGAAAAGTCAGCCAGGACACAACAGTGGGGCACATGCAACACACATAGGAGACACTCCCTGAAGTACCTGGTCCTGGAGAATAGGGGGTACTGCACGGCAAGGCACTACAGGACCGATTCCTCATAAAGTCATTACCTTCAAGAGCAGGAGACATAGATGGATTTCCTAACACAGAAAAACAGACACAGAGAATTAAACAAAAGGAGGATACAGAGGACTCTGTCCCATATGAAAGAACTGGACAAAAGTATAGCAAGAGACCTAAGCAAAATGAATATAAGTAATATGCCTGGTAAAGAATTTAAAGAAAAGGTCAGAAGGATAATCACTGGACTTGAGAAATGAGTGGAGGGCATCAATGAAACCCTTAAAAAGAGATAAAATAGAACAAATCAGAGATGAAGAACACAATAAATGAAATTTAAAATATACTTGATGTAATAAATAGCAGGCTAGAGGAAGCAGAGGAATGAATTAATGACCTGGAAGACAGACTAATGGAAAGTAATCAAGCTGAATAAATGAGAGGAAGAAATTAAGCAAAATGAGAATAGACTTAGGGAGCTCAGTGACTCCATCAAGCATAATAGCATTCACATTATTCCCAAAGAAGAAGAGAGAGAAAAGGTGGCAGACGATTTATTTGAAGAAATAATGGCTGAAAACTGTCCTAATCTAGGGAAGGAAACAGATATCCAGATCCAAGAAGCACAGAGAAGTCCCAGCAAAATCAATTCAAGGAGGTCTGTCTATACAAAGACACAGAGTAATTAAAATGGCAAAAAGTAGTGATAAGGAAAAAAATGTAAAGCAGCAAGAAAAAAGAAGATGGTTACACACAAGGGAAACCTCATAAAGCAATCAGTGTATTTTTCATCAGAAACTTTGCAGGCGAAAAGAGATTGGCATGATATATTCAAAGTGCAGAAAGGAACCAGGGATGTACTGTATGGTGACTAACATAATATAATAAAAAAATTAAAAAAATAAAACACGCTTCAGGTTAAAAAAAACAACAACAAAGTGCAGAAAGGAAAAAATATGCAGCCAAGAATACCCTATCCAACAAGGCTATCACTCAGAATAGGAGAGATAAAGAGTTTCTCAGACAAACAAATACTAAAGGAGGTCATGACCAGTAAACCAGCCCTAAAATAAATATTAAAGGGGACTTTTTGAATAGAAAGAAAAGGCCATAATTGAGAGTATGAAAAGTAGGAAACACAAAAGCAATAAAAATAAGTATACCTGTAAAAATCAGTCAAGGGACTCAAAAAATAAAAGGATGTAAAATATGACACCATATACCTAAAACATGGGGATGAGAGGAATAAAGAATGGGTTCAAACTTAAGTAACCATCTACTTACTATAGACTGCTATATGCAGAAGATATTATGCACAAACATAATGGTAACCACAAATCAAAAACCAGCAATAGATATGCAAAGAATAAAAAGAAGGGAATCCAAGAATATAACTAAAGAAAGCCAACAAACCATGAAAGAAGGCAAGACAAGAGAGGAACTGAGAAAATCTACAAAAACAATCACAAAACAAGTAACAAAATGGCAATAAATACATCTCTATCAATAAATACTGTGAAGTAAATAGACTAAATGCTCCAATCAAAAGACATAGGATGACAGAGAGGAAAAAAAACAAGACCCACCCATGTATTAGCCACAAGAGACTCATTTCAAACATATGTCCAATATGGGGCTCAAATTCATGACCCCGAGATCAAAAGTCACATGCTCTACCAACTGAGCCAGTCAGGTGCCCCTAGAGACTTATTTCAGACCTAAAGCCATGTGCAGATTGAAAGTGAGGGGATGGAGAAATATTTATCACGCAAATATATGTCAAAAGAAAGTCAGGGTAGCAATACTTATATCTTACAAAATAGACATTAAAACAAAGACTGTAACAAGAGACAAGGAAGGACACTCTATAATAATAAAGGGGACAACACAACAAGAAGATATAGCAATTATAAATATTTATCCACCCAATGAGGGAGCACCCAAATACATAAAATAGCTAATAACAAATATAAAGGAACTAATTGATAGTAATACAAAAATAGAAGGAGACTTTAACTTACATCAATGGACAAATCATCCAAACAGGAAAAGAACAAGGAGACAGTAGCTTTGAATGACACACTGGAACAGATGGACTTAACAGACAATTTCAGAACATTTCATCCTAAAACAGCAGAATGCACGTTCTTTTTGAATGCACATGGAATATTATCCAGGATAGTTCACATATTCAGTCACAAAACCAGCCTCAATAAATTAAAAAAGATCAAAGTCATACCATTAGTCTTTTATGATCACAGCACTATGAAACTAGAAATCAAACATAAGAAAAAATCTGGAAAGACCACAAATACATGGAGGTTAAATAAAATGCTACTAGACAATGAGTAGGTTAACGAAGAAATAAAAAGTACATGGAAACAAACTAAAATGAAAACAGAATTGTCCAAAATCTTTGGAATGCAACAAAAGTGATTCTAAAAGAGCTGTATATAGCAATAAAGGTCTACTCAAGGAGAAAGTAAAATTCAAATAACCTAACCTTACACCTAAAGAGCTAGAAAAAGAAAACAAACAAAACCCCAAACCAGATGAAGAAAGGAAATCATAAAGATTAGAGCAGAAATCAATGATACAGAAACTAAAAGCACAATAGAACAGAGTAATGAAAGCATAAGCTGGTTCTTTGAAAAGATCGATAAAATTGACAAATCTCTAGCCAGACTCATCAGAGAGAGAGAGAGAGAGAGAGAGAGAGAGAGAGGACTCAAAGAAAATCACAAATGAGAGAGAAGAAATAACAACCAACACCACAGAAATACAATCATAACAGAATATTATGAAAAATTATATGCCAACAAATTGGATAACCTAGAAGAAGTGGATAAATCCCTAGAAATGTGTAACCTACCAAAACTGAAGCAGGAAGAAATAGAAAATTTGAAAAGAACTATTACCAGCAATGAAATTGAATCAGTAATCAAAAATTTCCCAACAAACCAGGACCAGACAGCTTCATAGGTGCATTCTACCAAACGTTTAAAGAAGGGTTAATACCTATTCTTCTCAAACTATTCCAAAAAATAGAAATGGAAGGAAAACTTCTAAATTCATGCTGTGAAGCCAACATTACCCTGTTACCCAAACCAGATAAAGACATCACAAATCTCTGATGTAAAAATCCTCAACAAAATACTAGCAAACCAAATCCAACAGTACATTAAAGAAATCATTCACCGTGATCAACTGGGATTTATTCTTGGGTTCCAAGATCAGATCAGTCAGTGTGATACAACACGTCAAAAAGAGAAAGGATGAAAACCATATGAAGGGTATTGCTCAATGATAAGTAACAATAAATAATACATTCCTTAACCATTAAAAGCATATGATCATCTAAATAGGTGCAGAAAAACCATTTGACAAAATATAGCATCCATTCATGGTAAAAAACCTCAACATGGTAGGTCTAGAGGGAATATACCTCAACATAATAAAGGCCTTATATGAAAAACACACAGTGAACATCATCCTCAATGAGGAAAAACTGATAGCTTTTCCTCTAAGGTCAGGAATGAGACAAAGATTTCCACACTCACCACTTTTATTCAACATAGTACTGGAAATCCTAGCCACAGCAATCAGACAACAAAAAGAAATAAAAGACATCCAAACTGATAAGGAAGAGGTAAGACTTTCACTATTTGCAGATGACATGGTACTATATATATAAAACCCTAAAGACACCATCAAAAAACTACTAGAACTGATAAATGGACTCAATAAAATTGTAGGACACAAATTCAATGTACAGAAATCTGTTACATTTTATACACTAATAATGAAGCAGCAGAAGGAAAACTTAAGAAAATCATCTTTTTTATGATTGCACCAAAATAATAAAATAACTAGGAATAAACTTAACCAAAGAGGTGAAAGACCTATATTCTGAAAACTATAAAACATTGATGAAAGAAATTTAAGATGACACAAAGAAATGTAAAGATATTCCATGCTTATAGATTGGAAGAACAAATATTTTAAAACATCTATAAAGCAACGTACACATTTAATGCAATCCCGATCAAAATACCAACTGCATTTTTCACAGCACTGGAACAATTTTAAGGTTTGTATGGAAACACAAAAGGCCCTGAATAGCCAAAGCAATCTTGAAAAAGAAAAACAAAATTGGAAGTATCACAATTCCAGACTTTAATTTATATTACAAAGCTGTAGTGGTCAAAACAATATGGTACTGGCACAAAAACAGACATATAGATCAATGGAACAGAATAGAAAACCCAGAAATACATCCACAGTTACATGGTCAATAAATATTTGACAAAGGAGGAAAGAATATACAATGTGAAAGATGTCTCTTCAATAAATAATGTTGGGAAAACCTGACCACTACATGCAAAAAAATGAAACGATCATTTTCTTACATCATATGCAAAATTAAACTCAGAATGGATTGAAGACCTACATGTGAGACATGAAATCACAAAAATCTTAGAAGAGAGCACGGACAGTAAAGTCTCTGACATCAGCTGTAGCAACATTTTTCAGATCTGTCTCCTGAGGCGAGGTAAATAAAAGTAGAAGTCAAGTATTGAGACTATATCAAAATAAAAAGCTTCTGCCCGGGGAAGGAAACAATCAACAAAACTGAAAGGCAACCTACTAAACGGAAGAAGATATTTGCAAATGACATATCTGATAAAGGGTTAGTATCCAAAATATATAAAGAACTAATACAACTCAACACCCTAAAAACAAATAATCCAATAACAAAATGGGCAGAAGAATTGAACAGACATTTCTCCAAAGAAGACATACCGATGGCCAACAGACACATGAATAGATGTTCAACATCACTCATCATCAGGGCAATGCAAATCAAAAGTATAGTGAGATATCACCTTATACCTGTCAGAATGGCTAAAACAAAAAACACAAGAAACAACAGGTATTGGTGAAGATGTGGAGAAAAAGGAACACTTGTGCACTGGTGGTGGGAAAGCAAACTGGTGCAGTCATTGTGGAAAATAGTATGGAGGTTCTTGATAAAGTTAAAAATAGGGGCCCCTGGGGGATTCAGTCAGTTAAGCATCAGACTTTTGATTTTGAGTCAGGTCATGATCTCAGGGTTGTGGGACTGAGCCCTGCATCAGGCCCCACCCTGGGCAGGGAGCCTGCTTAATATTCTCTGTCTCCCTCCCTCTTCCTCTGCTCCCCCCCCACTCATGCTCTCTCTCTCTCTAAAAAACAAGAAAAGAAAAGAAAAGCTAAAAATACCTATGACCCAGTAATGGCATTACTGGGTATTTACCTCAAAAATATGAGAACGCTTATTTGAAGGGATACCTGCACACCTAAGTTTATTGCAGCATTATCTACAATCGTCAAATTATGGAAGCAGCCCAAGGGTCCATCCATAGATGAATGGATAAAGATGAAGCGGTACATACATACAATGGAATATTACTCAACCATAAAAAAGAATGAAATCTTGCCATTTGCAACAACACAGATGGAGCTAAAGAGTATAATGCTAAGTGAAATAAGTCAGTCAGAGAAAGACAAACACCATTTGATTTCACTCATATGTGGAATTTAAGAACGAAAAAAAAAATGAACAAAGGAAAAACAGAGAAAGAGTGAGGCAAACCCAGAGACAGACTGTTAACTATAGAGACCAAACTGATGGTTACCAGAGGGGAGGTGGATGGGGAAATGGGTTAAGTAGGTAATGGGGATTGAGGAGTGCACTTGTCTTGATGAGCATGGCATGATGTATGGAACTGTTGAATCACTATGGTGTGTATCTGATACTAATATAACACTGTATGTTAACTATGCTGGAATTAAAATAAAAAACTTAAAAAATAAAGCACTTTAAAATAGTGAAATGTTTGGTATGTGTATTATGTCTCAGGAAAGTTGTTATTTTTAATTAAAAAATAAACCATAACCAGTTGAAAGCATGGGGGGAGAGAGAGAGAGATGAATGATGCTGAAAATTGCTGGAGTGACTGGGGCAGCTGAGACTAGGTGATTACAGGACAGAGAACATCCTAGAGTTGGCAAAGTAAATTCTATAAAGTAAATTCCTGGGCAGGGACTAGAATATTGTAACCTACTTATGTTTAAGTGTTACCAGGAAATGTGCTTACAAGTACAGTCCTCTCAGTTGAAGCTTGTTTTCCACCATTTTCTTTTTCCTGTGCTACTTAGCTGAAGGCCTCTGCTATTCCAGAGCTCCTGTAGCTACTTCTGCCATTGCTGCCATCGCTGCCACCACTGCCACCACTGTCACTGTACACGAACGATGGTGCTACCACCAGAAGTTAATGTTAAGGGTCTATTTCCTGCACCATGTGCGTTCTTTGAGCCAGTATATGCCTCCATTTTCGAGCTACATTTAATAAGAAAGCTCCCAAAGCAGGGCTGCCTTATGTTTCTTATATCTGCTCTGTTTTTGGCAAAAGAGCTGTCACTGTTTTTGCTCCTGTCACACACTTTAAAAATCAGATCTTGAGTGTCCCAAGATCTGGGCCAAAGAACAAGCTAAGTGGTAGACACTGCAACCAGAGCTCTATTCAGTTTTACCTTTCTCTCTCATGCTATTGATCCGATCTTGTGGGCTTCTATTCTTTTTTTCCTTAGGCTGAATTATTTTCCAGAAGACTTCTCAGTCTCTCATGTAAATAGATCCCTAAAGAGACTACCCCATCAGTCCTCTAGACAAGTCTGAATCCTGTGCTAAAAGGTATGTGCTTAAGCTAAGACCCTCTGCTCCATCCCATAAATGGTGCAATTTTTATTCAATCATTTATACCTTATCTACTAAGCACTTACTCTGTGCCAGGTTCTATTCTAGACACTGAGGATATAGTGGTGAACTCAATGAAATCCCTGCTCTTGTGAAGCCTCCATCTGGAAGGGGACAGAAACCAAACAAAATATTATATAATTTGTTATTTAATTGCAATTGTGCTCTATAGGAACAGCGTAGGCTGCTATAACAAGATTTGATAGGAGGATTCAACCAATACAAAAGTGGCAGGAAAGCATCCTTGAGGAAGCGATATTTCTGTTGCACTCTGGAGCCTGTGGAGAAACTAATCAGGTGCAACACTCATCATTCATTCATCTATTCATTCCTTCCTCCCTTCATTCATTCACCAAGTTCTTATTGAACACCTACCATGTAACAGGCATTATTCCAGGTGCTGAGGATACAATAGTATAGGAAAAAAATACGTATGTGTTATTGTGTTGCCTACATTCCAATAGAATAGGGGCTGAAAATAAACAACACAAATATGTAAAATAATTAGTATGTTAGATGATTAAGTGCTATGAAGATCAAAAAACAATGAAACATGGAGCGCCTGGCTCACTCAGTCAATAGAGCATATGACTCTTGATCTGGGGATCTTGAGTTCAAGCCCCACATTGGGCCTAGAGCTTACTTAATTTTTTTTAAAGCAATGAAGCATGGGGGTACTTGGGTGGCACAGTCAGTTAAAGCATCTGACTCTTGGTTTTGGCTCAGGTCTGATCTCAGGGTTGTGAGATTGAGCCCTGCATTGGGCTCCACACTAAGCATAGAGTCTGCTTGAGTGTCTCTCTCCCTCTCCCCTTGACCCTCCCCCCTTCTGCTTGTACTCTCTTTCTCTCACATCAATAAATAAATCTTTTTAAAAAAAGGCAATGAAGCACTATTAGGAGTACTGATGGTAGTTATTGAGAAGGAGGGTGCTACAGATCTAAGGCAAGGAGGCTCCTACTACTTTCCAGAGGCTGAAAATAGGCAAGCATGGCTGTGAGACCAAGAGTGGATGTTTATACTGCTGTTACTACTAGTACTATCTTCTATTTATATGGCACTTTGTTTTCAAGTACATTTCATACACTGCCCAATCTTGCCCAGTCCTTGCCAACACAATATAGTTGAGCCTTTTTCATGAAAATCTTTTGATTCAGTGTGTTGTGGGGACAGTTTCCATAGGAATACACCTTTAACTTTATAATGGAAGTCAATAGAGAATTAGAGAATTAGGATTCTCTTTACAGAAATGTGTTTTTAGCCAACTTTTCTGGTTTGCAAACATGTTTGTGGAAATTAATATTTTAGAGCTTTAAATTCTAGCTGATTAGGCCAAAGTTGAAAGCACATTGGCAGAATGACCAAATGCACAAAGGAAGATAATTCTGACTTCTGGGGGAAGACAATATTCAATGACTTCTGCAAGGCAGGGAAGCAGTGGATCTGGCTTTCATAGGTGGTGATATGTAGCTGAATGTTCAGAAGTCATGTCTCCTCTAATAAATAAGCAAGTCAAAGTCCATCAGCATGTTTATAGACGATGAGTCGATGCTGCATTTCCAGAATGAGTTCCCAACGCACTTGACACATTGCATGGCTTTAAAGAAAGCACTGAGAAATAATGTAGCATTGGGTTTAAAGTGGAGAGAAGGGAGAATTTATAGCACACTTTTTAGTCTGGGCTTTGTCATCTACTACCTGTACAAGTTTGAACAAGTCTGAACCTCAGTTTCCTCCCCTGTAAAATGAGAATGAGAATACACCTTTCACAGGATGTTGTGAGAAATAAATGAGATGATGAATATGGAAAGTATTTCAGGGTAGCAATAGCTAGTTTTTATTGAAGTCTTAGTATCTGCCAGGAAGAGTTTTAAGCATTTGACATAAATTAATCGTTTGATCCCCAAAACAACCCTAGGAAATTGGTACTATTTTCATTCCTCCCACTTTACAGATAGGGAAACTGGGGTTCAAAAATGTTAAGTGATTTACTCAAGGTGACACAATAAACCAGGATTAAAACTCTAAGGTTATGCTCCTAGCTTTCATACTACACTGCCTAGTAGTAATTCAAAGGGTGATGGAGTTAATTTCTCAGAAGGAGGATATGAAATGCGACCAGTAAATAGTAGAAATAGGGTTCAAACCTTGGTCTTTCTCCAAAGTCTGTGCTTTTTTCACTATGCAACCTACTGACAACACATAATAATAGTATCTATCATTTGTTGACTGCCTATTTACCAAGTATTTTATATATAGTACCACTAATTTTCATAAAATAAATAGCCCTGCAATGTAGATACTATCCTCATACAATAGGTGAGGAAATTGAGCCTCAGAGAGTTATTCCATGCCCAAAGCCCCACAGCTCAGAGGGTTTTTTTGGGTTTTCTGCTTTTTGTTTTTGTTTTTGTTCAAGCGGAGCTTGAACTCATGACCCTGAGATCAAGACCCAAGCCCACAGCTCAGAGTTTTAATCCACATCTGTCTCACACCAGAAACTATGTCTATTGTACCTTGTTATTATTCTTGCAAAGTATAAAGGCCATAGGTGTTCACTGTCAGAGTGCATGTCAAGAAGCCTCAGCTTTGGGAACTCAATTAATACTATTTTATATGAGGATAGTACCAATTAAACTAACTTCTATAACATCCATCATCTGATTCAATGTGGCACATCTTATTTCTTATGTCCCCTCCCTTCTAGCTCTTTCTCTCCCTTGCATCTTTCCCTCTTTGTCTTTTTTCTCTTTCCTTCCCTACTCGCCTTTTTTTCCTTCTTATTTCCTCCTCCAACCCTCTCCTCATCTTTAGGGCCATCTGAGTTCAGTCAGGGAGACATGAGGGCATGTTCTGTGGGATAAGTTGTCTTCAGGGTTATACCTACCCTGAGGGACTGAACCTCTTGTAGGGACAGTGGTTCTGGTCACAGTGACTTCATGTTGAATAAGGAGCCTGGCAATTGGCCCAGGCTCATCAGATTTTTGATAAGCATGTTGACTAAGCCAGGCTCAAAAAAGAACCAAACATTCTTTGGAGACATCCATTAGGAACATTCATCTGTGGGGCCATGCCTGGTTTAAAAGTATGCATGAAAACTTCAGCTCATTCACTTATTTAAACATTTTATCCTTCAAATATAAGTGCTTAACACTGACTGAAAATCAGAGAAACAAAGAGAAGGAAGTGAGGTCCCTGCCCTCAAGGAGATAGAAATTCTCTGTTCACTTGCTCAAATACTTGTAATACATGGAGATAAGTGCTTTAATAGAGATTTAAAATATACTAGGTGTCATAAAAGTCCAGAGTAAGTATCTAATTATTCTTTTGGGGAGGGTAAGAAGGTGGCCTTGACAGGTAAGCAACAGATCATCAGAGAAGGGGTAAAGGACATGCCAGGCAGAACAAAGAACTTGTTCAAAATCCTAGATGCAGGAAAGCACATGCAGCTTCTGGGAACAGCAAGTAGTTGTGTATTTCCGGTAAGGGTTCAACTTCATCACTTATCAGCTATGTGACTGGACTAAGTCACTTGACCTTCTTGGCTTGTTTCCTCTCCTGTTAAATGGTAAGTATATAATAATTATCATTTTATCTACACTATGTAGCAAATGAAATGGTAACACGAAATTACGGCATCACATCACAATCTCCAAAGGCTATGTGAAAGTAGATGGGAAATAACTTTATAAATTATAAAGCACCATACCTGTGCACTGGTAATACTATAAATCTCATGGGCCAAAACTACAGCACCACAGGAAAGCTAAAGAGTTTACTTTTCAGCCACAGTGTTCAACCACCTGGCTCCAATCCCTCCCCTGGTTAGATTGATGCCAGGATTCCTCCTTCCATCCCTTCACCCTTATGGCTACTTTTCATTACTTTATGTGGGAGAATGTGTGAGCAAGACTATTTTCCTGTACCCAGCCCCAATTCTATTCTTAGCTCCTTATCTTTTTGTCTCTGGGCCCCAAAGGGGAACTTATATCTTGCAACTCTCCTCTCCTTACTCCTATTCATCCCAGGAGATTCAGGCAGCCTGTTAAAGGTTCGTACTTTATTCAACCATCTTAATTCCAGCATCTGGGATCCTGGACTGTCAGTTCCAAAATCCTATTCACAGTGTCTTTCATGGTGGGTGGGTAGTGTGTGTCTAGGAGACATCATGCAAATAGACCTCTTGGTGGTCTACCTTACCCTCTTAGGACTTCAATATAAAGAACTGAGTTACTTTTGTGTTTAAAGGGTTGGTGGTTAGAATGTGGTATCAGACATGTTTTATTTTGATCCATGAAATGAGCAAAGTATATGTGCCCTGGGTAATTACTATTGTGTCAGAGGAAACCCAAGGACAATAGATGTTTCTGGAAGAAATGTCAGGTTTTCCTGACTGAGTCCATGGTTCTAAGTTCTATTTAGGGAATGGTCTCTTTAACTTATCCTTAGCAGTAGTACATCAGTTATACCTATCTGCAGATGATTATATCCAGCCCCATAAATGTCATATGTGTGTATGTTTTCCTTCTGGATAGATTCTAAGCTTATAAAGGGCAATACCTATATCTTGTGGATTTATGTATCTCCATATCATGCCAAGCCTAGTGTCTGGCACATAAGGGCTCAGTCAATTAAATGAATGAATTAGTAAATGCTAAAAGATATGCTAACGGAGACGGGATAGTTTGACTTGGGAAACTCTCAAGAAATCCTTGCTGTTTGAATTATAATACTACAGGGAGTTACAATTGCCTCCTGGTGATAGGGGAGCCAATACTTTCCCAGAGGCAGGCACTTATTCTACATCATAACTCTGATGGTTAGGAAGTACATTGTTGCACCCAGCCTGCCTTCCACAGCTGCTTCCCTTTATCCTGGGAGTGAAAGGTAAATCAACCATTTTGAAATATCAACAATTAATTGAATACCTAATAAATATGTCAGGCACTGGGATAAGCAATGGGTTACACAGAGATGAATAAGACATAGTTTGTGGCATTGAAGAATATGATCTTCGGTCTGAGAGACAGACTTGTATTCACACAGTTATGATATAGAAGACAAATGTGCTGTGTAAATTCAAAAGAAAACGATATTAATTCAGTCCTGGAGGATGTGGTAGTGCATTGAATCGTGGCCCCAAAAAGATATGTCCAAGCTCTAATGTCTGATACCTGTGAATGTGAACTTATCTGGAAAAAGGATTTTTGCAGATGTAATTAAGTAATGGACCTCGAGATAACATCATCCTGGATTAACTAGGTAAGACCTAAATCCAATGACAAGTGTCTATATATGAAGACAAACAATAGAGATACAGGTAAGAAGGTCATGTGAGGATGGAGGCAGAGATTGTAGTTATGCTGCCACAAGCCAAGGAATACCAGAAGCCACCAGAATTTGGAAGAGGCAAGGAACTTCCCTAGAGTCTTGAGGGGAGCATGGCTCTGCTGACACCTTGATTTTAGACTTTTGGGCTCCAGAACTGGGAAAGAATAAATTTCTGTTGTTTTAAACCACATGTTTATGGTAATTTATTGAGCAGCTCTAGGGAAATAATACAGGAAGACTAAGGAAAGACCTTGGAAAGGATATGACACTTCAACTAGACCTTAAATGAAGAGAAGGATTTCGATGTGCAGAGGAGCAAAAAGGGCATTCCAGGTTGAGGGGACATCCTCCATACTGGGCAGGATCTACTTAGAGACTGCATAAGCCCCAGAGCAATGTCCTTGGGGATTTGGCATGATTGCCTATGTGGATGGACCTGAAGAGGCTAGTTCAGGGAAGGACAGGCCTTGAACCCAGCCAGAGCTTCTGTTTCCTTCCTATTGTAATTTTCTCTCATTTTCCTTTACCTATATTATTTTTATATTATTTTTCTATGGTCTGAGCCAGTCATTACTCTCCACATTATACTATCACTATCACCATCATCACCACCATTATCAAAATTAGCAGCAGGAGCAGCAGCTATTAACAGGGCAAAAGGGGAATATTATGGGAACTGCTAATGTAGATAGAAGAAAGCTCACAACTTCTCCATCAATGACTTAGGAAAGCCTTCCTGCAGAAAGGGAGATTTTAGAAAGTTCTGGAGTACATGCACAGACACATTTATTATATGCCACTATATGCCAAGACTCTTGCCAAGTGTTTTTATACACCTTAACTCATGAACTTCTCACAAGTTCTCTGTGAGGTAGATGTTATTATTATTAGCCTCTTTTTACAGATGAAAAGATTATGGCCTTGAGAAGACTAAGTAAAACTGCCCAGAATCACATCAGTAAGGGACAGAACCCAAGGTCATTTGATTCCAAGTCCAGTGCTTTTCTATTACAACACAGCTTATCCTGCTTTCCTCTATCTGGGTTGGTGGGGGTGTGGGAATGAAGTACATGCTAAGGTGTTGGATTTTATATGAAAAGGAGTCCTTTAAGATCCTTTCCTTAAGGGGGAAGAGATAAGCATGTACAAGAAGCCCTGGACCAGATGTTTCTGGGGCTAGTGGAGCTCAGTCTGGTTAGGTCTCCTTACTCTAGGACTACTGTTCAAACCACGAGACTACATTGCAATTTCTAACAGTGTACATTTGACACTTCTAATACCTCCTACACTGAATAAGACCTATGAGTCTATGCCTGAAGGAGCTCACGCTGTGCAGGGCACTCTGGGTGGTGCCTAACCCCGGGAAGCCCAAAACCCACATCATACATTCGACACATTATCCACAGATTGCAGTGCCACTCGGGCACACAGCTGCATGCTGGAGAGCTGTATTACACTGTGGGACGATCTGGTTAAAGACGCCTGCTGATCCCTGTCCAAGGTCCTGCCCTGAGTCTGGACACACTTCCTCACCACCCACACCTCTGCTCCCATGTTGCTCAGGACCTCCTCAATGCTGCCAGGCCACAAACATTTGGCCTGTGGCTTCATCTAGGGCTTCTTCAATGGCCCTTGGCAACTGAGGATGGAAATGATTTTCTCCAGACCTCAATTCCCTAACTTTGAGTCACTCATCCTGTTTCAAAGCATGTTTCAAAGGCTCACCCTGAAAGAGTGGCAGAAGTGTTTCTGCCTAGGCTGGCTTTGAGCACAGCAGCCAAGGCACCTGAGCATGCTGGGAAAATGGGGTCAGGACACCCCAGACACTCTTGATTGGAACCAGCTTTTTGCTCATCTTTTCTCAATTTGTGGGTTCAGCTGTTGCAACTCAGCTCTACCACCATAAAGACAATGAGTTCAACCAACAAATTTTATTTATTTGTTTGTTTTAAGGCTTAAGGAAGCAGGCTTCAATGAGGGGAATATTTGCATTTGAGCTTGGTTTTTAAATATGTTGTCATGAACACACACTGTGATGTATGTGAAAGTTCATCATAATTCATAAATGTTCATCATTGCTGTAATCTGAACCCAAAGATTCAGTGCTTCATCTGGCTATCTATCCAGTATATGGCTATGACCTTTATTGCCCACATTTATAAAGTTGAGAACAAGAATTCAAGGTAAAATATCCTAGAGTTCCAAAACCTCCCCAGTATGGCCCCATTCAACCTATCCAAATTTGGCAACTGGGCAAGCCCTGGCTCCAGCCACACTACACATGTCACTGATTCCCAAATATATTTCTCACCATCTTGTCTCAGCACTTTCTCAGTTCATGCTCTTTCCCATGCTCAATATATTCTTCTCCTCACTGCCTATCATAGTTTTATTTCTCCCTCCAGGCCACCACATCTGGTGCATGCCAAGGGACCCTCCCAAACTCCTGTGGTCTCCTGACCAAAAAGGTCCAGACTTATTCTCACTTCTCATTCAACCCTCATTCTGCATAGCCTAAGAGTATTGATTTCCTGTATTTTCATCCCTAGGCTAATAGACTATAGCTTCTTTGAGGTAATAAGATGCCTTTAACTATCTTTGTTTTCTCCTCCTGATACCTAACACAGGGCCCCAGCCAATCACTAGCTGAATAACTCATAGAATGAGGATTCCCTTGCCCCTGCTAGGGCTGCTGACAGAAAAAAAAAATGAAACATCTGTCTATTGTCAAGAGGGAGAGAGCTATGATTTTTAAATGCCATTTAGGACAAAGGAGGGAAGTATTGAGGTAGCTTGTCAGTTCCATTCTATTTAATGGGAGCCCTCAATGTTCTGGGTGCTGCCCCTGAAATAAGAGGAACAGGCAATGCTGGTTTCAGATCTGGATCCCCTGAGTTCCTTTGGGCCATTCTTTGGAATTCACCAGGAAAAGATGCCATAAAGTCCCAGTCGGGTATCATCATTATGATTATTATATAGTCTCTGGGCACAATAATAGTACATTATATGAAAAACAATAGAGTAGTTTACTCTCTTGTATATATACATGATACTGTGGTAATGTTACTCTGTCATTCACCTTGTTCCACCCCTTTGGGATAAGAACATAAATTTGAGCTGAAAAACACGCTGTGTCTGTCCTCAGCATGATAAAAAGAAACTTCCTGGGTCCAGCTTCAGGATGGCAGAATCTCTTATGCCCCCCAAATTTCCAGACACTATATTTCCCTTCACTGAGAACAGGCTGAGTTGTGGGACTGTTAGGAAGTATGGCAGGCTGAAAACCACAAAATCTGTGACGCTTGGTTGGTATCTGAAAGGCTGTGGCAATTTTGGAGTACCAGTTCCAGAGGCTAAGAATTATCCAGGCAGGTAACATGGAAGTAATGGCGGAGTTAAATGTTTTCTCCAAAGAGAAATTCCAGTAAATGCTCTTTAATCTTTGTTATCAAGCTCTATTAGCCAGTGAATAGATTATTCTCTCAATTTCCCCTATGGAAAAACTGAGGGTCAGAGAGGTTCAGTGATTTGCTGAGTATCACAAGTTTGTCAGTGGCAAAATTAAGGTCAAAACCCAAGATTCTAGGTCTCAGTCTCATATGTTTTCATTACCTTAATTTGCCCCAATGGACATGTTACAATGGACTGTTAAATAGCAGGGACCAATAGTTCCTAAATGGCACCTTCTTGCATTGAGGTCTCACAGTGATTCTTGCCTTAGCTCTACCTTACAGGGAGAGCAAACATAGAAGAGCTCCTTTATTAATTTTTTAGTCAATAAAATCCCACAGAAAGGGATGACGTTGGCCAAGACAGCTGTGTTGACCTGAGTTTCACCATAGACAAAGCAAAGAATGTAGTGAAGTTCTGATCAGTGCCTTTATGTTGAGTGCCTCTGTTGTGCTAGAGATATCTGCACTTCCATGTTCACTGTAGCATTATCCATAATAGCCAAGGAATGTAAACAACCTAATGAATAAAAAATATATTGCGCCCACACACAGAGACAGAGAGAGAGAGGGAGAAAGAGAGAGAGAGAGACAGACAGACAGACAGAGACAGAGAGGAATATTATTCAGCCTTTAAAAAGAAGGAAATCTTGCCACTTGTGACGTGGATTAACCTGGAGGACATTATAGTGAAATAAGCCAGACACAGAAAGATGAATTCTGCATAATCTCACTTCTATGTGGAATCTGAAAAAGTTGAATTCATAAAAACAGAGAATAATAGAATGGTGTTTACTGTGGGCTGGGGATGGGGAAAATGGGGACTTTTTGGTCAAAGGGTATAGTTTCAGTTATGCAAGATGAGTATGTTCTGGAGATCTAAAGTACAGCGTGGTAACTAGTTAACAATGTTGTATTTTATACTTGAAATTTGCTAAGAGAATTTGTCTTAAGTGTTCACACCAAAAAAATATATATAACTATGTGAGGTCATGGATGTGTTAATTAGCTTGATTATGGTAACCATTTCAAAATGAATACATATATCAAAACATCACAATGTACACCTTAAATATAAACATATTTTATTTGTAAAATAAAAAGTACCTGCTCTCCACTCTGTAAGTGAACAGTATAGAAGGGGAGGAAGATACATAAGTAGACAGTGTTAGTATCATATGCTGAGTATAGTAATTTAAGGTAAACCCAGCTGCAATGGGAGCACAGAGGAAGGCACCTAGGCTAGCCTAGAGATAGAGATAGGGCCTCAAAAGCTTTCTTGAAGTAACTACAACTAACAACAGTGTTTTGACCATTGAAAGCACTCAACAGAAGTTGGCTATTATTACTATGGTAGTAGACAATATCCCTGCCCTCAAGGAGTTCAAAGTCTAGCAAGGAGAAAGTAACAACACATAACTATAATAATTTGTGATTTGTGCTCAATGGTCTGTTGGGGAAAACAAAAATGGATAATAGCCCACATCCAATGACTGCTGCCTATGTACCACATACTGTTCAAAGGATCTCATGTATATTCTTTCACTTAGTTTCCACAACTACCCTATGTTTAGTTCCATTTCTCTCAGTTGTAGATGGGGAAACTGAAGCACAGAGAAGTAAAGTAACTTGCCCAAGACCAAGTTAGTTACAACTAATAAATGGTGTTAAGTAGTCACATATGAGGGGGGAAAAAGCAACTCCTGATAAATGAAAGCTGGCTTGGCACACACAGGCAGGCCATGTTGTTCCCCTGTTGGATATACACAACCTCACAAAACATCAACATCAGACAAGTTTACTATGAGAACATGATAAAATGAGATAAAACAAGGCCACCTCATAATGCAGTCTAAGCATAGACAAAAACAAGTTCACTATACCACCCACAAAAGCTTATCCCCACTTTACCCAAATCTTATAGATAAGATTTATTAAGATGCCCAATCATACAATTGCCCTTGCTTGCTGATGGCATTTAATACAGAATGAACCCCTACTTCCTAAGACTCCCCCTGAATTACCCAACCAAAGCCCCAAACCTGTAATAAGTCCTTTTCTACCACCCGTTTACTAAGACACCCCATGATTCCTTTTTGTATTACTCTGCTGGGGCTGCCATAACAAAATACCACAGACTGAGTGGTTCAACAACAGAAATTTATTTTCTCACAGTTCTGGAGCCTACAAGTTCAATATAAAGGTATTGGCACATTTGGTTTCTCCTCCAACTTCTCTCTTTGGCTTGCAGATGGCTGCGTTTTCGCTGTGTCCTCACACCATATTTTCTCTATATGCATATGCCCCCGGTGTCTCTTTGTGTGTACAAATTTTCTCCTCTTATAAGAACACAAGTCAGATTGAATTTGGGCCCACCATAACTGCCTCATTTTAACTTAATCACCACTTTAAAAGTCCTACCTCCAAATACAGCCACCTTCTGAGGTATTGGGAGTTAGGACTTCAGCATATGCATTTGGGAGGGGATACAGTTCAGCCCATAACATCTATGATTGCATTTTCCCCCACTGTAGCAAGTAATAAACTTAACTTTTTCAACAATAGGTGTGTTCCTGGTAGTCTTTGGGTAGAGGGCACTGACACAAATTATAACTGGTAACTAATAAATGAATAACTTTAAAAAGGAAGAGTAGCATATGTGATTAATACAGGTGAAAACAATGTGCTTTCCAACAACAGGAAAAGAGCAATTCATTGTGGCCATTGATATCCAGCCAACATATGGTGTAGCATTTCACATGTTTAATAATATTTGCTTTTGTTTTTGAGGGCAGAAGCCAAATCCTTTTTTCTTCATATTTACCCCAGTGTCTGAAAGATGCAAATGTATTTGCATAGTGCTTAACAAATGCAAGATAAAGAAGATATTGTTTCGGGGCGCCTGGGTAGCGCAGTCGTTAAGGCGTCTGCCTTCGGCTCAGGGCGTGATCCTGGCGATCCGGGATCGAGTCCCACATCAGGCTCTTCCGCTATGAGCCTGCTTCTTCCTCTCCCACTCCCCCTGCTGTGTTCCCTCTCTCGCTGGCTGTCTCTCTGTCACATAAATAAATAAAATCTTTAAAAAAAAAAAAAAGAAGATATTGTTTCTATTCTCAAGATGTGTATATCTAACTTCTTTGTGACCCAATTTTCTCAATTGTAAAATGGAAGTAATACAATTGTGAAGATCAAGTAAAATAATTTGCGTAAATTGCTTAGCATGGTATCTGGCACATGATAAAGACTCAGTAAGTGTCCATTATTTAAGGATGAGCTATTATTTATGGATGAGTTTCATAGATATGAAATGAGAGGGGGAAAGGACAAGAATGTTCCAAGCAGGTGGAATGTTAATAACCAAGGCATGGAGATGACAAATTGTAAAAGGGCCCCTATGCCCAGACAGACACTGTACTGCTCAGCAATGAAAGACCCATGGAGAGTGTCACAAACTTGATAAGGAAACCTGTATTTTGTTGACAGTGGGATATCTAGAACATTTGCCTCTTGTATTTTGCCAGGGAAAGAGAAATCCCACCCACCAAACCTGTGCTATCTCTGGGGAGGGGTTGTGTGACAGGCCATAACGGCTCTGCTGAGGGTGAAAGTGAGAAGTTGCACACATCCAGTCTGAAAGCTGGAATGGTGGCAGCAAAATGAGGAACAGCAGAGCAGCCTGAAATTGGGCCTTGACTGACTGGAGAAGCTGTGTTTTGGCAATGGGCTGCTGGAGCAAGTGTACACAAAGTAACTTAGTTTTACCCCTTCTGCTCTAGCACCAACCTTTCCATCTCTTGCCCTGGCTCCTAGTGGTGATTGGTTCAGAGGCTCAGGCCCCAACCTTACACCCAGGGCTCCAGGGTGCTCAAGAGTCCCTTCTAAGTTGCTCTACAATCCCTTGCCATTTCCCATTGGGTTCCCAGGATTTCTGAAGGGTGATGATCACCTAAGGGATTTCTTAATGACCAGAGTCCGGCAGATTCCTTTTCCTTCCTGGCGTATTCATGTTCCCTTCTTCTCTCCTTCTTTATTCCAGAAAACCCCCCTTTTCAGTTCTCTGGGGGAATGGCCCTTCATCCAACCCTTCATGACCCAACCCTCTGGGGGCCTAGGCTCTGAAGTTAAGGGTAGGTAGAAATCGAATGGTTAGATGCTTGGTGGAAGAAGCCATTGGACTATTCCCCAAACTTCAGAGCGCCCCTCTCTGTACACATAACTGCCCTAAAAGATGTGGGAGAGTGGTGTCCGGCTACAGGTCTGCCTAGGAAAGAACGCGCCACTGGCGCTGTGGACTGGGCTGGCTGCAAGAATGCGAGTGGGGGGCGGGGTGGGGTGGGGAAGGGGGGTGCGCGCCCTTTATGACAGGTGGCCGCGCAGTGCGCGCTCCCGGGCGCCTAAGGGGAGGGAGGGACAGACGGACAGAGTGGGAGGGGGCACATGGGGAAGGGACTGTAGACAAGATAGAGAGACCAGGAGGGAAAGGGAAGGCTGTGGTGGGGAAGGGAGATAGAGGGGGGAAACGCGGCCAGCAAGAACAACCGTGTTAGAGGAAACAATGGCAGGGGCAATAGCGATGGTGGCAGCTGAGGCAGTCCCACTCTGGGCACCTTTCTGAATGGGCAGAGGCATCTCAGGGAGAAGAGGAGAAGAGGCAGCGCCCGCCGAGGCTCTGAGAAAAGCAGCGGAGGGAGGGGAAGGAGGAGGAGGAGGAGAGAGGGGGGAGGGGGGACGAGGCAGGGGGAGAACCCGGGACGGAAAACCAGTAGCATCAGCATCAGCATCAGCAGCCGCCACCGCCACACCAGTAGCAGTAGCAGTAGCATAGCAGTAGCGGCAGTAACAGCATTTAGCAATAGCTTTAACGACTACAGCGACAGTAGCAGCCTCCCTCCTTCTCTCTCCCTCCCGCGGACCGCCGCAGCCACCGCACTGAGAGAGGCTCCAGCGCCGCGCGCGCAGCCCGCTGCTGAGGTAGCCCCGGCCCGAGCGAGCGGTGGTGCATCCGAAGCTCGGACCCGGGAGCAGCCCATAGTCACTGAGGTGCGGAGTTTCAGGGCCAGAGACCGACAGCTCTGACACCATCTAGCACCGCGGCGGCGGCGGCGGCGCCTGAGGGACACAGGCGCGTCCACCTGGAGGGCCTGGCGCATGGAGCTGAGGCAGAGGCGGCGGCGGCGGCGGCAGCAGTAGCAGCAGCGGCGGCGGCGGCGGCGGCGGCGGCAGCTCAAGCAGCTGCGGCGACGGCGGCAGCCCAGCCTTGACTGCGACCGCGCTAGTTCCAGCGCCCGCTGCCTGAGCCCGCCAGTGACTTGCGCCTCCTGAGTCGGCCTGTGAGGTGAGTACGAGCGTTACCAACCAGCTCCCTGGCCTTCTCTCAGGCTCCCCGGCTGGCTCGAGGTGGCAAGGGGTGGAACGAATTGAGGGAAGCCAAGCTCAAAGAGGAGGAAGGGAAAACGGAAGGGAAGACCTCTGTGTGAGAATGGTGTGCATTTGTGTGTCTGCGTACGAGGGAGCGAGGCAGTAAGGGCGAGAGATCTCGGCTAGCCCTGATAGGCACTGCAATCTAGGAAAGGCCTCTGCTTGCGCCGGGAGAGGGGGGGAGGGGAAGCGAGCGGGCCGGAGCCTTGGCGCTCACACGCACACAGCCCGGCATCGAAGACAGCAGTGTGCCGCCTCCTTTCGGGCTGGTGCCGGAGAGATCCTGGCCAGGGAACTGGCACCAACACCGCACGCTTCCGCGCGAGCGGGAAAACCCACGCGGCGGCCGCCACTGGGAACCAGGGCCAAAGCGGCAAAGGTGCGAAGTACGGTCGCCAGCGCCCCCTACGCGCTCGGGGCTGCCCTGCCAACCACCGAGCGCTCGCCCAGCACACGCCGCCTGACCAAGGGCCGCGGGCGGGTGTGTGTTGGGGGCCCCAGTGAGCCTCGCCCAGCTTGTCACCTTCGCGGAAATTGGCCCTCGGCCCCTTCCCGCTTTCGGTGGCAATCGAATTGCCACTTTCCTGCGTGGCTTCTGGTGCTTCGTTCTGCCGCGCCCCGCTGCACACGTCCGCTGGGGTCTCGCACACCCGGTGGGGCTGGGAGGCCGCGAGCCGGTGTGGGGAGCAGGGCCCGCTCCGGGAAAGTATGGAAAACGCGCCGCTGAGTTGGCGCCGTTCTGCTGAGGAATCCAGTGGTTTCAGCATGACTGCTTCTCTGTCTGATTCGTGAGGGACCGAATCACCCGCGCAAGGTTTCCTGTCTTTTTCGAAGTTAAAAAAAAAAAAAATTGGCATCTCCATTTCAACATCGGCACACTTGATTTTTGTCGAGCTTCTGGTTGCATTTTGGAATCAGTGGGTTTCATATTTTGCTTTTGGGTTTTGGCTCCCAGCGTACTGTTGAATTCTGTGCACAGCAGTGTACTTAGCTATGTGGCCTTTTCCTAACGTTCCATTTTCTAGACTCTTATCTGAAGAGACATGATTTGTGTGTAGGGCTGCTAGAGCTGTTTTTAAAAAGCATCGAAAGCATGTCAACCAGTGATTTAAATATCTCCTCGGTTGTTTTTGGCGGAGGAGCAGAGTGTGCTGATAGTTCCTGAAATATTTTGCTTGGTGAGGAAAGGTGTTCCAATAGTCTTCTCTGAACTACAGAGACCATTTGGGTTTCAGGGGATGAAGCTCCCTTACATCTTTTACGCATAGGGTGCCATAATCAACATTTTATTTACAGCAGGGATGTTCTCGTGGCTGAGGAGAATTTACAGTTATTTAAAATATATTTTTAGAAGGGAACAGAAAAGCCCTAAGTAACTGTCATTTTACATATTAACTGGGAAACTGGATAATCAAATAAAACTGGCTGAGCGTCTGAAACTATCCCAGTGAAATATGTGGCTGTGAATATAATTAACCATCTGTCTAGTGAGCAATTTAAATTTGGGCTGGTACATTTTTATTACAGTGTCTAATTTCTGGAAGACTTGTACATTTTACCCAGCAGTAACAACAAAAACGTATTTGCTTACTAGGTCAAAGATTTACTTGTGTGGTGGTGGGATTTCCCTTCCTCCCCGCCCCCCCCATCTTTCCTAGTCCTCACACCTTGAACTGGGAGATCAAAATGAGTCTCTTTCTTTGGCAAATGGCATTTTTACAATAGAAGAACTCAAACTGGTAGCTAGTGATTAGACATTTTTGTTTCTCAGAAATACCTTTCAATTGCATGCATTTGAGTTGAACAAAATATAATTTTTCTGTTCCCTTGTGTTCAGATGGAGTAGGGTGATTCAACAAAATTCAAGACTTGAAATTTGACTCCATTTACTTTCTTTTATTCTAATTATCCACCTAGCTCTTCCCTAGCTGTCCCAACCACCTTTCCACACTCCACAAACACACACTCACACACACACACAATCATATCCTTTTGTCCTTATAGCAGTTTCTTAGGTTAACAGGATTCAGATCTGTGATTTTATCGGTATGTTGAGAAACTGCTTTTTTCTGGAAATCAAGACTGTAAAATACAATAACATGAAAGGACATTGTACGTATTTTTAAATCTTTCCCTATGATGTGATTTTAACCAGAAATTTCTTACTAGGAAAAAAAGGAATAGATTTTTGGGTGGAGATGGAATAGCTCTACAAGATTAAATTTAAAATAGCTGTTGTTAACATACATAATAGAACAGAACGGAATAAAAATGAACCACTGATTGATTGTGCAGTGGACAAGAAAAAGTCATTTAAAGGAAAATACTTTTAAAACAAATATTTGGCTAAATAATAGCTTTGATTAATGGGTAACAATTATGTAAGCACATGGTAGAATTTGACACATGTCAAGTTTGTTAAATAAATCAACCTGTTCAGTGAATAAATCTTTGATGCATCAGTGCTTTTTAAAACACACAGGCACACACACACACAGACACACACACACCTATAACACCCTGTTGCCAAAGTCAAACAAGTGCAGAATAATGCCGCTTCCTCTCTGTTTCACTGCCTCTTTTCTCCCATTTTCTTTTTTTTTTTTTCACAATCCTCTGATTACCTGTAAACTACCCAGTGAGCAGAGAGAACTAAAGATATGGTGGTGTTGCCTGTGTTTAGGAGTGGGAAAAAAGAGATGAGGAAAGTGATTAAGTGCTGGATTTTAAACACTCGAAGATGTGCTCATCTGACAAAATCACCATGGAGGTCCTGGTTTCACCAAAGTATTTCCTTAAGCAAGAAGGACTAGCCTAACCAAAAAGCATTCGTTGATTGCAGTTTCTCTGTCCCTAAGTCCAGTTCTAGTGAATACTTTTTTTTTTCCTCCAAATACCTTAGTAAAGGGAGAGAAGGAGATTCCAACTGGTCTTTGATTGTCACATTGTCTTTAAACTTATTTATCTGGTGACGCATTCGCGGTTTCAGTGTTCCTGCTTGTAGCAACCAAAAAGAGAAAAGAACCAAAGTGGATGATAGGGAAGGGAAATGATACAATAAGGAGTAGGTCATCTGGATACCTGCTTTTCCCTTCTTAAAGATTTCAGTGACAATAGCCAGACTTCCAGGATCCTGTAAATCTTCTTTAACATATGAAAATCACTTTAGAAACTTTATCTTTATTAAGTTGATCTCCCTCAACTTAAAAGTATATAATAGATTCCTCCCCACAATCACAGTCAGTTCTTTCTTTTTTTAAATTTTTATTTACTTTTATTTTTTTATTATGTTCAGTTAGCCACTGTATAGTACATCATTTGTTTTTGATGTAGTGTTCAGTGATTCATTAGTTACGTATAACACCCAGTGCTCATCACAACATGTGCCCTCCTTAACACAATGCAGTGCTTTCTGCCCACAGGTCTTGTCCCCATGTTTTAATACAAACACCTATTTGCTCAGAAAACAAAATAAAACAAAACAAGATTTCAGGTTTGAACATTTTAATTTTTTTATTCTTCCCTTTACCTCCTATGAAAAGTTGCCCATCAACTAGCTCCCTCCTTAACAGTTTCTCCACCAGAAATCACCCTTTCAAACCCAAGGTCATAGCGTTGGAAATAAAGGACTTGCCATGCTCTTTGTGCCACTTTTCCAGGGCTGCTTGAAAACAAAACAGTGGGCAGTGGATGAGACTGCATCATCACTTGGGCCTACCTTTAACTTCAGACTTTTCTTCTCACCAAGAAAATTTCATTTTAGGCAGGGGTCACCATTCTTTTCTTCTCAAGCAACACTGGCCTTCTGCAACAGTAAGCACATCACAACCTTGGGGAAATCTGGTCTGGGATGGGGTCAGTCTGGAGAATGGAGGGTGGTGGGGAGAAGCTGCCTTATACTGATGGTAGGGCCTTTCCTGCGCTAACTATAGGTAAGGGGTGAGGATGCTCTTTGTCTCTCTTCCCTTCAGTCCTTCATTTCCCTTGGTGTTTTGCAGGTCTCTGTGCTCTTTTCCATCTCTTTTTTTCTGTTGATAAGCATTATGACCTGATGTCTTTCCCTCCCTTGTTCTCTGGTAGAAAAAGGACTGAAGTCTTCAGGACCAATATTATGCATATAATTTTTACTTTTCTAAAAGGCACTTTCATAGGTCATCTTATCCATCCCCAACAAAATGATTTTGATATAACCCATTATCTCCTATTTTCTCAAACACTCCCAAACCTCATTTAAAAAGTTACATCTTTCTCCCTTAGTAGCCCATTTCAAGTATTATACAACTAGCCTAAGCAAGGAGCTACTCCTAATATTTAACCTGAGGGGGTTTAGAGGTTAGAGACCAAGATTATACCATGGGCCTGACTGCTAGAGTAATGCCAAGCCATCCTCCATTGAGAAAAGGCACAGAGATTGATTTTCTTTGTGGCAAGTTTAAACCATTTCCTCTATGGAGGTCTGTAAGTGGTGTGGCCATATGTTGTGTTTTAAACCTCTTGTCCCAGCATACTTATTTCGCCCTCAAAAGTCTCCCAGTTTGGACAAAAAATTCTATGGCCACCCTAAACTATAAGGCACCTTTAAGTCAAACAAAGAGATGCTATCTGCATGCTGGAGCAGGGCTATTCTTATTCTCATGAAAGACTGGTGATAGATAATAAGCTTAAAGCACACCAGGAGGCATTTAGGTTTAGAAAGATCATTTTTACCATAGTCGTTGGAAGACAAAAGAGGGTCGTACCAACGGAAGTGTGAATTCATCTTTTTAGAATATGTTTTGAGAAATGCACAAGTAATAATGTCTCCATCCCATATAGTTTGCATGTGATCTTGCCAAATATAAATATATAAATTATATCTACATATGTATATATCTATATGTAGATATTACACATATTTCCATTTGCTTTTTCTGTAATGGTGAAGATGACCTTTTAAACTACTTTCCAGTTCTAAGTATCTATGATTGGCCTTCATTGATCTAGGGCAGGGGTCAAAAGAAACAATGGCACGTAGGCCAAATCTAGCCCAGTATAGAAAAAGAATAATGCAAACAAGAAGAAAATGTGGAACTATTTTCAGTCGCTTTTGCCAATGTTTTCAAGCATCCCCTTTGTAATTGAGTTTTACTCAAGCCAGTGTTAAAATGGGTCCACATTTCCTGAACACATACCTATCAGCTGATAGTTACGATTTTGGGGATTGTTCAGAACCTGGTGGAGTGGCTGGGTGATGACCCCAAAAGTAAAATCCACATGTGAATTTTTAAAAAATATTTTATTTATTTATTTATTTATTTATTTATTTATTTATTTATTTGAGAGAGAGAACGATCACAGAGGCAGAGGGAGAGGGTGGAGCAGGATCTCCGCCGAGCAGGGAGCCCGATGTGGAGCTCGATCCAAGAACCCAGAGATCGTGACCTGAGCCAAAGGCAGATGCTTAACCGACTGAGCCACCCAGGCGCCCAATTTGCTTGCTTGAGTCCAAACGTTAATAGTGGTATTTTCTTTCCTGCCTATTATAGTAACCTAAATTTTGTGGTACTACTAAATTCTTTCTGGCCTCCTTTCCAATATTTGCCATGTTATTCCAAGCATGCATGTGATTTATTAACCCAGAGACCAGGTCTCAGTAACTTGCTTCAACAGAGAGACCTTCTGTCACTTTAGTTACTAAACAACTAGTGGGCCATCACCACCTAGCTTAGTGGTTCCTAACCCTTATTTTTGGCATGAACTCCTGTGAAAATTCGATGAATGCCAAGGAAACTGTCTTCAGAAAAGTGCACATTTACATATATGACACTTGCATTCATTTTTAGGAAGTCCAACCATACATTCCGAGTTAAAAACCTCTGCACTAGCCTTTGCTCACTTGTTACAAGAATTCCTGTTGCATGGCTGTCATGGTCATGCTAGCTTGAAATGGAAGCCATGAAAATTATTCTTTCAAGAAAGCCTGTTATTAAAATACTTCTGGCACACAGCTACTGTTACAAGCTTTTTTTCTGATTAGCCTGCACAGATATTTTTTATTATGAAAAAGAATCACTTAGCACTCACTTTGACTTACTATTCTCACCAAAAACAAGTCAATGATAGTATCCCTAAATCCTTGATTTGTCAACTTTCAGATTCTTAAAAATCCCTGCTCAACACACTCTTCACAAATTCATTGTTAATATGTAAAATATATTCCATAAAAGCTCATGCATGTTTGCCTGCCCACATCTCTCTTTTATCTATCTCTTTTTATATGTTTATCTTAGCCAATGGCCTTGACCGAAATAGGGAACTCCTGCTAGCATTGATTGTTAGGTGGAGTCATAGAGGAAGGTGGTATCCAGATATCTTCAGGAGGACCCCTGGTACTCATGGGCATTTTGGATTATTAGCCATCCTGGAGATCTAACATGATATATTAAAAGCAAAGCTCCCTAAGCTCTGCAAACAAGAATATATTCCATATCTGTGTCTTACAGTTGGGGTGGTAGGAATAGGTGGTATCCCTGTCCATGAAGAAATGTTTATTGCTTGTCTCTGCTTTTTATCTTAGCAGTTTGGAGTATGGCAGAGTATGAGGGCTAATAGAATCCTAAATTTGGAAGGGTCATTAAGCATTATTTCTACTTTAATTAGCAAACATTTATTGAGCACCTACTATGTGCTAAGCACTGACAGAGAAAAGAATAAAACAGATTCTCTCATCTTGTAGGAAATTAGCTTTGTTCCTAGCTGGGTCTTTTTTATCACCTGTAATAATTTACCCCAGCTATTTTCTAATTTGATGCATTTTTCTATTGTTTCTCTATCCTCCCTATTAGAAAATAAGTATAGATGCCCTGTTTTTTAAAAAGATTTTATTTATTTATTTGCTTATTTGTTTATTTATTTATTTGACAGCGAGAGCGTGCAAGCAGGCGGAGCAGCAGGCAAAGGGAGAGGGAAAAGAAGACTCCCTGCTGAGCAGGGATTCCCAAAGCAGGACTCAAACCCAGGACCCTGGGATCATGACCTGAGCCAAAGGCAGATGCTTAACTGACTGAGCCACTAGCCGCCCCCCTTTTTAAAGATTTTTAAAATGTATTTAAGATGCCCTGTTTTAACACAGCAGAAAAATTCATTGCAAACAGGTATTTGTAGTTGAGACAAGATTTCCAGCCTTCATGGCACAAATGCCTCTGTTCTAATTTCTGCATTGACTTAGCAGGCCCTATTTAATAACGAGTAACATGTTTCTTTTCCCTGCAATTCTGAGGCAAGATTTCTATCATTGTTGTCCTTGGCGATGTGGAATTGCAAATAACATTAGCCATGATGTATTAACCATTGAGTTAAGATTATAGTACAGAGTTATTGACTTTCGAATAATGAATTGAATGTACTCTGCAAAAAGCCAGCTGTCCATCTTTGAGTGAGTTAGTTTTTAACCACTAATTGGTGATTGTATTAGTTTTGCCATGGCTGCTGTAACAAATGACCAAAAACCTAGTACTTTATAAACAACATTAATTAATTTCCCCACAGTTCTAGAGGTCAGGAATCTGAAACAGGTCTCGCTGGGCTACATTCAAGGTGTGGGCGGGGCTGCATTTTTTTCTGGAGGCTCTAGGAGAGACTCTTTTCCTTGCCTTTTCCAGCTTCTAGAGTTTGCCCACTCTTCTTGGCTCATGGGCCCCCTCCATCCTCAAAGTCAACAATGGTAGATGGATTCCTTACATTGCATTCTTTCAATCTTGCTTTCATTGTCACATGTCCTTCTCTGACTCTTACTCTTTTTTTTTCTTATATTACCCACTGGGTTCTTTTTTTTATTATAATAAAATTTTTTATTATATTATGTTAGTCACCATACAGTACATCCCTGGTTTTTGATGTAAAGTTCGATGATTCATTAGTTGTGTATAACACCCAGTGCACCCAGTGCCCTCCTTACTACCCATCACCAGCCTATCCCATTCCCACACCCCCTCCCCTCTGAAGCCCTCAGTTTGTTTCTCAGAGTCCATAGTCTCTCATGCTTCATTCTGTCTCCCTCTTCTACTTTTAAAGACCTCTGTGACTACATTGAGTCTACATGGATGGATAATACAGAATAATTTCCTCATCTCAAGGTTAGTTATTTACAAACTTAATTTCATCTGCAACTGTAACATGTAACTGTGACATGTAACTTAACACATTCACAGGTTTTAGAAGTAGGATGTGGACTACTTTAGAGGGTCACTACTCTGCTTACCACAGTGACTTGATTTTTTTTCTTTTTCTTTTGAAATAATTGTAGATTCACAGTATGTTTTAAGGACAGAGAGGTCTTATATACCCTTCACCCTGTGTCTACCAATGTTACATCTTACATATGCATATGTAATATAAAATCAACATAATGAACTTGACATTGGAACAATGGGTGTGTTTAGTTCTATGTCATTTTATCACATGTGTAGATTTGTGTAACCACTACTACAATCAAGATAAAGTACTGTTCCATCACCACAAAAGATCTTTCTTATGCTCTTCTTTTATTTTCTTTATTGTCACACTTACTCCCCTCATGCCCAATATTCCTAACTCCTGGCAATCGCTAATCTTCTTTTTGTATCTATAATTTTGTCATTTCAAAAATATTATATAATTGGAGTCATGGAGTATGTTACCTTTCAGGTTGACTTTTTTATTTGGTATGATTCTCTTGAGATCTATTCAAGTTGTTTTATGTATAAACAGTGCATTCTTTTTTACTATTGAATAGTATTCTATGGTATGAATGTATCACAGTTTGTTTAACACTTACCTGTTGAGGAACATTTTGGTTGTCTCCAGTATTTGGCTCTTACAAATAAAGCTGTGCAGGTTAGTGTACAGGTTTTTATGTTAACATAAGTTTTCATTTCTCTGGAGAAAATACCCAGAGTGTGGTTGCTGGATCATATGGTAAGTGCATGTTTAGTTTTTAAGAAACTGCAAAAACTATCTTCCAGAGTGCCTGCACATGACTTATTACAATCTACTAGTATCAACATTTTACCTTTTTTAGTAAACTTAACCTTTTATCCTCAATTTTTTATAATATTGTTGAATTAAGTATTTCCTCTACATATATTTAGAACCACATCAGTCAGTGTTATAATTTTTGTTTCAACCATCAAACATAATAGAGAAAACTCAACAGGAGAAGCAAAGTCAATTGTGTTTACTCTTACTTTTGCTTTTTCTGTTGTTCTTCCTTCCTTCCCGAGTTCTGCAATTCCTTTTATATATTTTTTTCCATTTAGAGGACTTTCTTTTGTCATTCTTTTAGTGCAGGTTTGTTGACAACCACGTAGTTTTCCTTCATCTGAGAATTTCTTAATTTCCCCTTTATTCCTGAAGGATGTTTTCACAGAATATAGGATTCTGAGTTAACGGTTCTTTTCTTTCATCACTTGAAAAAAGATTGTGCCACTGTCTTCTGGCTTCCATGGGTTCTGATGAGAAATCATTCAAATTGTTTTCTTCCTCTATAGTTAAGGCATCATTTTCTCTCTCACTGCCTTCAAGATTTTTTTCTATGTCTTTAGAGTTTTCAGAACTTTGACTATCATGTGTTGTGGCATGGATTTCTTTGGGTTCATCCAGTTTGGAACACTCTCAGCTTCTTGAATCTGTAGGTATGTATCTTATGCTAGATTTGGGAAGTTTTCAGCCATTATTCCTTTGAATACCTTGTCTGTCCTGCCTTCTCATATTTTATTGTTCTCGACCTCCTCTGATGACAGGAAAGTTAGATATTTTTTATAGTCTCACAGGTCCCTGAGACCCTGTTCATTTTTTTTCAGTCTATTTTTCTCTGTTGTTCAGATGAATAATTTCTATTATTCTATCTTCAAGTTGGCTGATTCTTTCCACACTCCTCTCCATTCTGCTATAGAACTCAACTGCTGAGATTTTTTTAAGTTTCAGTTATTGTATTTTTCATTTCTAAAATTTCCACTTGGTTCTTCCATGTGCCTTCTATTTCTTCACTGAGACTTTTTTGTTTGTTTCAAGAATGTAATTGATTATTGAAGCATTTTTATCATGACTGCTTTAAAATATTTGTGGGATAATTCTAACATCTCTGTTATCTTGGCAGAGATGAGTACTAGGGAGATATGGGAAACAGGGTACTCACCTGGATAGTATGGACCCAGAAGAGTTGGTAGAAACTATATCATAGTATTAACTGAATGTTTTCCTCTTGACTCTTGTAAGAGTGGTGGAGTAACATGCGGCAGATTCCTGTACCACTCTGTTTGGTTAAAGAGATAATCTCCCCTATTGGTGAGAAGTTAGTTTGTTTAGTCGTAACAACAAACACTCCACCTCCATGACTGAAATAACCATTGATTGAGGATTGTGGAAATATTAACAGAAAAGAGTAGGTTATGAAAAGGGTATTTGTTCTTTTTTTTTTTTTTTTAGGATCTAGGGTTTATTTGGCATCTTTGTGGCCCCAATATTCTGATCCTAGAGGCTTCCAGCATCTAAGCCAGGTGGGAAGCATTTGTGAAAGAGCTCTGTCCTTCACAAAGCTCCATGTTAACTTCTTGGCACTTTTTGTCCAAGGCTCAGAGAATCAGTTGACCCCATTACACAGCTTCTTTGTTTACTGGCATAACTGTTGCTTTCTGAAATCTCTCTTTCCTTTGACTTGTAGAGGTTTCCTCAATGTAAATTCAGTGTTTTTGATCTCCCCTTGGGGCAGTTCAGTAACATTTTCCTTACTGGCTCTCTGTATTTGTGTGTATATCTCTGTGTGCTTGTTTTTATGGACTGCCTATCTACTGTACCTCTTGGCAAAGAAAGAAGTATACCCACTGTTTATTGAGTCACATTGCCTTTTCCTATAGCAAATCTTATATGTGCAAAGCTGTAGCCTTGACATGTTAAGATGTTTCATAAAGGACACAGTCAAATCCATTTGGTTAAATAGATGAAAGGAAAGGGAATTGTGCCAGGCTACAGTGAGTTTTGCAGATTTTGTAGTTTGACTTAAAGCTAAACAAAAACACACATGCATCTGAAGAGGAAGCAGCTTGAAATTTGTGTGGTAAAGAGAAAGATAGGCATGCTTTATAACCCAAAGCCAAAGTGCTCATTGTTAAACCCTAGGCTATGGCTTACTTAGATCCTCTCATGTGTGTGTTTGTGGGGAAGAGGTGAGTATGCCTGGTCTCTTACTCAAAGATATGGAGATGATATAGTGGGAAAATCCAAAATCTCAATTGTCACTCTGTCTCTCAAGCAGGCTCCAAACTCCAAATATACTGTTTAATTCTGAGGACAATGATCACCAGTTAAGCAGAAGGGCCAAAAGAGCAGGATACTGCTATACAGATCTGGGAAGAGAACTTAGAATCAGCCTTCCTTGCCATTGATCTCACTCTTTTCCTATAAGCCACTGTTTTGTTTTATTTTGTTTTTTGGCCCTATTTCATCAGTTCTTTGGTAGCTACGCATTTCTATATATTTAGCACCTGATTAAATGGAAAGACTGACTTGTTTATTGTTCAGGTAAGGTGGTGATGTCATGATATTGCTGATCCCAATGATTCATGATTCATCAAGGCCAAGTTACTTCTAGCCAACCACTGAAAGATGCTAAAGAACAGGTAGGTGGACTAATCTTTCTCTTTTGATTTTCACCTCTACCATTCTACCCTCAGGTATGACTTAGATATCTCCCAGAATGGAGTCTCATTGGCTAATGGAAGCCTAAAGTGGATATGGCTAATGCCAGGAATGAGGGTCTTTATTTTCTGAAAATTCAGTTTATTAGACGGAAAAATCCACAGGACTGCCTCAGGCATCCAGGCCATACACTAGACAAAAGCATCCTCAAATTACTCTTTTTTTTTGAGAGAGAGGGAGAGAGAGAGAGAGAAAGAGCACAAGTGGGGTAAGGGGCAGAGGGAGAAGCAGGCTTCCACTGAGTAGGGAGCCTGTTGTGGGGCTCGATCCTGGGACTCCAGGATCATGAGCTGAGCTGAAAGCAGATGTTTAACCAACTGAGCCACCCAGCCACCCCCTCTTTTAAATGAAAAGCCATGTGGCATAATATGTACTGAAAGGAAAAGTGTGATCCTACCTCTTTATTTTGCTCTCTGTCCTTTTGGACTTCTTCAGCCTTTTTCTGATCTCTGTGGTTCTGACCCCACTCCCAATAACCCTCTAGGAGGCCCTTTGTAATGAAATTCTCCCTGCTCCATGTCATGTGCTTATGGCACTGAAATGCCATGTGTCACAGGATGTAAAGGACCAGCTATTTCTAGACCCTCAGGTAGAAGGAATGCTCAAACAGTTGAGACAATTTGAGGTAGGGGAGGCTGCAGTGAACAATAGGGCAGAGAGCTGCTGCTTTGTTGCTGAGATGGCCAGCTGAAGGAGATAACTGTGTGTTTAGTAGTCCTGAGGAAGTGAAAATTCGGATTGATGTGTCTTCATTCAAGAGACTAAGTATGGTAGGGGAGCGTAGGAACTAACGCTGCCAATAATAACACCTTATAATTCTATAGCCCCTCTCTTCTAAAGA
This sequence comes from Ursus americanus, assembly GCF_024610735.1. Taxonomy (NCBI): domain Eukaryota; kingdom Metazoa; phylum Chordata; class Mammalia; order Carnivora; family Ursidae; genus Ursus; species Ursus americanus. Next base: position 63,335,611 of record NC_142164.1, read on the forward strand.
ATTTAAAAGGCTCCAATGTTTTATTTCATTTGGCCTCACAAACAACCCTATGGACTTAGGAAAGGTAAATATTGAAGACTGTGTATGACAAGTTACTTCCCCTCCCTGGGCATCAGAGTTTTTAAACTGTGAATTGAGGGCTTGGTGGAGGGCTGATTTCTAAGGTCTTTCCCACAGTAAGAGTTTCCATGATGGTAACATTTCCAGGTGGGGCAATTGAGTCTCATACTTTACATCGAGTTGCTCAAAGTCACAGTATAAATCAGGGACAGAGTGATCATTATAGGCCAGGCCCTGATCCCTTCCCTTAGAATGCCCTATCAGTGATATTTTTGAACAGTGAGGTACAGAGGATTCTGTTTTCTTAACACATGAAGCCTGTGCTTGTCCATTCCATTTAACACTCTCTCCTACCTAAACACCTTCCCAACCTACCCCGCTCACTTATCAACAGAGCCTTTAACCTTCCCCTTGATGTTGCCTGGGATCTGTAGCTTGTTTGACTGCAGCTGCCTTCCTGGCATGTTATGTGGCTGGATGCAAGGTCATTGCTACCCTTAGAGAGCAAAGTCTGAAGCCAGCACTTCACTTACATCAGCTGAGAGAAGTTATGGCTCTTGGGTGTGGCAGATGGTCAGGGGAAGAGCCATTTGAATACATCATATTGCGAAGTGCCCACAAAAAGCAAGGAGGATTTGGGGAAAAGGGTTGACAAAAGGGGCCATGGGCGAAATCGAGACAGCGAGTTGATAAAAACAAATGGATTCAATCGTTGATCAGTATGCAGCAAAGAGCCAAGATGACTGAGATTTCTTCAGAGTTGGGGAATAAAATGGCATTTCTGACTGTGACAGGGATTAGGTTGGGGGAGGCCAGTAGGGGAATAAGGAAAGCTTTATCCTCAGCATGTTCGGCTTTTATAGTAAGACATTTAGTTTAAGAAATGCTGTGAGCTGAGTACTGTGAGGCAGTAAATTCAGAAAGCCACATTCCCCATATGATTCCTGGAAACCAGTAAGAATTTGGCTTAAGAAGGAATGGCAGAAGGTGATTTGTGGTGTTGTAACAGTCGCCTTGGAAGCTGAGATGGAAAATTTGTCCCTGAAAGGCTAAGAAGTTGGAGGAGACTCGCTGGAAGTTTCTGTCCAGAGAAAATCATTGAAATACAGTGGTGTTTTAAATATATGGTGGAGGATGGAGGCTGGAACACTCTGGGGTTCCAATCTTGTAATAGGTCCACTTGTTAAGTCTTTGGCTTATGATCTAAAATGGGAATTTGTTAGTTACTTTTGGGCTAAAAGTTCCTGAGGTTCCCAGGGCCTTTATCTAATCCCAGTGATACCCCTTTCATTTTTCTTTGTCCTGTTACTTTTTTCTCTTTTCCATTTTGAGATTAAAATCATTTGTCATTTATCAGAACAATGCATAAACATTTCACAGATTTTGAAAAATGTAGAAAAGAAATCCAATCTTTTGCTTTTAACAATGATTTATGTTTTTATTTTGAGTAATTAGGAAAGTACTGAAATGCACTAAGAATCAATAATGTAACAAACACACTTGGATCTCTACTCAGAATTGACAAATGTAATTTAAATTGTGGTAAGAACACTTAACATATCTACCCATTTAACAAATTTTAAGTGTACAATGCAGTATTGTTAAGTAAAGCACTGTGTTATATAGTGGACCTTGAGAACTTATTCATGTTGAATAATAACTATTACCATTTTTTACGTTTCTTTTATTTTTTCACCTTTATTGAGATGTAATTGACAAATAAAATTGTAAGATTTTTTTATTCAAGTGTAATTTGACATACAATATTATATTAGTTTCAGATGCACAACGTAGTGACTTAACATTTATATACCTTATGAGGTGATAATCACAATAAATCTAGCTACCATCTGTCACCATACAAAATTGTTACATATTATTAACTATGTTCCTTATGCTGTACATTGTATCCCCATCTCCTATTTATTTTATAACTGGACTTTCTACCTTTTAATCCCCTTCCCCTATTTCACCCATCCCCACTCTCCCCTCTGGCAACCACCAGATTGTTCTCTGTTACCATTTTTAACATCAAGTTTGCTTTAGATTTTATTCTAGTGGGAAAATAAAATGTTACAGACAAGTTAAATTCTGTCCCCTATTTCTAACCCCATTCCTCTCTATCCATTTCCAGAGGCAAAAATGAATTTGGTATGTATTCTTCCATTTCATTCATATACATATATATATGTATATATGAATATATATTATATAGACTACATATATATATGAATATAGAGTATATATTCTTTCTATAGAAATATATAGACAGAATTATTCTGTGTGTTTTCTTAATTTACATAAGTAATATTGTAATGTGTTTCTTTTTTTTCTTTTTTTAAAAAGATTTATTTGAGAGAGAGAGAGCACAAGTGGGGGCAGGGGCAGAGGGGAAGGGAGAAGCAAACTCCCTGCTGAGCAGGGAGCCCAACATGGGGCTCGATCCCAGGACCCTGAGTTCATGACCTGAGCCAAAGACAGATGCTTAACCAACTGAGACACCCAGGTCCCCTCTTTCTTTTTTTTTTTTTCATTCAACATCTTCTTTGGGGTTGTATTTCATTTTCCTTTTACATTTCCTCTTCCGCTCTAACCATGCTCTAGAGCCAATGACATGTACATTACCTTTTTATGATAAAAAAATATATAATCACATTACAGGAAAATTGGAAAATTCTATCAACTGATAGCTCTTAGGACCAGAGAGCTCTTAGTCCTACTGTAGACTTTAATTTGCAAAGGTTGTAGGCAGCTCAGCCAGTTCAGTGATCTTGGCTATAAAACATTAAAGACCAAAATTGGAAGGGTCTTTAGGGATACCTCCTAGGATAGTCTCCTACCCCATTTTATGAGAGTAGCAGAGGCCCAGAGAAGGTAAATGACTTAGCAAGGGCACACATCCATTTAATATTGTACTTGAGACTCTTGGCTCCCTGTCCTATGTGAAACCTTCCATGTTGAAAAAAGAGAGAGAAAAGAAAACTGTATTTTTTTCATTACAAAAATGATTCATTTTAATAACATGTCGGAGAAACAAAAGAATAGAAAAATGAAGAAATCAAGGACTGCCCATTTTAATATTTTGATCTTCTAATCTTTCTTCCTGTATATTTTTATGTTTCTGTGGTTTTACCTATCTTGGTTTTCTTCCACTTAACATTATAGTATCATAATGCACTGTTTTCAAAAGGCACATTTCTACACTGAAGTCCTGCCAGTGAATAATTTTTAAGGCACAATTTGCTATTTAGCCATTAAAATAGCACAGGCAAGGACTTGTGTGAAAAAGGAAATAAGGATTATGGTATATTCCCCAGAAAGTTTGTTCCTGTCCTTTGACCAAATCTTGTTCTTCTAAAAGACAGAACAACAACAACAAGGGTTGGCATTTCCGTGATTCTTGCTCTGAAGTATTCATTCAGAATGGTTAGTTGAGCTTGGAAATGGCTTGGGGTGTGACCAAGGGATGCCCTGATAGACCTCTCCATCTCCAAATCAAGGTTAAGAGGTGCCCTTGAGGCCCATAGGGAACCAATTCTGGAGCTGCTCAGCTCAAAGAAGCCAACCCTGAGGAAAAGACTGTGGGTTTTTTCCCTGGTCAGGAGGGTGGGATGGGGTGTATAATTTTTCCAGAGCTGGAGCACAAAGAGAATGATAGTCTTTAAAACTTCTTTAGCATTTACCATGAAAGAGGCATCCATCCCTGACAAACCACACCATTTCTACACACACACACACACACACACACACACACACACACACACACGATTAGCATTTGTTGATTACAATTTTGATTGCATTTATTGTAATACATGCAAAACTGCATTTAACTATCAAGACCTGCTGGGACAGAGGTGATGGTTTATCATCCTAGACAGTTCAGTGTGTTTGAAACAATGAAGAACCAAGAAATTAAGCCACTTGCTCAAGTTCACACGGCAAAACAGCACCATGCTGAAATTAAAAAATAAATTTTAAAAAATGAAAGCACTGTTATTCCTGGTCTAGGGTCTTGGAAAGCCAGACTTAGCCCATGGAAGCTTGCCATGCTTCTGCTTTAATCAGTTTAATTCTTTGCTAGCTGGCCTTTTGCTGTCTTTGATTCTCTTTACATTGGCCAAGCGTCTATTTGCAGTTGTTCAGAAGCGCTTGATAGTTTCAATTTTTCAGTTCCGGGCTCTATTCTTTTGTGTAGGGCTGGAAAGCTAGGAGTCACACCAGCGGCTAGCTGCATCTCTGCCGTAAGCTCACTGGGGGCTCTGTGTGTGTGTGTGTGTGTGTGTTTGTGTGTGTGTGTGTGTGTGTGTTCGTTTGCATGTGCATGTATGCCTGTGAATTAGTGAGGACTGTAGGATTGGGAATATTTAAGATTTTAAATTTTTAAAATCCCTCTAAAAAGAACCCTTTCCCATGTCAAAAGATTTTATTTTTAAGGATCCTTATTTCTGTAGTTGATTGAGATTTAGAATTAGGCAGGATGAGGCTTGGCAAGCTTGCATTTCACTGGGACATAGGGTGCTCTTGTTTCTAGGCCATAGAAACCAATGTTGGAACAAGTCCCAGTTGTGTTTACCCCCAAGATTCAAGTTTCAATTCAAGGGAGCTTCTTTCCACACCCTTTTCCCCTCCCCCCAGCAAAAGCTTCTGAGCTAAAGCTGCTTTTAACAAGGAGTGGCTTTAGGCACTGAGTGGCATTTCCCCCTCAAAGTGGGCAGACAACTTCTCTGTGGGAGTCTTAACCTGCCATACCTACCAAAGGTTTTGGGAAATGTGAAGTGGCACTTACTGCATCTAGACTCCAAAGAACTTGCCTGCATGCTGACCAGCTTGGCTGTGGGAAAACTTGCAATTTTTTTGCCCATCCAAAGGCCCCCCTTAACCAGTCAGGTCTGAACGTGTGGGTGTAGGGGGCACAAGGGGACTGTAGAAAGCTTACAGCTGTTCTCAGACTCAAGGAGGTAGCAGACCAAGAAGTCCATTATTCATCTGTTTCCAGTGTATTAGGTAAGTATATATTGCAGTCCTTACTGGAAAAGATAAGAGAGGTGATTTTATATACATATGTGAGTATACATACACACACACACACACACACATATATATTCTCTCTCTCTCTCTCTCTCTCTCTCTATATATATATATAATCTCCTATTGCTTCTGTTTCTCTGAAGAATTCTAATACAGATTTTGACCAAAAGTCCCCTTCATGACATATACAAAAAATCTGATCATAGGTGAGTCAAAGTTATAGGCCAATATTGTCATGAAGAAAGCCAAGAAAGCAACTGGCCTCAAATGCTGTGAGTTTTAATCCCAGTTCAAAGATTAACTTTCTATTTGGCCAAAAGCCTTACTTGGTGACTCAAAAACAAAGGAGGGAGGAGTTAACTACATCAGTGGTTCCCAGCCTGAGTTCTCTGGTCATTTTAATGGATCACAAAGGTAACACTGGGATCCTTAAGTCATTTTCGGTATTTCAAACTTTAATGAAAATAGAGCACTTAACTATCAGACAGCTGCCCCAGTTATCTATCAAGTTTGTTTTTTCCCCGAATTACACGAACCAAGCACAACAACATTGGTTATCCATGCTGATCAGAAAGTCTGATGCAGACAATGAATCATGGAATAAACACTACATCGAAAACTAAGGATGTACTGTATGGTGACTAACATAACACAATAAAAAATTTTAAAAAAAGAAAGAAAGTCTGAGGCATACGTGTGTGTGCATGCGTGAACATGGAAAAGCTATTATTTAATAAATGCAGTTTTTTCAGAAAAAAAAAACACCTCACAGAAGCCCTGGGCCTTATAAAAAAAAAGATATCAGAAGGGTTTGGAAAGGTATGAAAAGATTGAGAACTGATCTAACTGATCTGTGGCTGAGGTCCCTTGCAACTCTTTTGGACTTCCTCATCTATTTACCTCTCTTGTCTTTTCCAGCGAGGACTGCGATATATACTTACCTGAGACACTGGAAACAGATGAATAATGGACTTCTTGGTCTAGGAGAGCCAATTGTGTAAGTTCTAGTCCTAGGACAGGAGACCAATGTCCCAGCTTAACAGCGAGGCAGAAAGAAACTTTAATATACATTAAAGGCACAGTGTGATTTGGAATTGCCTTGAGATTTGAGACAGGCTCTCAATTTCTGGAAGGGGTATTAAAGGAGCTATCTCATTCCATTTATCTGAAGTTCAGTTGTTCATAAATACAATATACTTAAAGACTACCTACTAAGTTTAAGATACTATAGGCGGGAGAAAGGGGTGGTAAGAGTAATAATGTAGTGGTAGGTGAGTAAAATAACCCTCATTTCAGGGAAACCATGTTTTATTAGGGTAGAAATATGTGCACAGGACTATTGAAGGCAACATGTAAGATAGCACATGCCTCTGGGGGTTGTAAATCGCATATATAATACTTTATTCAGCAGGAATCCCTGGGGGGGAAATGGTGCATAATGGAAAAGGAGGTAAACCAGCAACTGTGCTATTTCTAACTGCCTGCTAGAAGAAGATCGATGTTCTAAGTTTTGCCTCACTAGTTCTTTGTGCAGCAAATCACAACAAAATTTAGAAGCAATACCTTCCTGGCTATTGTATGTTTATCTATTAAGTCTCACATTGACTCTTGGCCACAAACGTTTCCTGCCTCCTGGTAAGAACTAGATCATCTAAACCATTTTTATCTAATACATTAATCAACTTTTCTAGATTACCTTGCCTAGAGATATCCATAGACAAGCAACTACCTCCAAAGGCAGTCCATGCCAGAACACTATTCTTTTCATTTTATTTTATTGTTTTAATTGTGCTAAAATACACGTAACATATAATTTCCCATCTTAATTATTTTAAAATTAAGTACATTCACACTGTTGTGCAATCATAGCCACCATCCATCTCCAGAACTTTACTTTTCGTCTTGCAAAATTAAAACTCTGTACTCATTAAATAATAACTTCCAATTTTCCAACTTTCCCCCTCCCTCAAGCACCTGGTGCCACCATATTGTTTTCTGTCTTTATGAATTTGACTATTCTAGGTTCCTCATGTAAGTGGAATCATGCAGTATTTATTTGTCCTTTTGTAACTGGCTTATTTCACATAGCATAAAGTTCTCAAGGTTCATCTATGTTGTAGCATGTGTCCGAATTTCCTTTTTTAAGGCTGAATAATACTCTTTTATATGTAAACATATTTTGATTATTCATTCATCTGTTGATACACACTTGCTTCCATCTTTTGGCTATTGTGAAGAATGTTTCTATGAATAAATATTGCTTCAAGACCTTGCTTTCAAATCTTTTGGATATATATCCAGAAGTGAAATTTCTAGCTCATATGATAATTCTATTTTTAATTTTTTGAAAAACTATTTTCCATAGCAGTTGGACCATTTTACATTCTCACCAAGAGTTGCACAATGGTTCCAAATTATCCACATCCTTCCCAACATTTGTTATTTTCTTTTTTATTTAATAATAGTCATCTTAATGTTTGTGCAGTAGTATCTCACTGTGGTTTAAATATCCATTTCCCTAAGGATTGGTGATATTGAGCATCTTTTCATGTGCTTTTTGGCCATTTAAAAAATCTTTTTTGGAGAAATGTCTATTTAAGTTTTTGGTTATATTTTAATTGGTTTTTTTTGTTGTTGAGTTGTAGGAGTTCTTTATATATTTTGTATATCAATCTCTATTCAGATATATGATTTGCAAATATTTTCTTCCATTCCATGGATTGCCTTTTCATTTATTTTATTTAAATTCAATTAGCCAACATAAGTACATCATTAGTTTTGGATGTAGTGTTCAATAATTCATCAGTTGCCTATAACACCCAGTGCTCAGCACATCACAAGCCCTCCTTAATGCCCATCACCCAAATACCCCAGCCTCCCAACCAGCCCCCCTCCACAACCCTCAGTTTGTTTCCATAGTTAAGAGCCTCTCATGGTTTTTCTCCCTCTCCGATAACTTCTCATTCAGTTTTCTCTTCCTTCCCCTTTGATCCTCTGCACAGTTTCTTATGTTCCACATATGAGTGAAACCATGTAATAATTCCTTTCTCTGATTGATTTATTTTGCTCAACATAAAACCCTCCAATTCCATCTACATCAATATAAATGGTAAGTATTAATCCTTTCTGATGGCTGAGTAATATTCCATTGTGTGTGTGTGTGTGTATATATATATGTGTGTATATATATACACATATATATCTCACATCTTTAATCCATTCATCTGTCGATGGACATTGGCACTCTTTCCACAATTTGGCTATTGCGGACATTGCTGCTATGAACATTGGGTTGCAGGTGCCCCATCAAATCAGTACATTTGTATCTTTGGGGTAAATACCTAGTAGTACAATTGCTGGGTTGTAAGGTAGCTCTGTTTTTAACTTCTTGAGGAACCTCCATACTGTTTTCCAGAGTGGCTATACAAGCTTGCATTCCCACCAACACTGTAAGAGGGTTCCCCTTTCTCCCCATCCTGGCCAACATATGTTGTTTCCTGACTTGTTATTTTTAGCCATTCTGACTGGTGTAAGATGGTATCTCATTATGGTTTTGAATTGTATTTCCCTGATGCCAAGTGATGTGGAGGATTTTTTCATGTGTCTGTTGGCCATTTGTATGTCTTCTTTAGAGAAATGTCTGTTCATACCTTCTACCCATTTCCTGACTAGATTATTTCTTATTTGGGTGTTGAGTTTGATAAGTTATTCATAGATCGTGGATCCTAGCCCTTATCTGATATGTTACTTGCAAATATCTTGTCCCATCCAGTAGGCTGATTTTAGTTTTGTTGACTGTTTCCTTTGCTGTACAGAAGCTTTTTGTCTTGATGAGTACCCAATAGTTCATTTTTACTTTTGTCTCCCTTGCCTTTAGAGATGTGTCTAGCAAGAAGTTGTTGTAGCTGAGGTCAAAGAGATTGCTGCCTGTGTTCTTCGCTAGGATTTTGACGGATTCTTATCTCACGTTGAGGACTTTCATCCATTTTGAGTTTATCTTTGTGTATGGTGTAAGAGAATGGTCCAGTTTCATTATCGTACATGTGGCTGTCCAATTTTCCCAACACCATTTGTTGAAGAGACTGTCTCTTTTCCATTGGATATTCTTTCCTGCTTTCTTGAAGATCACTTGACCATAGAGTTGAGGGTCCATTTCTGGGGTCTCTATTCTGTTCCATTGATCTATGTGTCTGTTTTTCTGCCAGTACTATACTGTCTTGATGATTACAGCTTTGTAATATAGCTTAAAGTCTGGCATTGTGATGCCACCAGCTTTGGTTTTCTTTGTCAACGTTCCTCTGGCTATTCGGGGTCTTTTCTGGTTCCACACAAATTTTAGGATGGTTTGTTCCAGTTCTGTGAAAAATGTCAATGGTATATTGATAGGGATTGCATTGAATGTGTAGATTGCTCAGGGTAGCATAGACATTTTAACAATATTTTTTCTTCCAATCTATGAGCTTGGAATGTTTTTGCATTTCTTTGTGTTTTCCTCAATTTCTTTCATAAGTGTTCTGTAATTTTTAGAGTATAGACCCTTTACCTCTCTGGTTAGATTTATTCCTAGGTAACTTATGGTTTTGGGGGCAATTGTAAATGGGATGGATTCCTTCATTTCTCTTTCTTCTGTCTCATTGTTAGTGTAAAGAAATGCAACTGATTTCTGTGCACTGATTTTATATCCTGCCATGTTGCTGAATTCTCTATGAGTTCTAGCAATTTTTTGTTGGAGTCTTTGGGTTTTCTACATAAAGTATCATGTCATCTATGAAGAGTGAGAGTTTGACTTTTTCTTTGCCAATTTGAATGTCTTTTATTTCTTATTGTTGTCTGATTGCTGACGCCAGGAATTCCAGTACTATGATGAACAACAGTGGTGAGAGTGGGCATCCCTGTCATGTTCCTGACCTTAGGGGGAAAAGCTCTCAGTATTTCTCCATTGAGAATGATATTCACTGTGGGCTTATCGTATATGGTTTTTATGATATTGAAGTATGTTCCCTCTATGTCTACACTGTGGAGAGTTTTAATCAAGAAAGGATGCTGTATTTTGTCAAATGCTTTTTCTGCCTCCATTTAGAAGATCATATGATTCTTGTCCTTTCTTTTATTAATATGATGTATTACGTTGATTGATTTGTGAATGTTGAACCACCCTTGCAGCCCAGGAATGAATCTCACTTGGTCATAGTGAATAATTGTTTTAATGTACTGTTGGATCCTACTGCCTAGTATCTTGGTGAGAATTTTGGCATCCATGTTCGTCAGTGATACTGGTCTGTAATTCTCCTTTTTGGTGGGGTCCTTATCTGGTATCAGATCAAGGTAATGCTGGTCTCATAGAATGAGTTTGGAAGTTTTCCTTCCATTTCGATTTTTTGAAACAGCTTCAGAATAATAGGTATTAGTTCTTCCTTAAATGTTTGGTAGAATTCCCCTGGGAAGCCATCCAGCCTTGGACTCTTGTTTTTGGGAGATGTTTGACTACTGCTTCAATTTCCTTGCTGGTTATGAGTCTGTTCAGGTTTTTCTATTTCTTCCTGTTTCGGTTATGATAGTTTATAAGTTTCCAGAAATGTATCCATTTCTTCCAGATTATTAATTTGTTGGCATATGGTTTCACATAATATGTTCTTAAAATTATTTGTAGTTCCTTGGTGTTGCTCATGATCTCTCCCCTTTCATTCATGATTTTATTAGTTTGGGTCCTTTCTCTTTCCTTTTTGATGAGTGTGGCTGGGGGTTTATTGATCTTATTAATTCTTTCAAAGAACCAGCTTCTAATTTCATTGATCTGTTCTACTGTTCTTTTGGTTTCTATTTCATTGCTTTTTGCTCTAATCTTTATTATTTCTCTTCTCCTGCTTGGTTTAGGGTTTATTTGCTGTTCTTTCTCCAGTTTCTTTAGGTGTAAGGTTACCTTGTGTATTTGAGACTTTTCTAATTTTTTGAGAAAGGCTTGTATTGCTATGAACTTCCCTCTTAGGACCGCCTTTCCTGCATCCCAAAGGTTTTGAACAGTTATGTTTTTCTTTTCATTTGTTTCCATGAAATTTTTAAATTCTTCTTTAATTTTCTGATTGACCCATTCATTCTTTAGTGGGATACTCTTTAACCTCCAAATGTTTGAGTTCCTTCCAAATTTCTTCTTGTGATTGAGTTCAAGTTTCAAAGCACTGTGGTCTGAAAATATGCAGGGAATAATCTCAATCTTTTGGTACCAGTGAGACCTGATTTGTGACCCAGTATGTGATCTATTCTGGAGACTGTTCCATGTGCATGAGAGAAGAATATGTATTCTGTTGCTTTAGGACAGAATGTTCTGTGAAGTCCGTCTGGTCCAGTGTGTCATTCAAAGCCCAGCTCTTGTTTCCTTGTTTATCTTCTGCTTAGATGATCTGTCCATTACTGTGACTGCGGTGTTAAAGTCCCCTACTATTATTGTATTATTATCAATGTGTTTCTTTAATTTTGTTATTAATTGGTTTATATAATTGGCTGCTCCCGAGTTAGGAACATAAATATTTGGAATTGTTAGATCTTCTTGTTGGATAGACCCTTTAAGTATGATATAGGGTCCCTCTTCATCCCTTACTACAGTCTTTGGTTTAAAATTTAATTTGTCTGATATAAGGATTGCTACCCCAGCTTTCTTTTGATGTCCATTTCCATGATCAATGGTACTCCATCCCCTCATTTTCAATCTGGAGGTGTCTTTGGGTTTAATATGAGTCTCTTGTAGACAGCATATGGATGCGTCACTTTTTTATCCAATCTGATACACTTTGTCTTTTGATTGAAGTATTTAGCCCATTTACGTTCATTGTAACTACTGACAGGTATGAATTTAGTGCCACTGTATTCCCTGTAAAGTCCCTGTTTCTGTCAATTGTCCCTGTTCCTTTTTGGTCTGTTACTTTTGGGCTCTCTCTTTGCCTACAGGATCCCCTTTAATATTTCTTGCAAGGCTGGCTTAGTGATCACAAATTCTTTTAGTTTCTGTTTGTCCTGGAAGCTCTTTACCTGTCCTTCCATTCTGAATGACAGCTTTGCTGGATAAAGTACTCTTGGCTGCATGTTTTTCTCATTTAGTACCCTGAATATACTATGCCAGCCTCTTCTGGCCTGCCAGGTCTCTGTGGCTAGGTCTGCTGCCAGTCTAATGTTTCTACCATTGTAGGTTAAGGTGCTCTTGCCTTGAGCTCCTTTCAGTATCTTCTCTTTATGTATGAAATTTGCAAGCTTCACTATTATATGTTGGGGTGTTGATCTATTTTTATTGATTTTGAGGGGGTTTCTCTCTACCTCCTGGACTTGAATGCCTGTTCCTTCCCCAGATAGGGATATTCACAGCTATGATTTTCTCAAATATATCTCTGTCCCTCTCTCTCTCTCTCTCTCTCTCTCTCTCTTTCTTCTTCCTCTGGGACACCAATACTTCCAAAATGTTTTGCATTATGGTATTGCTAACTGCTCGAAGCTCCCCTCATAGTCCACTAGTTGTTTTTCTCTCCTTTCCTCAGCTTCTTTCCTTTCCATCATCTTGTCTTCTATGTCCCTGATTCTCTCTTCTGCTTCATTTACCCTAGTTGTTAGAGCATCCATTTTAGACTTCATCTCAGTTACAGCATTTTTAATTTCAGCCTGATTAGATGTATTTCTGCACTAAGAGATTCTCTAGTATCTTTTATGCTTTTTTCAAGCTTAGCTAGTAAATTTATAATTGTTATTCTGAATTGCAGCTCTGATATTTTACTTATATCCATATCAGTTAGGTCTTTGGCAGAGAGTATTACCTCTCGTTCTTTCTTTTGCTGTGAATTTCTCCTTCTAGTCATTTTGTCCAGAGCAGAATAGATGAGCGAGGGAAAAAAATGAAAAATATCAACTATGACCAGTGAAATACACACTAGACTAATCTGAAGAGTTCAGAAACCAAAAAACAAAAGAAAAAAAGAAAGAAAAGAGAGAATATAATCTCCAGGTGGACAAAACAGGGTGATCCACTTGGTCCTGGGTGTATTTTGGTTTGTTTGTTGGAAGACACTAAATCCCAAAATTGTGAAGAAAGCAAAACTTATATATATACAAAAATAAAATTGAATATAGTGAAAGGAAGTAAAAAATGAAGACTATATCTATAAAATGCATCTAGTAAAATGAAAATTAAAAGACCTAAAAACAAAGTTTGATGGAGTAAGAAACTAGTTGAAAAGGAAAAAAAAGGAAAAAGAAGAAAATTTTAAACTGAGGGACTGAAGATTCATGAGAAAAAAACCCTCAAATTCTATATACTCTTTTTCCCTAGCCCAGGAGTTTTTCAGTTCTGAGTGATCCATAAACTTGGTGTTCACCTAATGTTCTAGCTGGTCTTCTGGTGGAGGGGCCTGTTGCATTGATTCTCAGGTGTCTTTGCCTCCGAAGAGTTGCACCACCCTTTGCCAGGGTGCTGGGCTCATTGTAAGCTGCTTTGGGTTGCTCTATGTGGCTTTTGTTCCCTGAAGGCTTTCCCCCCTGCTTTAGAGGATGAAAAAAAATTAAAATGGCAGCTCCCTGATCTCCAGCTCCAGAGCTGAACAATCTCTGCCCCCCACTCTTAAGTTCACCCTCAGGGAAAAGCAGTCAGTCCCTTTTGTGTGTGCCAAACTACGCAGACTCCTGTGGTGCACACCGGTATCAATCCTGGGTGGGGGAGGGTATTCTCACCACAGTCCCTCCTCTTGCTGGGCCCCTGCTGGGGAGAGGTTGCTTGATCCTGGGCACACCCTCACTGCTCCTCCCAGGGGATGGAGCAACATCTCCCAGCTCTTGTCACTTGCTGGGCCTCTGCTTGGAGAGTAGTTGCCTGATGATGCTGAGGTTTGCTGTTTATGGCAACACCTAGCTGAAGGCCACTCCAGGGCTCGCTAATTTAAGTTAGCTTCCCCGCTTCAATGCTTGGGAACTCTGCTGCATCAGGCACCAACATTCTTTCTGTGACCCTGGGGATCCTGAGCCCACACTGTCCCACTTAGGATTCTGCCCCACTTCAACACCTGAGCACCTTTCAGGCAGGAATGTCTTTCACAGGAGCAGACTTCTAAACGTTCTGATTTTGCATTCCACTGCTATATCACTTTCCAGTAGCCAGCTTAAGGTGGCTCCCTTCTCCTGGGGTTTATCTTCTGACATATCACTCGGATTCACATCCCGCACCTCCTCCCTTGCAAAGAGTGGTCACTTTTCTATTTGTAGAATTGCAGAAAAGAATTGTGGGTCCTCTATACTTTTGCCATCTTCCTCAAATCTCTGGATTGCCTTTTCAATTCTTTGATAATATCTTTCAATGCACAAATTTTTAAAATTTTGTTATGTTCCAATTTATCTATTTTTTTCTTTTGTTGCCTGGGCTTTTGGTATTCTGGCCAAGAAATCATTGCCAAATCCAGCACTATGAACTTTCCCCATATGTTTTCTTCCAAGAGTTTTACAGTTTTAACTGTTGCATTTAAGTCTTTGATTCATTTTGAGTTAATTTTTGTACATGGTGTGAGGTAAGTGTCCAACTTCATTCGTTTAGCATGTGGATATATCATTTTCCCAACACCATTTATTGAAAACAGTGTCCTTTTCCCATTGAATGGTCTTGGAACCCTTGTTGAAATTTATTTGACCATTAATTTGAAGGTTTATTTCTGTGCTCTGTTCTATTCCATTAGCATATATGTCTGTCCTTATGCCAGTTCCATAATGTTCTTATTACTGTAGCTTTGTAGTAATTTTTGAAATCAGGAAGTATGATGCCTCCAACTTTGTTCTTCTTTTCAAGATCATTTTGGTTATTTGAGGTCCCTTATGATTCCATATGAGTTTTTTCTATTTCTGCAAAAACTGTCATGGGTTTTTTTTTTCATATGGATTGAATTGAATCTATAGATTGCTGTGGGGGGTACTGACATCTTAACATCTTAACATTGTCTTCCAATCCACAAACATGAATGTCTTTTTATTTATTGGTGTTTTCTTTAATTTCTTTCAGCAACATTTTGTACTTTTCAGTGTACAAGTCTTTAACTTTCTTGGTTAAGGTTATTCCTAAATATTTTATTTTTCTTGATCCTAGTGTAAATGGAATAGTTTTCTAAATTTTTTTGGATTGTTCCTTGTTAGTGTATGGAAACGTAACTGATATTTGTGTGTTGGTTTTGTATCCTGCAACTTTGCTAAATTTGTTTATTAGTTCTAACAGTTTTTGTGTAATTTTTAGAGTTTTCTATATATAAGGTCATGTCATCTGAATAGAGATAAATTTCTTCTTCATTTCCAACTTGGATACTTTTCATATCTTTTCAGAAAGCCTATTGAGCCAAAATGTGTTTTCTTGTAGCTTTCCCTGTTTAAGATTTTATTTATTTTGAGAGAAAGAGAGAGAGCGAGGAGAGAGACAGAAAGGGAGAGAGAGAATCTCAAGCAGATTCTATGCTGAGCGCTGAGTCCAATGCAGGGCTCGATCTGATAACCCTGAGATTATCACCTAACAAACCAATATCAATACATTACTATTAACTAAAGTCTATATTCATATTTCATTGCTAATTCCCTAATGTTCTTTTTCCAGGACCCATCCAGGATACCACATTACATTTAGTCATCATGTCTCTTTAGCTCCTCTTGACTGTGACAGTTTCTCAGACTTTCCCTTACCAGTTTTAAGGATTAAGTGGTCAGGTATTTTGTAGAATGTACCTCCTTTATGATTTTTCTGATGTTTTTAACATGATTAGACTAAGGTAATGTGTCACATCGTATCATAGATATATACTATCAACATGACTTATCACTGTTGATGTTGACTGTGATGATCTGGCTAAGGTGTGTTTGTCAGGTTTCTCCACTGTAAAGTTACTTTTTAAAAATTCCCGTAATGTGTTCCTTGGAAGGAGTTACTTTGGGCAGTCCACATTTTAAGACTGGGGAATTATGTACCACCTCCCTGAGAATGGAGTATTTATATGTATTATTTGGACTTCTTGAGCACCAGAGATGTGTCTGTTCTCTCTCATTTATTTATTCAATCATTTATTTATATCAGTATGGGTTCATGGATTTTTTATAAAATTTTTAAATTCTGGTATAGTTATCATACAGTGTTATATCAGTTCCAGATGTACAATATAGTAATTCAATAATTCTATACATTACTCAGTGCTCATCATAAGTGCACTCTTTAATCTCCATCACCTATTTTAACCCATTGCCCCCCATCTCCCCTTTGGTAACCATCAGTTTGTTCCCTATAGTTAAGAGTCTGTTTCTTGGTTTATCTCTATCTCCTTTTTCCCCCTTTGTTTTGTTTCTTAAATCCCACATATGAGTGAAATCATATGGTTTTTGTTTTTCTCTGACTGACTTATTTCTCTTAGTGTTATATTCTGTAGCTCCATCCAGGTCATTGCAATTGGCAAAATTT
The DNA here is from genome assembly GCF_024610735.1 of Ursus americanus. Lineage (NCBI taxonomy): Eukaryota > Metazoa > Chordata > Mammalia > Carnivora > Ursidae > Ursus > Ursus americanus. The sequence goes on from NC_142164.1 coordinate 63,352,148, forward strand.
CATTCATTTTATGACTGAATGATATTCCATTTATATATACCACTTCTTTGTTTATTCATCTATTGATGGACACTTGGGCTGCTTCCATAATTTGACTATTATAAATAATACTGTTATAAACATAGGGGTGCATGTATCCCTTTGAGTTAGTGTTTTTGTATTCTTTGGGTAAGTACCAAGCAGTGTGATTACTGGATCATAGGGTAGTTCTCTTTTTAACTTTTTGAAGAACCTCCATACTGTTTTCCAGAGTGGCTACACTAGTTTGCATTCCCAATAACAGTGTAAGAGGGTTCCCCTTTCTCCACATCCTCACCAACACCTGCTGTTTCTTGTGTTGTTGATTTTAGCCATTCTGACATGTGCAAGGTGAAATCTCATTGTAGTTTTTTTTTATAATAATATTTTTTATTATATTATGTTAGTCACCATACAGTACATCCCTGGTTTTTGATATAAAGTTCCATGATTCATTAGTTGTGTATAACACCCAGTGCACCATGCAATACGTGCCCTCCTTACTACCCATCACCAGCTTATCCCATTCCCCCACCCCCTCCCCTCTGAAGCCCTCAGTTTGTTTCTCAGATTCCATAGTCTCTCATGCTTCATTCCCGCTTCTGATTACCCCCCCTTCTTTATCCCTTTCTTCTCCTACCGATCTTCCTAGTTCTTATGTTCCATAGATGAGAGAAACCATATGATAATTGTCTTTCTCTGCTTGACTTATTTCGCTTAGCATTATCTCCTCCAGTGCTGTCCATGTTGCAGCAAATGTTGAGAAATCCTTCTTTTTGATAGCTGAGTAATATTCCATTGTATATATGGACCACAACTTCTTAATCCAGTCATCTGTTGAAGGGCATCTCGGCTCCTTCCATGATTTAGCTATTGTGGACAATGCTGCTATGAACATTGGGGTGCATATGGCCCTTCTCTTCACTATGTCTGTATCTTTGGGGTAAACACCCAGTAGTGCAGTTGCTGGATCATAGGGTAGCTCAATTTTTAACTTTTTGTGGGACCTCCACACTGTTTTCCAAAGTTGCTGTACCAACTTGCTTTCCCACCAACAATGGAAGAGAGATCCCCTTTCTCCACATCCTCTCCAACATTTGTTGTTTCTTGTCTTGTCCATTTTTGCCATTCTAACTGGCGTAAAGTGGTATCTCACTGTGGTTTTTATTTGAATTTCCCTGATGGCTAATGATTTTGAACATTTTTTTCATGTGTCTGTAAGCCATTTGTATGTCTTCATTGGAAAAGTATCTCATTGTAGTTTTGATTTACATTTCCCTGATGAATTTTTAATTTAAACTTTGGATTATAGTTCAATATTACTCCACCCTGTTTCTCAAATCATTCCAGTTTTGACAATTGCAGGCTTTTTCAGTTGGCTCCTGTGTCCCTTTAACATACCTCCATTTTTGTGGGTTAATTTTGTTTTCTTTTGAACCTGGTTCATTTTTGTTTTGCTTTCTGCCACAAAAATAAAAGTAAAAATAAAATCCCCGTTATGTATAACAACCCTTCAGATTTCCAAAAACAACCATCATCACCCCATCTAATCTTCTCCAAACTAAACATTTCCCACCCATTCCTTTAGACACTCCTCATGTGACAGATTTATTGACCCCTTTCTCTCCTTGTTGCTTTCTTCTGGAAACATTCCATTTTGTCAGTTACTTGAACTACCTCCTTCCACTCTCTTTACCTTCCACAACTTTGTATTATAAATTTTGAGAAAAATCAAAAGTAGTTTCACTTCTGGAAACTATTTGTGATAGTACCTAGTACACAAGCTTCATCATGAATAAATGGCCCTGTATTAGAGTGAAAACCCCTAGGAGAAATATAATGCCCCTGCTTTGTGCAAAGCTTAATATTTTTCATGGCAACTTAGGAACTCATTTCTTTGACCCTTCTAATCCTTTTGTGGGGCAAATAGGACAAGTAGTGGTATGCCCTGAAAACGAAGGCTCAGAGAAGTTGCCTTGTCCAAAGTCACTCTACAAGATAGATGGAACTGGGTTCTTCTGACTTTTATTCTGGTAACATTTATATTTTGTTTAAATTTTGACTGTGTGAGCTAATATTTGTTTGTCAGCCCTTCAACTTAGAATTGCCAGTAATTTGCATATAAGCTGAACTTAGTCTCCTGATATAAAATGATATATGAACTGTAAGTCTGAAATGCAACGTTTATAAAATGCCTTTAAAAATATAAATCATCTTCATATGTTCATAGATATCAATTGCATGGTCAAGCCAGAACCTAGAAAGCACACAGTTAGCTTTGTAAATAGAAGCATGAACAGAACAAAATAAATGTTTTCTAATTGTCCTTGCTTGCTGCGGATATTAGGCAGCTCGTTTTTTCTCTTTTTCACCACTTATCACATTCTAATGGAAAGGTGCTGAGGTGCAGCTAATCCCAAACACTGCATAATCCCCAGATAAGTTATACAGTAATATTTTGTCACACATACACATCTCAGTGCCCAGTCCCTTCTCTTCTATTTTGGAGGTTGCAGAGACTGCACTGTGCGACTTGGCAAATGACACCTAGTTTTATGACTAGGATGTCTTTGCTTTTTAATAACCAGGTTAAGAAGATAGTAAGAGCCTTGTCATATGGGTTGGTACTGGGGTGTGGAGAAAATAAAAAAGCTGGACAACTTTTCTCCCTTTCTACATGGTCACTCCCTCCATATTAAAACCGGTTTGTTCAAACCAGAAACTGTAGTGTATACAGAATATTTCAGATCACAATTTTTGGAATGAATTTTTGCCATACCAAAAGAGCCTGTTGCCTTCAAGGAGTCATGAGTTGAAAAGAAACAGTTAGCTATCTATGGCGCCACCTACTGGTGTGGGGGGATGGAAAATGTAATTTATTTGAAAGGTAGGAGGTTTGGTTGACAAATAGGGCTGAATTTTACGGCTGAGGGAGGGGAAGTATCTAGAGAAAGAGGTGGGCAGCAAAGAGACTGAGGGCTAGACATTTCAACTCTGGTAACAAAGGATAAGGAAGAGTAAGTGCGCATAGACACAAATCCCTACTCCAAGAGTGGAGGTTGATAAGGAAGATATCTTAGCTCTAATATTTTATGGAGCTCTGAGATGGAGTGTTGATAGAGGAACCTGGAAAGCATGACTAAATAGTTGAATTTGCTATAGAAAAAGAGGAGATTGGGGTGGGCTTTTAATTATTTGAAACGATGAACTTTATATCTTTGCTACCTGAAAGAGATTCTGAGGTATGTTGAATAGGGAATGTGAATTATATATATATAAAAACTGGAGAAAAACTAAGTCTTTTGGAAACCTAAGCTTTTTAATCCTCCTTTACCCCCCAAAGTATTAATCATTGTAAATGTGATCAACATGTTCCTTCCCTAGATAGGGGTATCTAAATTAATGGCAGAGCCAGGTAATGACTCTAGGTCCAAATGGCCCTGGCTAGCCCTGGTCATTGGGCAGCTTTGAGTAAATTTAGGAGAAAAGAAATTCTGCAAAGGGTCTGATGAGCCCAACATGAGACTTTGAAGAAAAGGTTCCACACCATCCACAGACATTATCTTATTATGGGTGCATGGGTACTGAGTATTTAAAAAATTTTCTAACTTATCTGAACCCAGTCTTCCCATTTCCATCTTGGTACCAAATCTCCTACAGTCTCTCATTTCTTCCTTCTCCCATGTTTGTTGAATGCACAAGGTTAAGTATAATAATGTTGCACACAAAATAAAATGGCTTGCTTAACTGTGAGTTTAAGGCCAAGCATAATATAATTTATACAGGCCTTAGCTTCCTCATTAGATAAACCCTTTAAGTCTTTTTAAAAATGTGACAGGAAAAAACACAAAAACTCTCAGATTTTAATTCTTCCATTTGTTCTGTAGCCTTAGGACTTAGAACTAGGTGGCAAAGATAGATACTAAACTTGGGGAAAAAAAGGCAAAGTCCCTTTCCCCCCTTAGCTTCTAGAAATACAATGAGACACATTCAGTTTTCTATTATCTGAAGTCATCTGCTTTGTAGATTATCCAGACTTTTGTTTCTTTATGCTTTGGCTGTTCAGTGTCACTTCTACTAAAATTTATGTGTGTGTGTGTGTGTGTGTGTGTGTGTGTGTGTGTGTGTTTGTATGTGTGAGATATATCTATCTCTATCTCTATCTCTATCTATCTCTATCTCTATCTTTATCTCTATCTATCTCTATCTATCTCTATCTCTATCTCTATCTCTATCTCTATCTATCTCTATCTCTATCTCTATCTCTATCTCTATCTCTATCTATCTCTAATCTATCAGCTATCTATCTATCTATGAATATTTCAGAGTCTACCAGAAGAACAGTTGCAGGGCTTAGGCATGCAAAGGGAAACAGAAAAATGTGGGGACAAAAATCAGTCCATTTTTTAGTACTCTCATTTCTTCATACCTAAGTCATCATCTTTAGTTTTAAATATGTAACTGTCTTGCTCCTCCTCCTTGCTCACTCCCATTCCCATATATACATATTCTCTTTCTCCTCTCTGTCTCCTTCACCTTCTTCCCCTCTTTCCCTCTTTAGCAAGTCCAGTGGACAGACTAGTCTGACACCTCAAAAATACTATAATTCTAAGAAAGAAACAAAATTCTGCCTCTGACATTCCATTCCCCCTGTGGTTTTAATTAGGTGTAAATTCTCCTATGCTTGGTTTGAAACATGCCTCAGGATCTTAGGGAAATGGCAGGCAGATGGGGTATTAATGCAGGGTGATGTTTCTCACTTCACAGTGCCCATGCAACATTTATTGTCATTAAAATAGTCCCATTTAAATGAGGTGGTTGATGTTGGAAAATGAATACAGAGTTGATCATTGTTCTGTGGATCTGAGCTTTGATGAAGTAGCTGAATTAAAGGCAGTGCTTCAACTCTGCTTATGCAATATGTACCTATGTATCATTCAGTAGTGAAACCCTAGAGACTCTGACAGGAGGACAAAGCCTCTAAAGCTCTATTAGGGTGGTGAAGATAAAAGTACCTGCTTTTCCTACTTTACCAGGCTGTGAGGAAAATGACAGATATACTATGTGTACAGTGGCCTGAGTGCCTAAAAAGAAAAATGTAGATGCTTTATTAGCTGTGTGTAAGGTATTTGGTTAATTCCCCAGAGCCCTGTAGAACCCCGGAAGCCCTGTCACTAATATCTCTTTTCCTTCCTTGCGTTTTTGTTTTCCCCTAGAGCCCAGGTTAAAGAGAAATTGATTCCCTTCTATTTTCTGTTTAGCTTTTGTCCCTCTGCATTGAAGCTTTGAATTCAGAAAACCTCTTTGGGTCCATTTGGCTGTGCATTAATGTCTAGGCTTAAACATTGAACAACTTCACAGAACCAATTAAGTTTTATGGCCTATGGCCAAGTCAACTAATATTGCTTTGTAGAATTTCCAAGAGGAAAATAATACATATTTAGGACTTGGTAAAACTTCCCTCAAAATATATTGTTGTACATGCAAGTATTGCTGACCCTAGGGAAATGTTTTGTACTAGCCCAGCTTGGGAACATCCAGTTTTTTTGTGCTGTATTCTTTGACTTCACTCCAGGTTGAGCTGTGAAAAGGTGAGGGGGACAGGAGCCATTTTGGAGAAGTAGAATAGACTGAATCGAATATATAAAGAACACAGCTTGATTAATTCAAAACTAAAGACTTGAGCTCCTCAGTCTCATGCTCCACAGCAATAATTTCTCCTTGGCTGGAGGCCTAGGCATCTGTGTCCAAATCCCATACTCTTTCCTGGACAAATTCATCAAGTCAAACCTTGGGTTTGCTTGGTTTTTTTCCCCTGCATCATCCCCTAATTTAAGTTAAGCTTAAAAATGAGAGCCATTAAATAGTAAAACAAACACACAACAATAACAAAACATTATGTCCTGGCCCTAGGAGGTCAATTTAATGTGATTAGCAGCATAAAATTTCACAAAAGCTTTTGCTGGAGGATTACCAGAAACAGCATCATTCAATATGTTGCCATGCACTGCCATTCTTCCACTTTGGCATTATTTATTGATTGTAGCTGAACCACAATATTTGTACCTATTAAGCCTTTTAGTTTCCTTTCAGCTTTTCCTGAGTAAAAGTGGAACTGTACCGTTATTGTTAAACCATTCTCAAGGCCAGAAAACCTTTTGAATATTGTTTACATCCCTGGTTACAAAGGCAAGTACTGAGGTGGAGTTGCTCTGCCTGCTTTGATTCATTTCAAGGGTAACACTTTGTGTGTGTGTGTGTGTGTGTGTGTGTGTGTGTGTGTGTGTGTGTGACTGTGTGTTCACACAGGAGGGGGTAGTGAGTGGAGAAAGAGTTTTAAGGAAGGAGGGGGGACTGGAAGGAAAAATAACTTTCAATGAATTGAAACTGCATAATGAAAAGGTTCTGAAATTTAATTACAAAAAAAATGGCTGTGTTTTTTCTCTCACCTCCTCCTCTCTCTACTTCCCTCTTCCCCACCCTCCCTAAAGCACTGAAGTAAAATGAGACTTTCAGATCAAAGCTACACACCCACTCTAGGTCTGTTTTGAGAAAGGGATTTTTTCTCCCCTTATTTGCTTTGTGACAGTGACAGAATGGATACTGCAAGATGCAATTATGATGTAGAGTCTTGCCACTGTTTGGTTTAGTTCCCCTCCACTGTACTGCTCTCTGGTCTGGCAAGCAGGGTTAAAGCTTCAAAAGCTTGCTGTGGCCTCATTTCTCACCAGCACTTGTGGTTTCACACTTGACCATTCAGTATTTAGTCATTGTCTCTCTGACATATGGCCTGAAAGAAGTTTAGTTTGCAAGTTTGGAAATGCTTAAGTGTTTCAGTGGAATGTGGGTTTGTCCTTGTGGCTGCAGGTTCTGTTGAGGATTTTTGGAAAAGGAATACAATGTCTTTTTAATTTAGTAATCAAGAATATGTTTGTGAACATGTACATAATTCAAATAATGTATTTTGGAGCATGTCCACATTATTTAATACTGTTTTTTTTTTTAATTTTTGTCTAGGACTCTTTAGAGTGCTTGTATCTGATTCCCTTAATGTATTTTCAGGCTAGTTGTCCATTTCCAGTTGCTCTAAAATGTAGCTTCTGGATTTTCTTTCTCCTGGCTTCTGTTCTCTTCTAGTTTGTGTTTTCTCTTCAAAGTAAAAATCACACCTTATTAATAAGGGTAGATGGGTATTCAGTTTTAATACGGTCCTTGAAAACCTATCTCCTATACCTGCTCTGTTAGGAATATCTTCCTCACTTGCAGCACAAACCTCTCCCATAAGTGGTTCAGGAAAAGCATGTAGGTCTAGGGTCAAAGTCTTAAAATAGGATCAAGGGTATCAGACATGCAACCAAGATGAAGACAGAGGACCACAGGACAAGAGCCAGAATGTGTAGTATAGCCTGCAAAGGCAGTCCTAAGGTGAAAATACATAGCCATCCAAGCCTCACTCAAAAGAATAGGAAAATCTAAAACGCAGTTTTTATATTCTCACCACAAGAAGCTGGAGCTGGAACAGAAGAATAAGCCTAACCCATGCATGAGAAGATAGTTGATCAAGATTAGAGCAGAGATCAATGAATTAGAAACCAGGAGCACAATAGAGCAGATCAAAAGAACTAGAAGCTGTTCTTTGAAAGAATAAATAAGATCGATGAGCCACTGACCAGACTTATTCAAAAGAATAGAGAAAGGACCCAGAGTAATAAAATTATGAAAGAAAGGGGAGAGATCACGACTAACATCAAGGAAATAGGAAGGATCGCTGGAAACTTATCAACAACTTTATGCCAATAAATTAAACAACCTGGAAGAAAGGATGCCTTCCTGGAAACCTATAAACTACCAAGTCTGTAACCGGAAGAAATTGATTATTTAAACAGACCTATTAATTATGAAGAGATTGAAGCAGTGATCACAAACCTCCCCCAAAACAAGAGTCCAGGGCCTGACGGATTCCCCAGGGAATTCTACCAAACATTCAAAGAAGAAATAATACCTATTCTCCTGAAGCTGTTTCAAAAAAGAGAAACAGAAGGAAAACTACCAAACTCATTCTCTGAGGCCAATATTACCTTGATCCCCAAACCAGGCAAAGACCCAATCAAAAAGGAAAATTAGAGACCGATATCCATGATGAATATGGATGCCAAAATTCTCACGTGTCTGTTAGCCATTTGTATGTCTTCAGTGGAAAAGTGTCTATTCATATCTTCTGCCCATTTTATGATTTGTTTATTTGTTTCTTGTGTATTGAGTTTGAGAAGTTCTTTGTAGATCTTGGATACCAGTCTTTTATCTGTAGTGTCATTTGCAAATATCTTCTCCCATTCCATGGGCTGCCTCTTAGTTTTTTTGACTGTTTCCTTGGCTGTGCAGAAGCTTTTGATCTTGATGAAGCCCCACAAGTTCATGTTGTCTTTTGTTTCTGTTGCTTTTGGAGATGTGTCATGAAAAAGGTTGCTGTGGCCAATGTCGTAGAGGTTGCTGCCAAAATTCTCAACAAGATCCTAGCTAATAGGATCCAACTGTACATTAAGAGGATTATCCATCCTGATCAAGTGGGATTCATCCCTGGGATGCAAGAGTGGTTCAACATTCACAAATTGATCAGTGCGATAGATCATATCAACAAGAAAAGAGTCAAGAACCATATGACCCTCTCAATTGATGCAGAAAAAGCATTTGACAAAATACAGCATCTTTTCCTGATTAAAACACTTCAGAGTGTAGGGGTAAAGGGACATTCCTCAAGTTCATAAAAACCATCCAAGAAAAGCCTACAGCAAATATCATTCTCAATGGGGAAAAGCTGGAAGCCTTTCCCTTAAGATCAGGAACATGACAAGGATGCCCACTCTCGCCATTATTATTCAACATAGGACTAGAAGTCCTTGCAACAGCAATCAGACCACAAAAAGGATAAAAGCTATCCAAATTGGCAAAGGAGAAGTCAAACTGTCTCTCTTCACAGAAGACATGATACGCTATATGGAAAACCCAAAAGAATCCACCCCCAAACTACCAGAATTTATAGGGCAATTCAGTAATGTGGCGGGATACAAAATCGATGCTCAGAAATCAGTTGCATTTCTATACATGAACAATGAGACTGAAGAAAGAGAAATTAGGGAATCCATTCCATTTAGAATAGCACCAAAAATCATACATTATTTTGGAATTAACTTAAACAGAGACGTAAAGGATCTGTATTCTAGAAGCTACAGATCACTCTTGAAAGACATTGAAGAAGACACAAAAAGATGGAAAAATATTCCATGCTCATGGATCGGAAGAATAAACATAGTTAAAATGTCTATGCTACCCAGAGCAATCTATACTTTCAATGCCATCCTGATCAAAATACCAATGACATTTTTCAAAGAACTGGAACAAACAGCCCTTAAATTTGTGTGGAACCAGAAAAAGCCCGAATCGTCAAGGAAGTGTTGAAAAGGAAAAACAAAGCTGGGGGCATCACTTTGCCTGATTTCAAGCTATACTACAAAGCTGTGATCACAAAGACAGCATGGTACTGGCACAAAAACAGACACATAGACCAATGGAACAGAATAGAGAACCCAGAAATGGATCCTTGGCTCCTTGGGCAGCTAATCTTTGACAAAGCAGGAAAAAACATCCGGTGGGAAAAAGACAGTCTCTTCAATAAATGGTGCTGGGAAAATTGGACAGCTACATGCAAAAGAATGAAACTTGACCACTCTTTCACACCATACACAAAGATAAACTCCAAATGGATGAAAGACCTCGATGTGATACAGGAATCCATCAAAATCCTAGAGGAGAACATAGGCTGCAACCTCTTTGACATCAGCCACAGCAACTTTTTTCATGACACATCTCCAAAGGCAACAGAAACAAAAGAAAAAATGAACTTGTGGGACTTCATCAAGATCAAAAGCTTCTGCACAGCCAAGGAAACAGTCAGAAAAACTAAGAGGCAGCCCACGGAATGGGAGAAGATATTTGCAAATGACACTACAGATAAAAGACTGGTATCCAAGATCTACAAAGAACTTCTCTAACTCAATACACAAGAAACAAATAAACAAATCAAAAAATGGACAGAAGATATGAACACTTTTCCAATGAAGACATACAAATGGCTAACAGACACATGAAAAAATTTTCAAAATCATTAGCCATCAGGGAAATTAAAATAAAAACCACACTAAGATACCACCTTATGCCAGTTAGAATGGCAAAAATAGACAAGGCAAGAAACAGCAATTGTTGGAGAGGATGTGGAGAAAGGGGATCCCTGTTACACTGTTGGTGGAAATGCAAGTTGGTACACCCACTTTGGAAAACAGTGTGAACGTCCCTTAAAATGTTAAAAATAGAGCTACCCTATGATCCAGCAATTGCACTACTGGGTATTTACCCCAAAGATACAGACGGAGTGAAGAGAAGGGCCATATGCACCCCCAATGTTCATAGCAGAATTGTCCACAATAGCTAAATTGTGGAAGGAGCCGAGATGCCCCTCAACAGATGACTGGATTAAGATGTGGTCCATATATACAATGGAATATTACTCAGCCATCAGAAAGAACAATTACCCAACCTTTGCAGCAACATGGACGGGACTGGAGGAGATTATGCTAAGTGAAATAAGTCAAGCAGAGAAAGACAATTATCATATGGTTTCACTAGTTTATGGAACATCAGAAATAGCAGGAAGATCGGTAGGAGAAGGAAGGGAGGAATGAAGGGGGGTAAACAGAAGGGGGAATGAACCATGAAAGACTGTGGACTCTGGGAAACAAACTGATGGCTTCAGAGGGGAGGGTTGTGGGGGATTGGGATAGGCCGGTGATGGGTATTAAGGAGGGCACATATTGCATGGTGCACTGGGTGTTACACGCACATAATGAATCATGGAACTTTACATCAAAAAACTAAGGATGTACTGTATGATGACTAAGATAACATAATAAAAATTATTATTAAAAAAAGAATGTGTAGTGTAGTGAGATATGGGGAGGAGGAAGAAAGTAAGTATGAGTTTGGTCAGGGGGAGAAAGAGAGAGGGAGAGAGAGGGAGAGAAATTGGGTCAGGAAGAACCTGAAGCAGGAAGATAGAGAGAGAGAAGCTAAAGCAAGCTCAGGAGAAGTGTGGTTTTGGTCATGGCTGTTCACTGAATACACCTCTTTGCTCTCTTTTATCATCTTTCAGCAGACTGTCAGATGTACACAGTGTAAATCTTTCAACCCATTTCTTTAATGAATTTATCATTTTCACAGTCTTTTTTAACTCTTTTTCATGGCATTTGGGAGCCCAGAACTAGATGTGCTACCTCAAGAAGAATTTGATCAGTGCTCTGGGAAGATAGATTTACCATTCTGTTTTGTATTTGTAACATGAAACCACATGTACACTCAACAACCACCTTGAATGACTCGTTTTCTTTATAGTCTATTGTGATTCTGAAATCCTTTGAGTGTTACATCTCTCAATCTGATCTTAGTGGAGATATAAATAAATAAATAAATAAATAAATAATTAATTTCTCAAGTCAAATGTATTTAGGAAATAATGGATTAAACAAAATTAAACAATTTATTTACTATAAGTGTTCTAGAGTCTTTCTGTTAATGTATATTGTGAATCTGGGGAGATGCAACTTTTCTAAACTCATTTGCTGAAAATTCCTTTTAGTAATATTTTGAGAAATACTTGTTGAGCTCCAAGGCATGCAGTTTGAGACATTGTTTTTGAAAGTTAGAGGACTTGGGGCGCCTGGGTGGCACAGTCGTTAGGCGTCTGCCTTTGGCTCAGGGCGTGATCCCGGTGTTAGGGGATTGAGCCCCACATTGGGCTCCTCCTCTATGAGCCTGCTTCTTCCTCTCCCACTCCCCCTGCTTGTGTTCCCTCTCTTGCTGGCGGTCTCTGTCAAATAAATAAATAAAATCTTAAAAAAAAAAAGAAAGAGGACTTGAAGCTTTTAAATCAAATGATATTTCCTTTTTAATTTTGGTTTCCATGCCCATTTGGTCTTTGCCACGTCTGTGCTCCAACAAAAGAAAACCTTTTATCATCTGATGTTATTAATTGGCATCCGACCATCTCACTGTGGTGTTCATTTCAAAGCCTAACAAGTTGTTTTCCCATCCCATCCCATTCTTTCTTACTTTTCCACTTTGGCCCTGGGAATTAAAATATTCCATCCTGCCCCACACAGCTGATTTAGTCTTATCGGTTTTGCAGACCTGGATATTAATGGAAATAATGAGAACCTTATAATTGTATAGTGCTTTGTATTTTCAAGGTTCCTTCACATCCACTATCTCATTTGATCCTTTCCACACCTCAGTAGTTAAGCAGAGCATGGATTACCCCATTCTAGCTCAAGGCCATACAACTAAGGATAGAGTCAGTAAGGTTTTTAGATGAATAACTTTTCACTACACAACCTACCATCAGTTCCCCAGCCTAATTCCTTTCCTGTTACACACACACACACACACACACACACACACACACACACACACACATGAATTTGCTTGGCAAATGTGAGAACTTGCTGAGAGAGCAAATATGGAAAATTGTTTGGGAGGAAATCACATGTGGAGGGGCCCAGATGGGTCACTTGATGCTTGAACACTATGTGGGAAGCTATGTCAGAAAAGAAGCCAAGACAATCCTAGATTAGGCTGTCACCGAAAAGACTCATTACTAGATGTCAGGGACACTTTTCCATTGCTGAGAGGGACTTCTGGTCATGAAAATCTCTAACCTCCTCCCTGACTCTGTACTAAAAGGACTGACTAGTTTATCTTACATCTATTTGTGTGACATATTTTGTAATGTGGCAATTTTCATGCTGACTGGAAACATACTGGAGGAACACTTTTGGTCTAAAGCAGTGGTCTTCAAGGGGAAGGAAGAAAATGTCTGGAGACATTTTTGGTCACAACTGGGTGGAGGGGTTGCTAGTGGCATCTAATGGGTAAAGGCCAGGAATGCTTCTAAACTTTCTACAATTCATAGAGGAACCATTTGTCCTCTCCACACACACAAGACAAAGGATTATCTAACCCACCATATCAGTGTCCAGATTGAGAAACTCTGACCTAAGTGATGAATCTGGGTCCATAGGAGTTGTTTTAATTTGCTCTCTGCTTCTTTCCCCTGTACTTGATCTCTCTGTGTGTGTGTGTGTGTGTGTGTGTGTGTGTGTGCACGCACATGCATGCATGTGTTGGGGCTTATCCATCTAAGGAAATGTAGGAAAGGCTCTCAGAACACCTGCATGGTATTATTGTGCTGTGAAGAAAATGAGTGTGTATCACAGTCCACTTGAGGGGAACTTCACGAAGGGTATTGGGCTTCTCTGGGGTTGTAGGTACAGTGCACACACCCAAGGACATAAAATCAGCTGCCAGCTTTTGCCTGAGAGTGGCTGTTTGTGTATCTGTCTTGCTTCTCTCAATTCCCAGACTCCATACGCCTCAATTCTTACTTGCAGATTAGGCATCAGCTGCTGCTGTCAGCTTTAGGACACAAATCTGGCTGGAAGGGCCTAGAAGCTGTCTAAAGAAGTGCTCTTGAGGTTTGAAGATGAATTGGGTATTTTCTTTTAGGTTGAGCTGAGAGGAAAATTTGGGGGTGGGTGGCTTTTGTGAGGGTTGCCTAGGCTTTTCTCCAATAACCTTATGTGTAAGAAGATACTGTGATACACCTTGCGTCTACAGATGTGAACACGTGGGATCCAAAGAGAGAGCAGTGCACTTGGGAGGGAGGGGTGTAGCCATTTGGAGTGTGAAAGGGATGCCTGAGCACCTGGGTATGTGTTTGTGGTTTTATATTTGGGCTTCAATTCAAAGCCCCTTCGTTCATGTGATAAATAATTTGCTATCCATTCTTAATTTCCATTGACTAATGGTGATTAACCTTTTCAATTTTGACATTATAGATAATAAATGAAGCTCATTCTTTTAGGCTTTACCACAGTGCTTGTGTTTGAGTAAAAACAAAGGCTGGAGTAAGAATTCCCTCAGTGCATTCAGTGTGGCCCTAAAGGAATTGCAAACTCTTATAAAACCTTTACTTGTAGTGTGCAGAATATTAAATTTTGTAATGCAGGGGTGGGGCTCTGGGAATTACCAAATGTAGCCAAGGGCAAATGTTGGTAAAGTCCTGGAAACCTGGCCCTTTTCAGTTTTTTCCTTCCCTCTTCCCTTAGGCCCTCCTCATTATGTCAGATGAAATTCATAGGTGGCAGACACTACGCTGAGCTTTGAGTTCTGTTGCTGTTGGAAGAGGGAGTTAAGTCTGTGGCCTTCCTTGGGAAGTTATGTTTGATTTCAATTCTTCCTCCTTTGGTGTTCCCTCCAAGTTTGTGTGGAGTTTATGCATTGGGAAGTGGGAAGTGTTTACTCACAAAGGGTGTAAGATAAGGTGATGCGGAAATGAGATAATCCTCTAATTGTAGTTCACCTCACAGAAAAACTCTGCCATTTGACACAGATGCATTTAAGTTCCTAAAAGTTGAGTTAATCCTGGCAGCCATTAGCAAATATGATACGGTTCAATGGTGAATACTTATGAAATTATACATGCACACATAATGTTGGAAATATTTTATTGGTATGTTAATTAGAGAATGTATTTGAATATCAGTATATGATTATTTCTCCATTATCCATGGCAAGGAAGAAAAAAGTGTTGCAAATGGTCCCAAGCATCAGATGATTTTATAATCTTTTCTGTTGAGTTTTAAAGTATATTATTGTGATTTTTAAAAATAAACTTCACCTACATGTATCAAGAGACTGTGGGAAGTCAGAGTGGGATTAAAAAGAAATTATCAAATAATCCACAAGGAGAATTAACTTTAAGTAACACATTGTTTAATTACATATTCTATAGATACTATGACCAGTGTTCAGCTGTGGCTCAATATCAGACCACCCCTGTAAATGTCCTACCTTCTTGAAATGGGAATGCTCTTTACCATGTATGCTTTGTATAGCTTTCCTGAATTTACTTCCCAGTTGTTTTCACATACTAAATACCACAGGCCTAATCTTTAAGTGATAAATAAATGAACCATGACAGACTATGGACTCTGGGAAACAAACTGAGGGCTTCAGAGGGGAGCAGGGTGGGGGAGTGGGATAGGCTGGTGATGGGTATTAAGGAGGGCATGTATTGCATGGTGCACTGGGTGTTATACGCAAGTAATGAATCATAGAACTTTACATCAAAAACTAGGATGTACTGTATGGTGACTAACATAATATAATTAAATATTATTAAAAAATAATTGTCTAAATATCTTAATAATTTCCCCCTTTGTTTTTTCTTTACTTTTTTCATACTAGCCTCTTTTCTCCCATTTTATACCATCATCTAAATAAAATAATTCCTTTTTTAAAAAAGATTTTATTTATTTGACAGAGAGAGGGCAGCAAGAGAGGGAACACAAGCAAGGGGAGTGTGAGAGGGAGAAGCAGGCTTCCCGCAGAGCAGGGAGCCTGATGTGGGGCTCGATCCCAGGATCCTGGGATCATGACCTGAGCCAAAGGCAGATGCTTAACAACTGAGCCACCCAGGCGCCCCATTAATTCCTGATGAACTCTCTATACATAGATATCTGATGTGTCTAGGTGTAAATCTCTTTGAGTTTATCCTATTGGAATTTGGAGCTCTGGGGATTGTTGATTAATGTTTCTTATCAAATTTGGAAAGATTTTTGGCCATTATTTCTTCAAATTTTCTTTCGTCCCTTTTTCTCTCTTCTTCTGGGGTTCCCGTCATGTATATGTTGGCATATTTGATGGTATTCCACGGGTCTGTAAAACTTTGTTTAATTTTCTTCATGTTTTTGTCTTTTCCTTAGACTTGCTAATAATCTAAATTAACCTATCTTCAAGTTCATTGATTCTCTCTTCTACCTGCTCAAATGTCCAGTTTTGCCCTTCTAGTGAATTTTTCACTTCAGATTTATACTTTTCAGCTCTATAATTTCTATTTGGTTCATTTTTATAATTTCTGTGTTTTTATTGATATTTGGTGAGACATCATTCTCATAGTTTTCTTTAGTTCTTTAGATATGAGTCCCATTAGTTCATGAAAATATTTATAATAGCTGATTTAAAGTCTAGTAAGTTCAACATGTGGGCTATCTTGGGGACAGTTTCTATTGACTGATTTTTTTTTTCCTGTGTATGAACCATACCTTCTTGGCTTTTTACATATCTGGTAAAGTTTTTTTTAATTGGAAACTGGATATTTGAAATAATACAATGTGGCATATCCAGGAATCGGATCCTCTGCTACCTCCACAGGGCTTGTTATCACTGATTTTCAGAACTAATTCGGTAGAGTCTGTATTCTTTGTCATATATGGCCACTGAAGTTTCTGCTTGACTAGCTTAGTGGTCAGCTAATGATCAGACAGAGATTTCTTTAAATACCTGGAACCAATAAATCTCCCAGTCTTTGCCAAGGAGCTCTGTGTGCATGTTGGGGCCATGTCTTCAACACTCAGGCAGTTAATTGACAACTTTACCTTAGCTTTCACTTCCCGCTTGTGTAGAACCTTGGAGTGAGCCAGAGGTGAGAGCTTAGATCCTTCTCAGGTGTTTCCTGAGCATATACACAGTCCTGGGCATAAGTACAGCCCTACACATGCATATGGCCATCGGGATTCCCAGGAGTCTGTCAGAGTATTTTAAATCCTTATACATGTTTCTCCAACTTTCATTTTAAGCTTTTTGGTTTGCCTATTTTTTGCCCCATCTGTTATCCACTGTACCAAACAGCCATCATGTGAAACGATTGCCACTGATTGTTTTCAACAAATGCCTCTGGGGGAAAGGGTATTTGCACTGGGAGAGCTCCCAGTTAGGTCAAATAATTGGGATAGTCCAGGGAACTACCAGACAAATCAAATAATGACAGTTCTCTGAAAATGAGGGTTCCAAGGAGCTCCAACTCCATTCTTCCCCCTCTACTAACTACTAGATTTTGCTGTGATTGTGGGATATTGGTTTTTAAGGTAATTCAGAATTGGGGAAGGGAGACAGAAATGGGAAAAGTTAAAAAAAAAAAACAACTACCAAAGTTCACTGTTCTTACTGAGATACAACCATTTTTCTTGAATGAATGCTCCCTGGATTGCTGCAGACCTTTAATATTAATTCTGACACTGTTTTCCAGTAGTCTTATTGGGCAGATGAAGGAGAGGATTTTCCTGCTGATGTCACTCCAAATTCCTAGATACATAATTTGACTTTTCTGGTGTTGGTGGAGAGATAGTCCTTTTAGTGGGACCATTTTTTAACTTTTTACTTGGAAATAGTTTCAAGTTTACAGAAAGTTTGCAAAAATAATACAAAGAATATGTGCATACTCTTCACCCAGATTCATCTATTGTTAATATTTGGCCCTATCTGACTTATCATTTTTTCTCATGTGTGTATATATATGTAAAATCTTTTTTCCTGAGCCATTTGAGAATAAGTTGCATGTATTATGACCCTTTATTTTTTTATTTTTTTTTAAGATTTTATGTATTTATTTGACAGAGAGAGCAAGAGAGCACAAGCAGTAGAGGGAGAGGGAGAAGCAGGCTCCCCACCTAGCAGGGAACCCGATGCAGGCCTCGATCCCAGGACCCTGGAATCATGGACCTGAGCTGAAGGCAGATGCTTAACCATCTGAGCCACCCAGGCGCCCATATTATGGCCCTTTAACCTAACTACTTTAGTGTATGTTTCCAAAGAATAAGAAAATTTTCTTAAATAGTTACAGTACAGTTATCAAATTCAGTATATTTAACATTGGGGCCATACTTTATCTTCTGTATTCCTATTTTGTCAATTGACCCAATAATGTCCATAGCATTTTTTCTCCATTTCAGGATTGTTTCTAGAGTCATGTACTACATTCAGTTGTCATGTCTTTTTGGTCTCCAAATGGATCCCTCTATTTGCTTATAAGTTTACAAGAGAGGAGAGCCATGGTAAATTTTCTAGAAATAATATTTCAATAAATAAACTTAAATAGTGAACTGTGAAACTGTCTTCATTTCTCCTTAATTCTGGAACCTTCCACCCCAGGTCCAAAAAGAGTTGTAAAGTTAGCAAAAAAGTCAAGATATGTAGCCTTCTGAATTCATGTATATGATGAGAGTACTCCTAGACATTGGCATTCTCCTGCCTCTCTCCTTTAATGTCTCAAACCCATCTCCTTCCCCTTCTGACTGATATCTCTTTGCTAGCTAACATGTAACAGATATGATTTGTACCCCAATGATTTGTACCTCAATGTTTATAGTAGCAATGTCCACAATAGCCAAAATATGGAAAGAGCCCAGATGTCCATTGACAGATGAATGGATAAAGCCAGATGAGTGGATGAATGGATAAAGCCACCCAGGTGCCCTGGGAATGGAAGTTTTATTTATCAATGTTAGCCAATTCTTTGAACTACTTTCAAGTTATTTGACACAAATTACAATGATCTATTATCAAAATTATTTTAATTATATATAAGCTGAACATCCTTTAATTTTGTTCAAAGTAAAAAATTAAATGCTATCTGCCTGGCAAAATATGCATTACCTACTTAACAGAATAATTGACTTTCTCAATGGCTACAACAATATTTGGAATTATTCCTGTATTTGATGCCTTGGAGACTTTTGTACCTGAAACCTTGCACATATTAAGATTCAGAATAAGTGAGAAGTATACATTTCTTGAGTAAAGACAAGGAAGGGCCATAGTGAAAGGGAACTCCTTAACCACAGATTCTTTCTCAGGCAGGTCAGATTAAGGAAAGAATACATACGGAAGTTGAGGATCTTCAAATGAATTCCCTTGAAACTATCATTGTCTTCTTATTTACTGAAAAATCTTCGTGGTACAGGCCACAATTTTAAGACCAGTACTATATAACATTTAACACATTCTTATGTTTGCTGAGTACTCTAAAATGAGTAAGTGAATGCTTATGTTCATTAGAACTGTGGAATGGAAGTGTTACTACTAGAATCCTTCGGTTGGTGAGTCATCATCCTCAAGGTGTGCTGAAGATACTCTACCTTCATCCCAAATTGATGAGAATATCACCGTTTTTAAAGGTAGTGTTTTTTAGTTTACTGTTTTTAGATCTCTTGCTTCCCATATTTGTGCTTAGCTTCTTCCACTCTCAAGATAATCTCTTAATGAAAATCTATAGTTTTAGGGGTGTCTGGGTGGCTCAGTTGGTTAGGCACCCGACTCTTGATTTCAGCTCAGGTCATGATCTCCGGGTCATGGGATTGAATCCTGTGTCAGGCTCCATGCTGGGTGTGGAGTCTGCTTAAGATTCCCTCTCCCTCTGCCTCTACACCTCCCCCCCACATATGCTCTATCTCTCTGTAAAAAAATTTTAAAAATCTATAGTTTTATAAGCTTGTATTTATTATTTTAAACATAGTGACACTGTAAGTTGTACTCTCTTTTTTGAGTATCTGTGCCCACCATGAGGCTTGAACTTATGAACTTGAGATCAAGAGTTGTGTGCCCTACTGACTGAACCCACGGTGCCCCAAGTTGTACTATCTTTACAGGCTGCAAAGATGAAATTTGTGCCCTTTTGCATATTTAACTAATATCCTTATTGTCTTTGTAAGCATATTAATAATTTCCATTTTTCAATGTTCAGTTCTTTATCAAGACCTCCTTGTTAGTTTTTTAGCTATTCTGAACTTTTTAAGTAGGTGCTAGTAAGTGTCTTTATTTTTTAAACATTGGTATTGTAGTGGATTGAATGGTAGCCCTCAAAAAGATCTGTCAATGCCCTAATCCCCAGAATCTATGAAAGTTATCTTATTTGAAAAAAAAGTCTTTGTAGGTGTAATTAAGTTAAGGACCTCAAAATGAGGAGATCACCCTGGATTATCTGGGTGGTCCCTAAGCACCATCGCATGTGTCTTATAAGAAATCAGCAATGGAAAATAACACAGGTACACAGAAGAAAAGAGATGTGTAGAGGAGAAAGCAACATGAAGATGGAACAGAGAAACATGCAGCCACAAGCCAAGAACTGGCAGTAAGTACCAGAAGCTTCAAGGAGTGAACTCTCCCCTGGAGCCTCCAGAGGAGAGTGTGCCTTGCTGGCGCCTTGATTTTAGACTTCTGGCCTCTTAAAATGTGAGAGAATAAATTGCTATTCTTTTATGCCACCATATTTGTGAAAAATTGTTACAGCGTCTACAGGAAAGTAATACAATTATTAATCTGCTTCAAGTCCACAGTATTTTGAGGACATGGGCCCAATTACTATTAAGCATCTGGCTTCTTTGTTAGCTGGCTTGAATTTGGTTTGTTTATCATGGAGGAGTAGGTCATTTGTGTTAATTACTTGCCCAACCAGTAGTTTTGCTTTATTGATTTTTTAAATAAGCAAGGACACATATTTTTGACCACAGGAGAAAAATCAGGCATAGATTATAATCATAACCTTTGAATATTATTCAACAGGAAGGGCTTTTGTCTGTAGGAATGCACACTAAAATTGGTAAATAAGCAGTCCAGACCAGACATGAGCTGTATCAATGATTATAAGGCAAAGAAATAATTCAGTTGTAGGATTGAACAATTCAGGTGGAGGAATGGGGAGGAGTCAGTTAAGTCTCAGTTGCCTGACCATTCATTTGATTGAAGAGCCATGTAATGTGTGAGGTGAATATATATGCTCAGCAAGTGTCTTACACATAGTATGGACTTAAATTTTAATTTTATATTGTTATTATCATTACCATCAATTATCTTGTGACCTTGAGTTGATGTAATTACCTTTTAAGAGCTATGAAGAGGGTGTTACAGATGGTGCACACTGACACCTTGAAAGCATCCTTGCCAACAAGCACTTGTAATTGAGGTGGAGAGGCAGAGTATATGAACTGTGATTATAAAGTAATAAATATTTGGGGCGCCTGGGTGGCACAGTTGTTGGGCGTCTGCCTTCGGCTCAGGGCTTGATCCCAGTGTTCTGGGATCGAGCCCTACATTGGGCTCCTCTGCTGGGAGCCTGCTTCTTCCTCTCCCACTCCCCCTGCTTGTGTTCTCTCTCTCGCTATCTGTCTCTGTCAAATGGATAAATAAAATCTTAAAAAAAAATAAAGTAAGGTGGTATCTCAGTGTGGTTTTGATTTGAATTTCCCTGAGGGCTAATGATTTTGAAAATTTTTTCATGTGTCTGTTAGCCATTTGTATGTCTTCATTAGAAAAGTGTCTGTTCATATCTTCTGCCCATTTTATGATTTGATTATTTGTTTCTTGTGTATTGAGTTTGAGAAGTTCTTTGTAGATCTTGGATACCAGTCTTTTATCTGTAGTGTCATTTGCAAATATCTTCTCCCATTCTGTGGGCTGCCTCTTAGTTTTTTTTGACTGTTTCCTTGGCTGTGCAGAAGCTTTTTATTTTGATGAAGTCCCACAAGTTCATTTTTTCTTTTGTTTCTCTTGCCTTTGGAGATGTGTCATGAAAAAATTTGCTGTGGCCAATGTCATAGAGGTTGCTGCCTATGTTCTCCTCTAGGATTTTGATGGATTCCTGTGAAGAGAAGGGACTTACGCACCCCAATGTTCATAGCAGCATTGTCCACAATAGCTAAATCGTGGAAGGAGCCAAGATGCCCTTCAACAGATGACTGGATTAAGAAGATGTGGTCCATATATACAATGGAATATTACTCAGCCATCAAAAAGAATGATTTCTCAACATTTGCTGCAACATGGACGGGACTGGAGGAGATAATGCTAAGCGAAATAAGTCAAGCAGAGAAAGACAATTATCATATGGTTTCACTCATTTATGGAACATAAGAAGTAGGAAGATCAGTAGGAGAAGAAAGGGAAGAAGAAAGGGGGGTAAACAGAAGGGGAATGAACCACAAGAGACTATGGACTCTGGGAAACAAACTGAGGGCTCCGGGGGGGGGAGATGGGATAGGCTGGTGATGGGTATTAAGGAGGGCACGTATTTCATGGTGCACTGGGTGTTATACGCAAGTAATGAATCATGGAACTTTATCATCAAAAACTAGGGATGTACTGTATGGTGACTAACAATATAATTTAAAAAAAAGTAATAAATATTTGCTTTTAAAAGCCAGCAGTTGCATATGCAAATGCATATTGCCCCTTCCAAATCCATCACTTTAGGAAACTTATGTTATTCTCACAAAACTGCCATTGCTTAACAGTGATTTTGGCACTCCTTCATTGAGATTGTCTCCAGAGCCTGCAGCAAGTTGCTTAGAATCTACTTTGGGATGATAGGTCTATGTCCTTTGAGGAGTTTTATCATTTGGGACCAAGTTCAAGTTTTCTAGGGTGACTTCTTTGAAGTAGAACACATGTGTATGCATACATGTGTATTTGTTTTCTAAAAACAAATTTGTTTCATTACTTTATGGGCAGACCCCATATAACATCAACATTGAAATGGGACTTTTTTTAAAAATTAAAATTCAATTAGCCAATATATAGTACGTCATTAGTTTTTGGCATTTTGAATCTTCTAGTTCCAATCCCCCTCTTACCCCTCATCCCCTCTCATGGGATCCTTACCTCCCACAGTTCTGATGAAAAGAGCTGATTACATTGTAAGGTACACTATTCCCTTGTTACCCACTTATATTGTTAGAAAAACCTCCAATAGTTAAATAAGACAAGGTGTGGGCATATGCCAAATTTGGTACATGGAACATAGTAAGTACATGATAAATGTTTATAACTTACTCATGTAGTCCTCAAATGCACTTCCTACAAACTCTAGCTTCCGGAGCAGCACAGGTTAATTCTTAATTCTTCTTCTATATGACAAAGCTTCAATTATTTGAAAATATATTAACTTAATGTTGCCCTGAAACATCTTTTCTGCAGGACAAGCACCCTCAGGTCCTTCTGTCATCCTCACATATCAGAATTTCTAGACAGGAGGATAAAATTGAAATAGTTAAGTAGTAGTACTGGCTAGTGTATGATAAGGGAGAAATGAGTGGTACAGAGAGCTAGTAAAATATTCCATAAGTGGGATATCCATAGGCCAGAATGGTCTTGAGAAGGTTATATGATGGAGATAGAACTTACACTGGGCTTTAAAATTCAAGTAAAATTTGGACAGATTGAAAACAGAACGGAGTATATCTCTTAAGTGAGGTGAAGGGGCTTTTGATACAGTGATGAGTATGCACATTATTTGTTCTATCTGCCTGGAAAAGGGGGATTTGTTTTAAGGAGTGTTGGGAAAATATTAGCAGATAAAATTGAAGATAATTTCACCCTTTAAAGCTAGGCCCCTTGCCTAGCAGCTGTAGCAGTTTAGGGTGGCTAGGAGGAGAATCAGTGGTTTCTGGCAGAGCAGAACTTCTAGCTTTGGGAAAGAAGATGTTAATTACAATGGGTGCTAATTGTTTCTATTTGAAAATTCTTGTAGCAGGTTTTCTGAAAACACTTATGTTAAGTAAGGATTAGGTGAGCAACCAAATTGCTGCCAGTAAAGCATCTACTACTTACGTGGAAAGACTCAGATGCATAATGAAATAAGCTTGGTGCCTCTTCTGTTATGCTGTTCTTGGGAGCTGATAATTAGAAATGTTTTGAGAGAGAAGGTTACTGTTAGGGCTTAGAGGGCTTGGTGTATAGGTTATTTTTCCCCCTTTGGATTTTTATTATTTATTTTAATTGTAACTCACTTTTAGGAGGAAAGGCTCAGTTTTTACAGTGGTCACATAAATATATTGTCCACCTGAATTCTTGAATTACATTACACATGCGTTTGTGTGATGTTGGAATAGCACTGCGTATACTGGAAACAGTAGAACTTGATTCAATTGTTATTTTAATGGCCATATAGGCGCATATACTTAGCATCTTCATTTTCTCTTCCTCTGTTCTCACTGTCTCCTTCATTCTCCATCTCACACCAATACAACCTGAGCTCTTAATCTGTATATGTTGCATGCCAACATGGTTGAATCTCTTGATTGAGGTTTCCAGCCCTCACCACAAATGAGGACATAGAATGTGAGTTATTTGAAGTGTCTCAATTGAGACCCTGTAGGTGGGCTTTTTTGGGGGGACCAGAATTTTTATTTTTATTTTTGATCTATGTGTATCCTCACAGGAGATCATCCATTTCCTGAAGCAGGGAAACAAAAGTATAGCATATTAGTGGTAGAACAGGGACCTCTGTTGGCCTTTATTTTATACTAGAGGGAAAATTATAATTCTATTATCCTTATTTAGTATGGCTTCTACTTCTCTAGGTAGCTCCTCCCCTTCAGCACCAATTACTGAGTAATGTACATAGTAGATACTTACATAAGGTCAAATTTAGCAATCCTAATTCCTGTGGCTAGGGGGCATTTAAGCACTTAGTAGTTAACAAGTGATATATGTAGATGACCATTAATTATCTTTGCAAATAGCTGCTCTGATGGGGTTTGTTTGGGTTGTTTGTTTGTTTGTTTGTTTATCCATTGCTATATCTGCCAACCACTAAGCAATCAGGACAAGCTTTGGCCACCTTTTAAAACATTTATGTCCAACTGGTTTTGCTGAAAAAATGGTGGTAGATATATTACTAGATACAACTAAGTTAATATTCCAGTCTCTTAAGTTCGTATTCCTTCTTGCCTCGCCTTGTACATAGGAAGCATTATAAAAATGCTTATTTGAAAGTGGCTGTGTGACTCAGTTGGTTAAGTGCCCAACTCTTTATTTCAGCTCATGATCTCAGGTTCGTGAGACTGAGCCCCACGTCAGGCTCTATGCTGGGTGTGGAGCCTGCTTAAGATTCTCTCTCTCTCTCTCTCTACCTCTGTCCCTGACTCCCTCTCTTAAAAAAATGCTTATTGAATTATTGAGCTCAATCAGAAATCTAGTAACTATCAAATCATCAGCAGTACCTCTTCCAAAATGTTTTGGAGTTCTGATATAGTTACAGCCAGAAGTATAGAGAGGGTCTGTTATTTTGGTTTAGATGAGTAACCAAGGCACCTTAGTTCACTTAAAAAGAAATCAGACAGGTCACCTGTGGACTAGAAATCTCCTCAGTCTCTCCTCTCTAGCCCCCCTGTATTAGGTGTTCATGAGGCTCGCCAGGGGAGTTGAGGAGGTTTACTGCAAGCAACTATTCTTTGTTCTCTTGAGGTAAATGATGTGGGGAGGAAGGAGACTTTGGAGGCGGTGGAAAGTATTGAAACCCAAAACAGGACCCATTAGTTTTGGAAGCTTTCATTAATGATAATAATTTGAAATCTTAGGTTAGGCAATGACAAATGCTACAGAGTTATAAATAGAAGGCTCACCCAAGTGATGTGGCCCAAAGAAGAGTCGGAAGCTGGGATAGTTTTCTTAGATCTCTAGGAGATGACCTGAAGGGTCATTGAGTAACCTTAAGTAGGTATTGAGTACCTACTATGTGAAAAGTTCTGTGGGGGATGCAGAGATAAACAGAATCCCACCCCCTTGCCACCAACTAGTTTTTAGTTTAATTAAATGAAGAGGAACAAAGAACAATGGAAGGGAAATTATGTTAACTGTGCTAAATGGTATAACGTGCCTAGATGTGATAAGAGTGATCTGTAAATAACTCTGAGTGAGATTATCACAGGGTAGGGAATGCATGTTCCATGCCCCCAGGATAATTATTTTTAATAGCAACTGGACTTAATTGATAGTAACAATAGACTACACTCCTTTGAGGAAAGAAGGATAATTTATATCTTAAGTAAGGATTGAACAGGTTACTAGAATTTTGCCACAAAACTATACAGAAGAGTTAAAATTATATACATTTATTCTTGTACATACTTATAGGTTTTCATTAGATTTTAGCCATTCCATGTTCTCTTTATATCAAAATGATATACAGCAGTGATACTAAATGATGTGTGAGAACCCTGTTTTCTTTATTCCTGGGTATGGTAAGATGCAGTTTGGTGGGGAGAGCTCTTCAGTTATGGCATGACCAAGAACTTAAGGTAGAGCCTTAAAAACTCAACAGTTTAAAGAAAAGCAGGAACTCTGGAGCAGAGCAAAAGCTGTGTATACTGTCTGGAGCTTTCAAAAGACACTCATGTATCATTGCCATGTGTTGTTAATAGCACCTATCCAAGGAATAGCCCATTGGCAAATTGGGAACGAGCAGTTCACATATAGAGGAATCTTCATTGGGAGCATAATAAAATGTTAATCAAAAGATATTGTTGCTTATTTTTAAAACTTGCTTTGAGAAACAAATTTAATGTAAAATTACCCCCCTTTGATTCTATTGTTTTGTTTTATATTTTATTTTAATTCCAGTATAGCTAACAGTGTTATATTAGTTTCAATGCACAATATAGTGATTCAACAATTCCATCCATCACCCAGTACTCATCATGAAAAGTGCCCTCCTTAATCCCCATCACCTATGTAATCCATCCTCTCATCCACCTCCTCTCTGGTAACCATTAATTTGTTCTCTATAGTTAAGAGTCTGTTTCTTGGTTTGTCTCTCTTTTTTTCCATTGCTCATGTGTTTTGTTTCTTAAATTCCACATTTGAGTGAAATCATATAGCATTTGTCTCTGACTGATTTATTTCACTTAACATTATACTTTCTAGCTCCACCTATGTTACAAATGTCAAGATTTCATTCTTTTTATGGCTGAATAATATTCTATTGTAGATATACACCACATCTTCTTTATACGTTCATCTATTGATGGATACTTGGGCTGCTTCCATAACTTGGCTATTGTAAATAATGCTGCTATAAACATAAGGGGGCTTTCTTTTTTTGAGTATTTTTTTTACTGAAGTATGCTTAACACACAATGTTGCATTAGTTTCAGGTATATGGAATCATTTTTTTAATTTTATTTTTGGATTGATCATTGCCAGTGTATAAAACTATAACTTTTTTTGTATATTGGTCTTTGTCCTGCAATGTTGCTGAACCCATTTGTCAGTTCTCATATTTTTGGGGGTTTCTTGGGAATATATATATATATATATATATATATATATATATATATATATGCCATTGCCTAACCTAAGATTTCAATATATATGCCATTTATGAATAGAGATAGCTTTATTTCTTCCTTTCCAATCTAAATATGTTTATTTTTTCTTGCCTAGTTGCTCTGGATAAAAATTCCAGTATAATGTTTGATTAAAATAGAATAAGTGGACATTATTGTCTTGTTCCTGATCTTAGGGGGAATATATTTAGTCTTTCATCATTAAGTGTGACGTTAACTACGGGTGTTTTGTTTAGATGCTTTTTCAAGTTGAGGAAATTTTCTTCTATACCTAATTTGTTGAGTGTTTTTATCATAAAAGGGGATTAGACTTTGTCAGATACTTTTTTTGCATCTATAGAGATCATCATTTGGTTTTGAACATTCTTCTGTTAATATGGTGTATTACCTTGATTGATTTTGGGAAGTTACACCAACCTGGCATTCCTAGGATAAATTCCACTTGGTTATGGTATATAATTCTTATATGTTGCTGACATCAGTTTGCTAGTACTTTGTTGAGGATTTTTGTGTCTATATTCATAAGAGATATTCAGACCAGTTATTTTTTAATTGTCTCTCAATTTGGGTTTGTCTCATGTTTTTCTAATGATTAGTTACAGAATATATATTTTTGGCAAGAATACCTCAGATGTGATACTTTGTCCTCAGTGTATCACGTCAGAAGACACATGATGCCAATTTGTGTTATTACTAGTGATATTAATTCTGATCATATAAGTGTTTCTAAAGTGGGCCCCTTGGAATTTTACGTGAGATGAGCAGTACTTGAAGATCAGAACAGCAAAGATACAGCTGCATAAATAGAAGTTAGCCAACCTCTCTTTGACCTTTGGGGGGCCAAGGATAGCCGCCTACTAAAAATGGTTTTCCAAGTTGCTGATTACTGCTATTTTGTCATATTCAATTGCCTGGGGACAGTCATGATGATTGTACCAAATTTCTGGAGTAGTGGGTATAACTTTGGGCAATGTAGTATAAAGAATGAGAACTCTGGAATCTGGTTGTTTGTGTTTAAATTTTAGCTCTGCAATTTGTAATTTTGTGACCATGGATAAATTAATTAGCCTCACTAAGATTTAATTTTCTGACTTGTGAAAGGGGGTAATAATAGTATGTACTTTGTACAGATTGTGAGGAATAAATGAAATAATGTTCAGTGATTAGCTTGTAATGAACACTCAAATGTTAGCTATTGATGATATGAAGGTAAATTTATAGCATCTGGCCCACATGCCAACAAATATAAGCCCATTTTATCTTGCAAATAAATGTCAAAGATTGCTGCTCCCATCCCTCCCCTAAGTCTTTCAGTTCCTGTCTCTTCCAAGCTTTTATTATATTCTGAAAGCAAGGATGCTTACCTTTTATGAGATACCTTAAGAAGCAGCATCTAGAATTTGAAGAGGTCAAGCATTTTAAGGAAGCTCACAAGAAGGTACATAATGAGGCACAAAGATGACTTATGCCTAATTTTCAATCACTCTAAATTTTATTAACATATTGTTTTGTTTTTCCTATTCTTCTGTGGTTGCCTCCCACTACTGTATTTTTGACACTGCCACAATGGAAAGAATGGAGCAGAAATAATAGGGGAAATGAAATCAAACTTGCTAATTTGGTCATAGAGGGGAAAGAAGAAGGTTGAAAACTAATGAGTTAAATGAGGTTTTTTTTTTCCATTGTGAAATTTCTTTTTTTTTTTAATTATGTTCAGTTAGTTTTCATCATTAATTTCCCTTCTGTCCCCTAGCATCTTAGGATATTGAGAGTTGATTGTAGGAGTAACAGAAAACTAGAAAGTGCTAAAGAAATACCTCATGGCAAAGACAAAGTACTTTTTTCCCTTTCAAGGAACCTTGACCCAAAATCAATAAAAGTAAAAAAGCAACCTATTTTAGTTATAGCTTTTTTCTAGATTTATTGTGATATAATTGGCATACAACATTGTGTAAGTTTAAGGTGTACAACATGGTGATTTGATACACATATACATTGCAAAATGATTGCCACAATAAGGTTAATGAACACATCCACCACCTCACATAATTACCATTTCTTTTTTTTATAATTTTTATTTTGTTATATTAGTCACCACACAGTACATCCCCAGTTTTTGATGCAATGTTCCATGATTCATTATTTGCGTATAACACCCAGTGCACCATGCAGTATGTGCCCTCTTTAATATCCATCACTGGCCTATCCCAATCCCCCACCCCCCCCTCCCCTCTGAAGCCCTCAGTTTGTTTCCCAGAGTCCACAGTCTCTCATGGTTCCTTCCCCCTTCTGTTTACCCCCCCTTCATTCTTCCCTTCCTTCTACTGATCTTCCTCCTATTTCTTATATTCCATAAATGAGTGAAACCATATGATAATTGTCTTTCTCTGCTTGACTTATTTCACTTATCTCAATCCCCTCCAGTCCCGTCCATGTTGCTGCAAAGCTTGGGTAATCGTTCTTTCTGATGGCTGAGTAATATTCCATTGTATATATGGACCACATTTCCTAGAAACTTTTAAGTATATACTACAGTATTGTTAACTATAATCACCATGATTTACATTAGATTCCCAGAACTTATTCATCTTATGACACTAAGTTTGTGCCTTTGATCAACAGATCCCCATTTTCCCCACCTCACAGCCCCTGGCAACCACCATTCTACTCTATTTCTATGAATTTGGGGTTTTTTGGGTTTTTAGGTTGTTTGTTTTTGTTTTGTTTTGTTTTTTTAGATTCCACATATAAATACCTCATAAAATCTATACAAAGACAAGCTCACATACCGGATTTTAAAAATTTAGAATGGGAATCAAGTAAATATCACAAATAATTTAAATGTTCTTCACTTTTATATCATGGTCAGTTAAAAGATAAAAAAGAAGAAAGGGAGAGGAGAAAAAGAAGATAATTAATGTTGGGAAAGAAATGGAGGAGGTACAAGAAGAGAAGGCAGAAAAGGCTCTTTCTTTTAAAAAGCAAACAGTTGTTTTCTACTAGAGCACTGAGATTGAAGATTAATATTTCTACTGTGTAAGATCACTTAGGACTAAAGAAATTAGGACTATTAATATTAAGAAAGTGGAGTAGTAGAAAAGATTAAAGAAATAGGATTGTTTACCTAAAAAAAAGAACACTGGAAAAAAAGTGGCATGATTTCTTTCTTTACATATTCTATTTTATTTTTTTATTATATTATGTTAGTCACCATACAGTACATCCCTAGTTTTTGATGTAAAGTTCCATGATTCATTACTTGCGTATAACACCCAGTGCACCGTGCAATACGTGCCCTCCTTAATACTCATCACCAGCCTATCCCAGACTTAAAAGACTTAAAAGAAAGAAGAATTAGACTTCTATTACATGGCAGAAGCTATATGGAAAAAAGTTTGTTTCAACATAGGTGAACATGGAATGGGCTGACTACTTTTAGGAGGCAATAGGAGTACTCTTCACTGGAGATATTTCAGCATCATACGAAGCTTTAGTTTAGGTGACTTTTAAGGTCTTCCTGACCCTGTGGTATATGGGTTATTAAAGTAATCTGGTGTGTTATTTTTCATTATTCATAAAAGATTGTGTGGAAAGCTTGTTGTCTTGACTTAATTTTCTGGAAGGTAGATCATGATGTTGTATGAACTATGTGATGACTAGTGTAGTGTGGGGCTTCTTCAATAGGAACTCATAGTTTAAGACTTAGGCGACAGCATAGATGTTACAGTAATCTTCTATTCTGTGAGTCCATTTGTAATGAATAAAATAAGAAACAAAGAATAAAAATAGCAAATTCATGTATTGAAATTCTTTTTAGCTTTCTATTTCCAACACTAGATATTTGTTTCACTGTGAGCTTTTGCTTAAATTAGAAGTTCAAATAAAAACATCTCTGAATCTCTCAAGTTCTTTTATTTCACACCAGTGAACAAAGTACACTTTTATACTCTCCATCAGCCCTCAGTTTGTTCTCTATTGTTAAGAGTCTCTTATGGTTTGCTTTCCTATTCTAATGGTACAAATAAATAAGGGTGAATAAGAATCAATAATTTAAATGGAGAAATCACATTTCAAATTGGACTTTAAAGTGTATAAAATGAATTGTGTAAGAAATCTGTACAAAGTATGTTTTAATATGTTAACATTCACATATTTTATTACATTATCATTTAAGTTGTTGGGAAGAGTTTAATAGGTCACAGCAGATTGCTATACTATCTTAGACCCATTTTCTTGCCAAGTCCTCGACTGCTGGAGAAAAGGAGTTACTTGTGATATGGATGTTTTGCTGTCATCCCCCTTTAAATAAAAGTAAGAAATTGTAGGGTTAAGTATAACTCATTCAGGAAATCTATGTTTACTGATGAGGTTTTAAAGAAAGTCATATCAAGTGAAGGGGGATGCACTTAAGCAGAAGGATCATCAAGAACCATTAAAATGTTAATCTAGCTTTTAAAAGCAATGCTTTTATCTCTAAGTGTAAAGAGGGTGTTTGCTTATTCATTACCTATTCATTCTAAATAGAATAAATCATTTGGGAATTAAGAAAGCAGGAACTCATCTTTTCCAATCTATAAAGAAAATGGTTGAATAAATTAGCTACAAAAGCCAATATTTTAGTTTCTTTTCATATTGACTGGGCTTGAATTTCTTAGAAAAGAAACCTTACTTTAGATTTGTAAGATTCAAAGATATGTTCACTTAATTTAATACATAGATAATTTTGCTCTAAATAAAAATAGCATAAATCCTCATTATTTTTGGTGAGAAATAATCAACAAAATGAAAAAGCAACCTATGGAATGAGAGAAAATATTTGCAAATCATATATCTGATAAGGGATTAATATCCAAAATAGATAAGGAACTCACACAGCTCAATAGCAAACAAAACAAAAAACAAAAAACTCAATTAAAAAAATGGACAGAGGAACTGAACAGACATTTTTCTAAAGAATATATACAAATGGCCAACAGTTATGTGAAAAAATGCTCAACATAACTAATTATCAGAGAAATGCGAATCAAAACCATGATGTTATTACTTCACACTTGTTAGGATGGTTATCATTAAAAAGACAAGAGATAACAAGTGTTGTCAAGGATGTGGAGAAAAGGTACCCATGTGCACTGTTGGTGGGAAAGTAAATTGGTTCAGCCACTCTGGAAAACAGTATGGAGGTTCCTCAAAAAATTAAAACTAGGACTACCCTATGATCCAGCAATCTCACTTCTTTATATATATCCAAAAAAAAAAAAATGAAATCAGGATTTTGAAGAGATATCTGCATTCCCACGTTCATTGCAGCATTATTCACAATAGGCAAGATATGAAAACAATCTAAGTGTTAGCAAAAGAATGGATAAAGATGTGAGCTGTGTGTGTGTGTGTGTGTGTGTTATTCAGCCATAAGAAAGAAGGAAATCCTGCCATTTGGGACAACATGAGTAGAATTTGAAGGTATTGTGCTAAGTGAAATAAGTCAGACAAAAACAAATGCTGTATGATATCACTTACATATGGAATTTTAAAAAGCCAAACTCATGGAAACAGAGTAGAATGGTGTTTGCTAGGGTCTGGGGGGTGAGGGAAATGCGGAGGTGCTGGTGAAAAGGTAATGTCAATTATCTCTCAATAAAGCTGAAGAAAAATTTTAAATAAATAAATAAATAAATTAATTAATTAATTAAATTTAAAAAGGAAGCCAGAAGCCATTGTGAGCTGGGGTAGTTGAAGAAATTTTTTTTTTAAAAGGTAGAACTAGAACAGGATAGTGAAAGCATGGTACTGGCACAAAAACAGACACATAGACCAATGGAACAGAATAGAGAACCCAGAAATGGACCCTCGGCTCTTTGGGCAACTAATCTTCGACAAAGCAGGAAAAAACATCCAGTGGAAAAAAGACAGTCTCTTCAATAAATGGTGCTGAGAAAATTGGACAGCTACATGCAAAAGAATGAAACTTCACCACTCTCTCACACCATACACAAAGATAAACTCCAAATGGATGAAAGACCTCGATGTGAGACAGGAATCTATCAAAATCCTAGAGGAGAGCATAGGCAGCAACCTCTACGACATTGGCCACAGCAAGTTTTTACATGACACATCTCCAAAGACAAGAGAAACAGAAGAAAAAATGAACTTGTGGGACTTCATCAAGATCAAAAGCTTCTGCACAGCCAAGGAAACACTCAAAAAAACTAAGAGGCAGCCCATGGAATGGGAGAATATATTTGCAAATGACATTACAGATAAAAGACTGGTATCCAAGATCTACAAAGAACTTCTCAAACTCAATATGTGAGAAACAAATAAATAAATCAAAAAATGGGCAGAAGATATGAATAGACACTTTTCCAATGAAAACATACAAATGGCTAACAGGCGCATGAATAAAATGTTCAAAATCATTAGCCATCAGGGAAATTCAAATCAAAACCACCTTGAGATACCATCTCACCCCAGTTAGAATGGCCAAAATTGATAAGAGAAGAAACAACAAATGTTGGAGAGGATGTGGAGAAAGGGGATCCCTCTTACACTGTTGGTGGGAATGCAAGTTGGTACAGCCACTTTGGAAAACAGTGTGGACGTCCCTTCAAAAGTTAAAAATTGAGCTACCCAATGATCCAGCAATTGCACTACTGGGTATTTACCCCAGAGATACAGACATAGTGAAGGGCCATATGCACCCCCATGTTCATAGCAGCATTGTCCACAATAGCTAAATCGTGGAAGGAGCCAAGATGCCCTTCAACAGATGACTGGATTAAGAAGATGTGGTCCATATATACAATGGAATATGACTTAGCCATCAGAAAGAACGATTACCCAACCTTTGCAGCAACATGGACAGGACTGGAGGAGATTATGCTAAGTGAAATAAGTCAAGCAGAGAAAGACAATTATCATATGGTTTCACTCATTTATGGAACATAAGAAATAGCAGGAAGATCCGTAGGAGAAGGAAGGGAAGAATGAAGGGGTGGTAAACAGAAGGGGGACTGAACCATGAGAGACTGTGGTCTCTGGGAAACAAACTGAGGGCTTCAGAAGGGAGGGGCGAGAGGGTTTGGGATAGGCCAGTGATGGGTATTAGGGAGGGCACATATTTTATGGTGCACTGGGTGTTATAAGCAAATAATGAATCATGGAACATTACATCAAAAACTAAGGATATACTGTATGGTGACATAATAAAAAATTATTTAAAAAAAGAACAGGATAGTGAAAGAAACTAGAATTTAAGGAAAATAATGTAATTCCCTATTTGATTAATGAACGGTGTTAAGGTGCAGAGACAGAAATGGAAATATTGTTGATGTGGGAGCCAGTAATGCAATAGTTCATTTAAGGGCAAGAATTTATATTAGGGAATGGTGGCAGAGGATGTTGAAATACATTAGTTTCAGATCATGAAGTGCTTTAATCCCAGGCCAGGGAGCCACTATGAGCAGTGGGGTACCTACCCCACTGATGGTATTTGAGTAGGGAGATAAGGGCATGTGCAAAGA
Source organism: Ursus americanus (assembly GCF_024610735.1). Taxonomy (NCBI): domain Eukaryota; kingdom Metazoa; phylum Chordata; class Mammalia; order Carnivora; family Ursidae; genus Ursus; species Ursus americanus. The sequence goes on from NC_142164.1 coordinate 63,386,751, forward strand.
GGATGTTTTTCAAGGGAGTGTTTTTGCTAAGTAGTGTAGAAAATGTTTTGGAGGCAGAGAGAGCAGCTAGAAAACTCTTGCTGTAACTCAACTGTGAGAGAATGAAGGCCTAGCATAGGGTACTATTAGCATTGCAAAAAGTTACAGTAGTGATTAGATTTGGTGACTATGATAGATTTAGGGCACAGGAATGGCTCCTGGTTGCTCACATTTGAAACCCTGAAATGATCTGTGACTTTGACAGAAATAAGACAATGGTTTTAATTCCAGACATTTTCCAGCAATCCTGAAAGGATTTCTGTTAGCTTTGACACATAAAATAAAAAAAATTCAGTTTCATGATGCAGCTGAAAATTACTCTTAAAAATGTAAAATACAAGTCACTATTTTAATTATATACCTACATAACTTCTAAAATAAACTCTGCATCTGAATTGTAGAGAATGTGCATTAAGGTTGAATCAAACAAGTATGCATTTTTATAGAAATATTAATTAAATTTAGTCTTCTTGATTAGTGATTTAAATCGACATACTTTATTCCACTAATGCAAGGATTTTGTGCCCTCTGTGGGGGTCTCTGGAAGGGCAAGGCAGCTTATTGACAGCAGGGACTGGAACATTGTCAAGCCAGTCCCAGAGCTCAGCCCACTTTGTCTAGAAATTAAAGCCAGTAGAAGGTTCCCTCAGGTTCCATGACAACACAAAAATGTACGGGATGTCATTTATGAACCAACACAGAATTAAAAAGCAAGAATTCAATTATATTCAATCTCACATTGTTCTGTAATTGTTTCATGTCAATTATATATTCAGTCATGTATTGTTGGCTAATTGGTTTGTGTCAATTACATATTCTTCCTTCTATTACTGTCAAATTGTTTGTTTCACATGCATCAGACACAATATTTTTAGGTAAACTGGATGCTCCCCAGGGACAGGGATTATGCTTCCCTTTTGTTCCCTCCAATGAATAGCATGATACCTGGCACATGGCTAAGAGTTGAGGTAGAAAAAGGCACATTAGAATATTTGTCTGGATCCATAGCACTGTTGTGCATTTCTGTAACACTTTAGATTTCACAATAGTACTGTAAATGCTGACTTTATACCAGCAAGATGATTTTATATTCCTATTACAGTTAGTCCCAGATATACTGGGATGTTTGTATACAATCATGCAGACACAAACTAGAAAGTAGAAATATATACTTATCTGTAAAATGAGAGGATCTGACTGATCAATGGTCTGTTCTTGGCTTTTCCACTCAGGCCTGCTAGTTAAATTCACCAGCTCAGAATTTCCCTATCTGCAAAATAAGATGAGAATTTCTACCGTGGCTACTGGTTGTGATGATTAAATACATAATAGGTAAATATCCTGACAGTACCAGTTCCTGGGAGTGAAAGCAGGTAACCCATTGTCCATTTTGTTATGTGCTACAGGGATGACAATAAATCCCTTTTTTGACAAATCTATTCAGAAATTCTGGTTCTGAGTAGCAATATCTATGACCAATACTAAGGTACTATTAAGCTCTAAAGTGCTGTGATTATAATGCTCACGATCCCTCTTCATGTATATTGCCATTTATGGTAAACAAAATGTTTTCACAGCTCTTATCTCATTTGACAACAGAAATAAGTATGTTAAAAAGCCTTAATTTCTTTATTAAGTCCTTAATACATGCTAATCCATGTGCTTAATAAAAACATTGAGTACTGGTGATGTTGGCGATGTATCAGTGAAAATACAGATGATATAGATAAAAATTCCTGCTGTCATGGAACACACATTCAGGTGGATTGAACTCTGAGTGAAGAAATCTGGCTACTAGTTCTGATGTAGTTATTAACTCACTAGTTGTAAGAGAAATATGTCTGTGTTTATATTCATCTATGCATGTGCTCTTATCTAAATGCTTTCACAAGACTTTTATTGTTTCAAATAGATTATTGTCTCCAATAGAATACTGGTTTAATTCCACCCAAACTTTACAAAATTTGTCTTGAGGATGCATAGAGTTGCTGTGGTCTCTGGTGGCATCTGTGGGCAGCACTTGGTAAAGTGCCATGTCTCAAGGAGGGACCTAACTAAGGACAGTTATTCAGTGTGTTTTTTTCCAGCATGTTATTTTATACATCTGCCTTTCATTTTGCTTTCTGTTTTGTTTCAATTTTGAATTTAATGAAAAGTAATGTAGAGGCTCTGTATTGTTTGCTTTCTTTTTGTTTAATTAAGGCTGTGCCATCTAATTAGTACAGCTCTTTAAAGATTCTCAATTGAATAAAATTATTTTCTAAGTGTTTTCTCACCTCTCTTCTTTATTTTCACATCCTCCCTAGGAATTTTGGTCCTGTTATTATGATTGCTATTTGACAACAGGAGGAACTAAGGTATAAAGAAAGTAAATACTCTCTAGGATTAAAAAAGCAGCAAATGTTACTCGTAGATTTGTGCTTTGTTCACTATAGCAGTTTTCCCCAACTCAGCCAGCCAGTAATCTATCACACCAAGAGAGAAGGCGGCAGTTGTGCTGAGCTTGAAGCCAAAAGACTTGGCCTCTGGACCTAGTTCTGCCTCTTTTATGACCTTGGACAAGCAGTTAAGCATTCTGGATGTCAATAAAATGGGATAAGTGATAAGCTTTTCTAAAACTCTCTTTTTGGAAACCTTTCTCTAATCATCTTTGGGGTTTTATTTGTGTGTGTGGATTTTTTTTGTTTGTTTTTTTGTTTTGTTTGGTTTGATTTGCTTTTTTTTTTTTCTCGCAGCTTTTCTTTCTTCTGTTTCTTACCCTGCTGAGACTAGCTCTACCTCTTGTAGCCTTGACTGTGATCTTTTTTTTTTTTTTAATTTAGAGAGATAGAGAACAGGGAGCAAGGGACAAAGGGAGAGGGAGAAAGAGAATCTTAAGCAGGCTCCATGCCCAGTGTGGAGCCAGACACAGGGCTCAGTCTCAGGACCCTGATATCATGACGTGAGCTAAAATCAAGTCAGACACTTAACCGACTGAGCCACCTAGGCACCCCTGACTTTGATCTTCTTTAGTCTGCCCTCCTCCTCTTGGTATCGTCTTGTCCTATGTAATATTTAGTTGATCCATTTCTTGCATCATCCTTGAATGAACAGAAAGTGAACCCAGTTTGGCATCTTTACAAAGGATACAATATCTTAATTCATTGCTTATCAAAAGAATATGAAATGTTAAACACAATGAAGATTAAAGATCCTAAATAACTTGGTAAAGATCTATTTTACTTAAAGGAGCTAATTTAAGTCTATTTAAATACATTTTTAAAAAGAGGGTATCGAGCTAAGGAAACTATATATTAAATTGGTGTGGGGGGATGCATATATGTATGTGTATAATTTTAATTAAGGTTGGATGTTATTTGGTTCTGAAGTGTAAAATGTATGTATCAAAGGAGTTATTGTTAGTGATTAATAGTGAGTAGAATAGCTTTTGAAATGTGTTTGTTATTGTTTACTGGGGCTGAATGCTAGAAATACTGACAGTATGAAACTCTACCTCCTAATTACTCCCAGGGTCCAATTCTGCCTTCTATCTAATCTTCACTAAATCATAGCATATTTTTCAGAACATTATAATTTAGATATCTGGTTGAAAGGAGAGGGATTAGTCAAACAACATAAATGTTCTCTTTGAAGCTAGATTTTTCCTTCTCTTATGTTCATATGAGAATATATTATATCACCCAACCCCCCTTATTTTAAGATTTTTTCTTGATGCCAGTGAAAGGCAAGGGCAAGGAGCACAGAGGCTTTCTTCCTTCCTGGGACCTTGTGGGAAATAAAGGAATCCTGTTACCGTCCTGTGGGGATCCAAGAAAGTGGGAAGGTGGCTATACGATGCTGCTAGTCTCTCCCAGTCTGGAGGAGGGTGGGTTGAAAGAATCTAACTAGCCTACAAGCTCAGAGAGATGGCTAAGTAACACTACCTTGCTTAGAGTAATGAATGACTTTTCCTGAGGGCATGTGAACTCAGTCTTACCCCTCACTGCTAGTCTCCTCAATTTACGCTCTGTGACAACTGCTACTAGCTAAGGAATGAGCTATAAGTGAATACCTGTAACTACTAGAGGGTTTGGATTTGTCTGTAAGATTATGCTAAATATGTGAATTGTAGTTTTAACATCAGACACAAGGGAATGCTATCAACAATGAGACCCTGAAATGGAGACAGCTTCTACCTCAAGTAGGATGCTTTCTTACACACTTTTTAGGGAAGGAGCCAGTCCTGTAGCACATAGCCTACAGATAGTATATGGAAGGAAAGGGGAAGTCATACTGAGAGATGACATTGGAAGATAAACAATGTAAGTCTTATCTTGGAAGATCTTCAATACCAGGCTGAGGAATCTAAAATTTATTGTTTATACAGTTAGAGCAAGTCTTGTGATCTGGATTATAAAAGGGTAGAAGAGTGTAGCCTTGAGATTTAAACAAACCTGGCTTTGAATTCCACTTACTGTGGGATTTTCTCTATGTTGATGCTTCTTTCATGTGCTTCACTTTTCTCTTTTGTAGAATATGGGTAATAATAATTCTCTTACATAGTTATTAATATTAAATGCTGCAAATATTGAGATACTGTACATAAGGTTTACTGCCTCTCTTGTTGTAGGTACTCAATAAATAGTAGCTATTATGAGTAATCTTTGGGCCTCACATTATAGCCCTCTGATTCCAGTTTGGTCAATAAGCTTTGGAAGAAGCAAATGAGGTTGGTCTCTGTTTAGCCATTTATTTATTTATTTATTTTTATTTTATTTTATTTTAAGTTCCATGATTCATTACTTGCGTATAACACCCAGTGCACCATGCAATACGTGCCCTCCTTACTACCCATCACCAGCCTATCCCATTCCCCCACCCCCTCCCCTCTGAAGCCCTCAGTTTGTTTCCCAGAGTCCATAGTCTTTCATGGTTCATTACCCCCCTTCTTTATCCCTTTCTTCTCCTACCGATGTTCCTAGTTCTTATGTTCCATAAATGAGTGAAACCATATGATAATTGTCTTTCTCTGCTTGGCTTATCTGTTTAGCCATTTTATCACTTCCAATTTGTAGAGCAGTTGATAACATGGAAAACTGAAACCTAGAGGAGAAATGGATTGCCTAAGGTGACATAATAATGTCAGAGCTAGGACTAGAACCCAGATGTCCTAATGCTAAATTCAATGTCTTTTTCATTGCATCATAGTCCCCAAAACTGGAGCTTAGGTTACTTTTTTTTTAAAGATTTTATTTATTTATTTATTTGACATAGATAGAGACAGCCAGCGAGAGAGGGAACACAAGCAGGGGGAGTGGGAGAGGAAGAAGCAGGCTCATAGCAGAAGAGCCTGATGTGGGGCTCGATCCCATAACGCCGGGATCACGCCCTGAGCCGAAGGCAGATGCTTAACCGCTGTGCCACCCAGGCGCCCCAGGTTACTTTTACTTCAATTTGTTTCTGCCAAGGCTATGGTAGACCATATTGGGTAGCTTTTAAAGTTATGGCTGTATGAATGGCACAAGATTAAGCAAGAACAGTAATTTGCATACTAATGTATATTATTTATTGTAAACCCACTAGAAAAACCCCACACCTACATCTCTCCCCATTTTGTCCTTAAAATACAGTGTTTATTAAAAATTAATATAATCAAAAGACCTCTTATCATTGAGACAAGCTTTCATAATGGTAAATTTCTTTTCTTTTCTTTTTTTTTTAAAGATTTTATTTATTTATTTGACAGAGATAGAGACAGCCAGCGAAAGAGGGAACACAAGCAGGGGGCGTGGGAGAGGAAGAAGCAGGCTCATAGCGGAGGAGCCTGATGTGGGGCTCGATCCCATAACGCCGGGATCACGCCCTGAGCCGAAGGCAGACGCTTAACCGCTGTGCCACCCAGGCGCCCCCATAATGGTAATTTTCTTTAAAAAATCCTAATTTCAAAGGAATGCAGTTTTCAAGTTGTACAAAGATGATTCATTTTATAAATTGCAATCACTATCTTACTCTGTCTAGAGAAGAAAATACATTGAAATTTTCTTTATTTCAAAAGTACCAAAGCAATGTTGATATATTTTCTTTCTTCTTCTTCATAAAGCCTACTTTCAATGAATTATTTTGTAATCCTATTTATTTTTTAAGTTTTTACTTAAATTCCAGTTAGTCAACATACAGTATAATATTTGTTTCAGATATACAATATAGTGATTCAACCTTTACATACAAAACCTGGTGCTCATCACAGCAAATGACCTCCTTAATCCCCACCACTATTTCATCCATCCCCCACCCACATTTCCTCTGGTAACCAACAGTTTTTTCTCTATACATGAGTCTGTTTCTTAGTTTGACTCTCTTTCTCTCATTGTTCCCCTTTATTCATTTGGTTTCCAAAATTCCACATATGAGTGAAATCATATGGTATTTGTCTTTCTCTGACATATTTCATTTAGCATAATAATCTCCAGCTCCATCCACATCATTGAAAATGGCAAGATTTCATTCTTTTTGTGGTGGAATAATATTCCAGTGAATATATAAATAACATCCTCCTTATCTTTTCATCAGTCAATAAAATCTTGTGCTGTTTCCATAATTTGGCTATTGTAGGTAACGCTGGAATAAACATTGAGGTACATGTAGCCCTTTGAAAAGTATTTTTTGGGTAAATAAATACCTAGTAATGTAATTGCTGGATCATAGGGTAGCTCTATTTTCAACTTTTTGAGAAACCTCCATACTGTTTCCCAGAGTGGCTGCACCAGTTAGCATTCCCACCAACAGTGCAAGATGGTTCCCCTTTCTCCACATCCTTACCAACATATGCTGTTCCTTGTTGATTTTAGCCATTCTGACAGGTGTGATGTGATAGCTCATTGTAGTTTTGGTTTGTATTTCCCTGATGATGAGTGATGTTGAACAGCTTTTCATGTGTCAGTAGGCCATCTGGATGTCTTTGGAAAAATGCCTATTCATGTCTTCTACCCATATTTAATTGGATTATTTGTTTTTTGGGTGTTGAGTTTCATAAAGTTCATTATAGATTTTGGATACTAACACTTTATTAGAAATGTCCTTTGCAACTATCTTCTCCCATTCCATAGTTTGCCTTTTTGTTTTCTTGACTGTTCCCTTCACTGTGCAGAAACTTCTTATTTTGATGAAGTCCCAATAGTTTATTTTTTTGCTTTTGCTTCCCTTGCTTCAGGAGACCTGTCTATAAGGAAGTTGCTATGGCTGATGTCAAAGAAGTTGTGGCCTGTGTTATTTTCTAGGATTTCAGTGGTTTTCTGTCTCACATTTAGGTCTTTAATCCATTTTGAAATTATTTTTGTGTGTGGTGTAAAAAAGTTGTTCAATATCATTCTTTTGCATGTTGCTGTCCAGTTTTTCCCCACACCATTTGTTGAAGAGACTGTCTTTTTTCTGTTGGATATTCCTTTCTGTTTTGTGGAAGATTAATTAACCATAAATTTGTGGATCCATTTCTGGGTTCTCTATTCTGTTCCATTGATCTATGTGTCTGTTTTTGTGCCAATACCATACTGTTTTGATCACTACAGCTTTGTGATATAACATGAAATCCAGAATTGTGATGCTTGCAGCTTTGCTTTGCTTTTTCAAGGTTGCTTTGGTTATTCAGGGTCTTTTGTGGTTCCATACAAATTTTAGGATTATTTGTTCTAGTTCTATGAAAAAGGCTGTTGGTATTTTGATAGGGATTGCATTAAGTGTGCAGATTGCTTTGGGTAGTATGGACATTTTAACAATATTTGTTCTTCCAATACATGAGGGTGGAATGTCTTTCCATTTCTTTTTGTCCTCTTAAATTTCTTTCATTAGTGTTTTATAGTTTTCAGAGTACAGGTCTTTCACCTCTTTGGTTAGGTTTATTCCTAGGTATCTTATTATAGTCTTGGGTTCAGTTATAAGTGGGATTGATTCCTTAATTTCTCTGCTGCTTCATTATTGGTGTGTAGAAATGCACCAGGTTTCTGTATGTTGATTTTGTATCCTTCAAGTTGACTTATTTGTGTATCAGTTCTAGCAGTTTTTTGGTGGAATCTTTTGGGTTTTCTTTATAGAGTATCATGTCATTTGCAAATAGTGAAAGTATTACTACCTCCTTGCCTATTTGGTTGCCTGTTATTTCTTTTTGTTGCCTTATTGCTGTGACTAGGACTTTCAGTACTCTGTTAAATAAAAGTGGTGAGAGTGGACATCCCTGTCTTGCTCCTGACTGTAGAGGAAAAGGTCTCAATTTTTCCCCATTGAGGATGATATTAGCTGTGGGTTTTTCATAGATGGCCTTTATTATGTTGAGTGTTCCCTCTAACCCTACTTCGTTGAGGGTTTTTTTTTTTTATCATGAATGGATGTACTTTGGTAAATGCTTTTCTGCATCTATTGGAATGATCATATCCTTTCTTTTATTAATGTGATGTATCACATTGATTAATTTGTGACTATTGGACCATCCTTGCATCCCAGGAATGAATCTCACTTGATTATGCTGAATGATTTTTTAAAATGTATTGCTGGCTTCAGTTTGCTGGTATTTTATTGAGAATTTTTGCATTCATGTTCATCAGAGATATTGGACTACGGTTCCATTTTTTACTGGACTCTTTATCTGGCTTTGGTATCACGGTAATGCTGGCCTCATAAAATGAATGTGGAAGTTTTCTTTCCATTTCTATTTTTAGGAATAGTTTTACAAGAATGGTATTAATTCTTCTTTAAGTTTTTGGTGGAATTCACCTGTGAAGCTAGATGGTCCTGGACTTTTCTTTGTTGGGAGTTTTTTTTTATTACTGATTCAATTTTTTTGCTGATTATTGGTCTGTTCAAATTTTCTCTTTATTCCTATTTCAGTTTTGGTAATTTACATGTTTCTAGGAATTTATCTATTTCTTCCAGATTGTCCAATTTGTTGAAATATATTTTTCAATAGTATTCTCTTATATTGCTTATATTTCTGTGGTGTTGGTTATGATCTCTCCTCTCTCATTTGTGATTTTATTTATTTGGGTCCTGTCTCCTTTCTTTTTGATAAGTCTGGCTAGGGGATTATTAATTTTATTAATGTTTTCAAAGAATCATCTCCTGGATTCATTGATTCGTTCTATTTTTGTTTTTTTAGTTTCTATATCATTTATTTCTGCTCTAATCTTTATTATTTCCTTCCTTCTGCTGGCTTTAGCCTTTGTTTGTGTTTTACTACTTTTACTAGTTCCTTTAGGTGTTTAGTTAGGTTGTTTATTTGAGATTTTTCTTGCTTCGTAGGTAGGCCTTATTGCTATATACTTCCCTCTTAGCACTGCTATTGCTGTGTCCCAAATGTTTTAGACCATTGTATTTTCATTTTCATTTGTTTCCATGTATTTTAAAACTTCTTCTTTGATTTCCCAGTTGACCCATTCATTGTTTAGTAACATGTTATTTAACCTTTATATGTTTGTGGTTTTCCAGATTTTTTTCTTGTGGTTGACTTCTAGTTTCATTGCATTGTGGTCAGAGGAGGTGCATGGTATGATCTCAGTCTTTTTGTACTTGTTGAGGCCTGATTTGTGACCCCGTATGTGATCTATTCTAGAGAATATTCCCTTTGAACTTGAAAAGAATGTGTATGCTGCTGTTTTAGGATGAAATGTTTTGAATACGTTAGTTAAGTCCATCTGTTCCAGTGTGTCATTCAAAGCCATTGTTTTCTTGTTGATTTTTCTGTTTAGATGATCTGTCCATTGATCTAACTGGGGTGTTAAAGTCCCCTACTATTAGTGTATTATTATCAATTAGTTCCTTTCTATTTGTTATTAATTGTTTTATATATTTTGGTGCTCCCATGAAGGATGCATACTTATTTGCAATTGTTAGATCTTCTTGTTGGATTGTCCCCTTTATTATTATATAGTGTCCTTCTTTATATCTTTTTACAGTCTCTGTTTTAAAGTCTATTTTGTCCAATGTAAGTATTCCTACCCTGGTTTTCTTTTGACATCCATTTTCATGGTAAATATTTCTCCATCTCCTTACTTTCAGTTGAAAGGTGTCTTGAGGACTAAAATGAGTCTCTTGTAGGCAGTATATAGATGAGTCTTGTTTTTTATTCATTCTGACCCCTATGTCTTTTGATTGGAACACTGAGTCCATTTATATTTAAACTGATTGATGAGGAGAGAGAAAAGATGGCAGAAGAGGAGGGGGACCCTATTCCAACCAGTCCACTGAATTTAACTATATACCTACCAAACCATTCTAAACACCCATGAAATCAGCCTGGGATGTAAGAAAATATATCTGGATCTCTACGAATAGAATATCTCCAATGGTCTCGAGGTGGGAAGTGGGGAGCTGTGATTCTGTGAGCAGATATTGGAAGATAAACGGATGGGGGAGGGAGCCGCCATAAGCTGGCCGCGGGAAGGTGATATAACACCGGAGCACAAAGCAGTCCCACACTGGGGACCAGTCACAGACTCGCAGACCAGTAGTGGTGGGGAAAGACTTTAGTACAGCCCGCAGACAGGATCCAGGAGCTGCGGGTGTCTGCATGTGACCTGGGGGCAGCTTGCAGTTTTAGAAGCACAAAGGGCAGAGACATGCCCAGCCCTGAGTTCCACCTCTGGGAATGTTGCTGTGGGGTGTACAACTGGGGAGGCTGTGGTTTTTAGCAGTGCAGACAGAAATGGAGACAGTGTGGCCTGGAGAGCTTAGTGAAGAGCAGACTGCGATTTCTCTGTTCTGAGACAGAGGTTTGGATGTGGTCACTTCTGCTCTAACTCTTGGAAGAGGCATGGAAAGCCACCAGGGAAAGCCACCAGAGAACAACCCCCCCCCAAAAAAAATTGGTTTTCACTGAGCCCCCCCCCCCCCGACAGGGGGAAGGGCAAGTCTGCCCAAGCAGGGTTTCCTGAGTAACAGTGCAGCAGGCCTCTTCCCCAGAAGACACTGGAAGAACAAGAGGACAACAACCCTAAGGTCCCTATAAAACAGATGCATCTTGCTTGGGTTGTGGTTAATACTTTGGACTCTATACATTACCTCAACCACCCCCAACAGAATAATCAAGAAGAGGAGCCCTCCCAAAAGAAAAGAATCAGAGACTGTGGCCTCTGCCAGAGACCTAATGGTTATGGAAATAAGCAAGATGTCAGAAATAGACTTCAGAGTAACAATTATGAAGTCAGTATCTAGGCTTGAAAAAATATTAGTGACAATATAGAATCTCTGAGGGAAGAAATGAGATCTAATCAGGCCAAAGTTAAAAATGCTATGAATGAAATGCAGTCTAAACTGAATACTCTGACTGCCAGGGTAAAAAAGGAAGAAGAACAAATTAGTGAGCTAGAAGATAAGATGATAGAAAAGAAGGAAACCTAGAAGGCCTGGGAAAAACAGCTTAAAGCCCAAGAGATCAGACTGAGAGAGATTAATGATGCCATGAAATGTTCCAATGTCAGAATTATTAGGATCCCTGAGGGAGTGGAGAGAGAGAGAGGTCTAGAAGATATGTTTGAGCAAATCATAGCTGAGAACTTCCCTAATCTGGGGAATGAAACAAGCATTCATGTTCAAGAGGCAGAGAGGATCCTTCCCAAGATCAATGAGAATAGACCAACGCACAGACATATAATAGTATAATTCACAAATCTTAGATCCAAGGAAACAATCCTGAAAGCAGTGAGGGGAAAGAGATTTCCTACGTACAGAGGGAGGAACATCAGAATAATGTCAGACTTATCCACAGAGACCTGGGAAACCAGAAAGGGCTGACAAGACATATTCAGGGTACTAAATGAGAAAAACATGCAGCCAAGGATACTTTATCCAGCAAGGCTGTCATTCAGAGTGGATGGAGACACAAGAAGCTTTCAAGACCGGCAGAAACCACCAAGTGGGCCCTGCAAGAAATATTAAAGGGGGGTTCTATAAAAGAAGAAAGACCCCAAGAGTAATATAGACCAGACATTTACAGAGACAATCTATAGAAACAAGGACTTCACAGGCAATATGATGGCAATAAAATCATATCTTTCAATAATCACTCTCAACATGAATGGCCTAAATGTTCCCATGGAATGACACAGGGTTGCAGGTTGGATAAAAAGACATGGCCACTCCATGTACTGTCTACAAGAGACTCATTTTGAACCTAAAGATACCTCCAGACTGGAAGTGAGGGTATGGAGAACCATTTTTCATCCCAATGGACCTCAAAAGAAAGCTGGGGTAGCAATTCTCGTATCAGACAAATTAGATTTTAAGCTAAAGAACTGTAGTAAGAGATACAGAAGGACACTATATCATTTTTAAAGGGTCTATTGAACAAGAAGATCAAACGATTGTAAATATCTATGCCCCCAACATGGGAGCAGCCAACTACATAATTTAACTGTAAACCAAAATAAAAAAACATATTCATAATAATACGTTAATAGTGAGAGACCTCAACACTTCACTCTCAGCAATAGACAGATCATCTAAGCAGAAGATCAACAAAGAAACAAGAACTTTGAATGACACACTGGACCAGATGGACTTCATATATATATATATATATATATATATATATATATATATATATATATATATATATATATATATATATATATTTCTACCCTAAAACAACAGAATACTGATTCTTCTCCAATGCACATGGAACTTTCTCCAGAATAGACCACATACTGGATCACAGATCAGGTCTCCACTGAAACCAAAAGATTGAGATTATTCCCTGCATATTCTCAGACCACAATGCTTTGAAACTGGAACTCAATCACAAGAAAAAATTTGGAAGGAATTCAAACACCTGGAAGCTAAAGACCATCCTGCTTAAGAATGCTTGGGTCTGGGAAACAAACTGAGGGCTTCAGAGGGGAGGGGGGTGAGGGAATGGGATAGGCTGGTGATGGGTATTAGGGAGGGCACGTATTGCATGGTGCACTGGTTGTTATACACAAGTAATGAATCATGGAACTTTACATCAGAAACTAGGGATGTACTGTATGGTGACTAACATAATATAATAAAAAATATTATTTTAAAAAAAGAATGTTTGGGTCAACCAGGAAATTAAAGAAGAACTTAAACAATTCATGGAAACCAATGAGAATGAAAACACATTAGTCCAAAACCTATGGGATACTGTAAGGGCGGTCCTAAGGGGGAAATACATAGCCATCCAAGCCTCACTCAAACAAAGAGAAAAATCCTGAATACAAAAGCTAGCTTGACACCTTAAAGAACTGGAGAAAGACAACAAATAAAGCCTAAACCAAGCAGGAGAAGAGAAATAATAAAGATTAGAGCAGAGATCAATGAATTAGAAACCAGAAATGCAGTAGAGCAGATCAACGAGACTAGAAGCTGGTTCTTTGAAAGAATTAATAAGATAGATAAACCACTGGCCAGACTTATCCAAAAGAAAAGAGAAAGGACCTAAATTAATAAGATTATGAATGAAAGGAGAGAGATCATGACTAACACCAAGGAAATAGAAACAATTATTAGAAATTATTATCAGCAACTCTATGCCAATAAATTAAGCAACCTGGAAGAAATGGATGCCTTCCTGGAAACCTAAAAACTACCAAGTCTGTAACAGGAAGAAATTGACAATCTGAATAGACTAATAACCAGTAACAAAATTGAAGCAGTGATCAAAACCTCCCAAAAAACAAGACTCCAGGGCCTGATGGATTCCAAGGGGTATTCTACCAAACATTTAAAGAAGAAATAATACCTATTCTCCTGAAGCTGTTTCAAAAAATAGAAACAGAAGGAAAACTTCCAAACTCGTTCTATGAGGCTAGTATTACCTTGATCCCAAAACCAGGCAAAGACCCCATCAAAAAGGAGAATTACAGACCAATATCCCTGATGAACATGGATGCCAAAATTCTCAACAAGATCCTAGCCAATAGGATCCAACAGTACATTAAAAAGATTATCCATCACGACCAGGTGAGATTTATTCCTGGGATGCAAGGGTGGTTTAACATTCGTAAATCAATCAATGTGATAGAACACATTAATAAAAGAAGAGACAAGAATCATATGATCCTCTTGATTCATGGAGAAAAAGCAGTTGACAAAATACAACATCCTTTCCTGATTAAAACTCTTCAAAGTGTAGGGATAGAGGGTACATTCCTCAATTTCATAAAAGCGATCTATGAAAAGACCACAGCGAGTATCATTCTGAGTGGGGGAAAGCTGAGAGCTTCTCCCTTAAGATGAGGAACATGACAAGGATGCCCACTCTCACCACTATTGTTCAACATAGTACTAGAAGTCGTAGTATCAGCAATCAGAGAACAAAAAGAAATAAAACATATTCAAATTTTCAAAGAAGTCAAACTTTCACTCTTTGCAGGTGACATGATACTTTGTGTGGAAAACCAGAAAGACTCCACCCGCAAATTACTAGAACTCATACAGAAATTCAGTAATGTGGCAGGATATAAAATCAATGCACAGAAATCAGTTGCTTTTCTATACTGTAACAACATAACTGTAGAAAGAGAAATTAGGGAATTGATTCAATTTACAATAGTACCAAAAACTATAAGATACCTTGGAATAAACCTAACCAAAGCGGTAAAGGATTTATACTCCAAAAACTACAGAACACTTATGAAAGAAATTGAAGAAGACACAAAAGGATGGAAAAATATTCCATGCTCACGGATGGAAAGAATAAACATTGGGAAAATGTCTATGCTGCCCAGAGAAATCTATACTTTCAATGCCATCCTGATCAAAATACCAATGGCATTTTTCAAAGAGCTGAACAAACAATCCTAAAATTTGTATGGAACCAGAAAAGACCCCAAATCGCCAAGGAAGTGTTGAAAAAGAAAAAACTGGGGGCATCACATTGCCTGATTTTAAGCTATATTACAAAGCTGTGATCACCAAGACAACATGGCACTGGCACAAAAACAGACACATAGATCAATGGAACAGAAGAGATAGCCCAGATATGGACCCTCAACTCTATGGTCAACTAATCTTTGAGAAAGCAGGGGAAAATATCCAATAAAGAAAAGAGAGTCTCTTCAATAAATGGTGTTGGGAACATTGGACAGCCACATGCAGAAGAATGAAACTGGACCATTCTCTTACACCATACACAGTGATAAATGCAAAATGGATGAAAGACCTAAATGTGAGACAGGAATCCATCAAAATCCTAGAGGAGAACATAGGCAGTAACTTCTTCAACATTGGCCGCAGCAACTTCTTGCTAGATACATCTCCAAAGGCAAGGGAAACAAAACCAAAAATGAACTTTTGGGACTTCATCAAGATAAAAGCTTCTGCACAACAAAGGAAACAGTCAACAAAACTAAGAGGCAACCCACGGAATGGGAGAAGATATTTGCAAATGACAGTACAGATAAAGGGCTGGTGTCTAAGATCTATAAAAACTTCTCAAACTCAACCCCCCAAAAAGAAATAATCAAGTCGAAAAATGGGCAAAAGACATGAACAGACACTTCTCCAAAGAAGACATACAAATGGCTAACAGATGCATGAAAAAATGTTCAATATCATTAGCCATCAGGGAAATTCAAATCAAAACCACATTGAGATACCACCTTATGCGAGTTAGAATGGCAAAAAATTAATAAGGTGGGAAACAACAAATTTTGGTGAGGATGTGGAGAAGGTGGAACCCTACACTGTTGGTGGGAATGCAAGTTGGTACAGCCACTTTGGAAAACAGTATGGAGGTTCCTCGAAAGGTTAAAAATAGAGCTACCCTATGACACAGCAATTGCACTACTGGGTATTTACCCCAAAGATACAGATACAGTGAAAAGAAGGGGCAAATGCACCCCAAGGTTCATAGCAGCAATGTCCACAATAGCCAAACTGTGAAAGGAACTGAGATGCCCTTCAACAGATGAATGGATAAAGAAGATGTGGTTCATATATACAATGGAATATTAGCCGTCAGAAAGGATGAATATCCACCATTTGCATTGACATGGATGGAACTGGAGGTGATTATGCTAAGTGAAACAAGTCAAACAGAGAAAGACAGTTATCATATGGTCTCACTAATATGTGGAACATAAGGAATAGCATGGAGGACATTAGGAGAAGGAAGTGAAAAATGAAGGGGGGAAATCAGAGAGGGAGATGAACCATGAGAGACTACGGACTCCAAGAAACAAACTGAGGGTTTCAGAGGGGAATGGGGTTGGGGGATGGGTTAGCCTGCTGATGGGTTTTAAGGAGGGCACATATTGCAATGAACACTGGGTGTTATACACAGACAATGAATCAGGGAACACTACATCAAAAACTAATGAACTACTGTATGGTGACTAACATAACATAATAAAAAAATAAAATGATAAAAATATTGCCATTTTATTACCTGTTTTGTCATTGTTTCTGGAGTTTTTCTCTGACCCTTTTTTTGTCCTTGTCACTTTTGGTCTTTCTTTTGACTCAGAGTCCCCTTTAATATTTCTTGCTGGGTTGGTTTGGTATCATGAACTCCTTTAGTTTTTATTTGTCTGTGGAACCCTTTATCTCTCCCTCTATTCTGAATGATAGGCTTGCTGAATAGAATATTCTTGGCTGCAGATTTTTCCCATTCAGTACTTCGAATATATCATGCCAGTCCCTCTGGCTTGCCAAATTTCTGTTAAGAAATCTCCAGCTAGCCTTATGGGTCTTCCTTCATAAGTTAACAACTCCTTTTGTCTTGCTGCTTTTAAGATTTTTTTTTAACAATTTGATTTGGTGTTGGCCTTTTTTAAAAATGTTGATTTTGATGGGGGTTCTCTGTGCCTACTATATCTGGATGTCTGTTTCCTTCTCCATATTAGCAAAGTTTTCAGCTATTATTTCTTCAAATAAATTTTCTGCCCTCTTTTCTCTCTCCAGTTCTGGGACTCCTATGATATGAATGTTATTATGTTTGATGGAGTCACTTAGTTCCCATAGTCTGCTCTAATGTTGCATACTTCTTCTTCCTTCATTCAGCTTCATTACTTTCCATTAGTTCTCCTTCTAGGTGACTGATTTTCCCCTCTGCTTCTTTGAGCCTATTGTTCATTGCATCAAGTGTGTTTTTAACCTCATTTATTGTACTCTTCATCTCTGATTGGGTTTCTTTTTTAAACTTTTTTATCTTTGTGGTAAGCGTCTTACTGATGTCATTTATTCTTTTCTCAAGCCCAGTGAGTATCCTTATGATTGTTGCTTTAAATTCTCTATCAGGCATTTTATTTTTATCTGTTTCACTTTGATCTCTGGCCAGGGTCTTATCTTGTTCTTTCATTTGGGATAAATTCTTCTGTCTTCTCATTTTGTCTAAGTCTCTTGTCTTCTTCTCTGTGCTATAAAAGTCAGACATGTCTCCTGTTCCTGGAAGTAATGGCTTTATGAAGAAGAGATCATATAAAACCCAGGGTCTGGCCCTTCAGGGAGTGTCTCTTTTTGTTTTGGCTGCATGCACCCTGCTCTTTTTGTTTTGGCTGTTTTATCTTTCCAGCCAGTCTTTTGCAGAGGTTCTCCTTGCCTGCAGTGGGCAATGTTTGGTGCCTGGCCTGAGTGTAACACATTTCAACTAGGTGGGCTCTGGTCTGCTTGTGAAATGAGACCTGTCACTACCTGAACTGAGGTCTTGCAAAACTCTCTGGTTGGGCAACATGGTATGGGCTGGGTTTTGTGCTGGTCTTCTGGGGGAAGGACCCACCACAGTGGGACTGTGGCAAGCAAGACTGGGAAGGGAAGTTCCATTGGAGTGCAGGGGGGTGAGTCTTGGTATAAACAAGTTAGGCAGCCAGTGTCAGCTCTGCACTACTTCCCACTGGTGGCTCTGTGTTTATGCTGAGGGGCATAAAGGGGGGGAAATGGTGCTGGCCAGCTCCTTTGTTCCTGAAGAGGTGTTTCCATGAACACTGCCTCTCAGGAACACACTCAGAAGAGAAAATAACCCCCTTGTGTGTGCCAGGCATGCTTCAAGGTCAGTTTTTCCATGCTGTCTGCCCCTGAGTTGTTTGCCTGCCATCTCTTCAGGAGCAGGGCAGTGCCCTCTGGGCTCTATCCCAGCAAAGTCCACTGACTTTTCAAACTCCAGGCTTTAAGCCCCACTGGTGTAAGAACTCACAAAATTTGGCCCGTCTCATTTACCAAGCCAATGGCTTTGGGGAAACATTCTCCTTATGCATTCCCCATGTAATTCCCCTGTGTGCTTCTCTCTCTCTTCTCTCTCTCTCTCTCTCTTTCTCTCTCCCTCTCTCCTTCTCTCTCTCTCCTTTCTCCATGGCTACTGTTCCCTACCCTCCACAGCAACTATAATCAGTTTCTCCCCTAAACCACATCTCTGCACTTCCTGCCTTCTTTGATGTGGCCTCCTCTCTCCCTTTATTGGTGGAGTTTCTTCTGTCAGTCTTCAGGTCTATTTCTGGGGTATTTAGAATGATTTGGTAGATATCTAGGCGAGCCTAGTGTCCTCCTACTGCACCACCTTCTTCTTATCCTTCAGATATCTGACACTTTGGTTGTCTATTCATTAACTGATGGACATTTGGCTATTGTGAATAGTGCTATCGTGACTAGTACTGCCATGAATATTCAAACAAGTTTTTGTTTGTACACTGGTTGTCAATTCTTTTAGGTATACACCAAGGAGCAGAATTACAGGATCATGGTAGTTCTATGTTCAAATTTTTATGGAACCACCAAACTGATTTCTACAGTGGCTATAGCATTTTCCATTCCCACCATTGATGTTTCAGTATTCCAATATTTCCACATCCTCACCAACACTTATTATTTTTCTTTTTTTGTTATTACAGTCATCCTAGTGGGTGTGTTGTGATATTTCATTGTACTTTTGGCTTGCATGTCTCTAATGACTAATGACATTAAACATCTTTTCATGTGCTTATTAGCCATTTGTATATCTTCGTTGGAGAAATGTCTGTTCAAGTCTTTGGCCCAGGGTTATTTGTCTTTTTGTTGTTTAGTCGTAAGCTTTCTTTAAATATTTAGGATACCAGAGTACATTTTGTGGATTGTATTTTCTCTTTCTTGATAGTTTCCTTTGAGGCACAAAAGTCATTAATTTCCATGAATTCCAATACAGTTTTTCTTCTGTTGCTTATACTTTTAGTGTCATATCTGAGAAAATATCGTCAAACCCAAGGTGACGAAGATTAACCTGTATGGTTTCCATCTAAGAGTTTTATAGTTTCAGCTCTTACACTTGAGTTTTTAAAACATTTTAAGTAAATATTTTCTATATGGTGTGGCATAAATGTATATCATTCTTTTACATGCTGATATACAGTTGTCTCAACAGCATTTGTTGAAGAGATTATTTTTTCCTGATTAAATGTCCTCATCACCCCTGTCAAATTTAATTAACCCTAGGTGTATAGGTTTATTTATGGAATCTAATTCTATTCCACTGATCTATAGTTTTATCCTCATGTGAGTACCACACTGTTTTGTTTATTGTAGCTTTGCAGTAAGTTTAGAAATTAGGAAATGTGAGTCCTCCAATTGGTTGGGTATTTTTTTCAAGATTATTATGATTATTCTGAGTCTCTTACAATTCCATATGAATTTGAAGATAAGCTTTTCTACTTCTGCAAAAAGGCCACTGAGATTTTGACAAGGATTGCATTGAATTTGTAGATTGGTTTGGGAGTATTGCTGTCTTAATATCTTCCCATTAGGTCTTATTTAATTTTTTTCAACTGTGTTTTGTGGGTTTAAGTGTACAAGTCTTACCTCTCCTTCATTAAATTTATCCCTAAGTATTTTATTTTTGATACTATTGTAAATGTGATTATTTCCTTTTAGGTAATCACAGGGCTCCTTATTTAAAAACTTAGAAACTCAATTGTCCTCTTATAGAGAAATAAGTATACTGTGGTCTCTTCAAAGGATAGAATTATTATTTTTTCTAAATAACTTAAGGACAGAAGGGAAAGTTCTTGAGATACTGATAACTACAAACTCTTAGACACACTGAAATAACACTTTAAAATCCATGTGTTTATTCTAAAGATAAAATTAAATGTGAAATTTTTGCTTAACTTGCTTTAAGGATTGTTCATTGCCAATGTATAGGAATACAACCATTTTTTCTTGGGTTGATTTTATATCCTGTAAATTTGCTGAATTTATTTGCTATAATAGTGTTGTTGAGGACTTTTTAGGATTTTCTGTATCAAAGCTCATGGCATCTGTCAATAGTTTTACTTCTTTCTTTACAATTTTGATGCCTTTAATTTATTTTTCCAGTCTAATTTATTTAGCTAAGACGTTTAGTACAATGCTAAATACAAGTTCTAAAATCAGGGGTACCTGGGTGGTGCAGTTATGCATCCAACTCTTGGTTTTGGCTCAGGTCATGATCTCAGGGTCCTGGGATTGAGCCCTGGCTTGGTTCAGTGCTCAGCATGGTATCTGCTTGAGATTCTCTTTCTCCCTCTGGCCTTCCCACTCGTGCTCTCTCTCTAAGATAAATAAATAAAATCTTTAGAAAAAAAAGTTTTGAAATCATATGGTATTTGTCTTTCTCTGACTGACTTATATCACTTACCATAATACTCTCCAGCTCCATCCATGTCATTGCAAATGGCAAGATTTCATTCTTCATATATGAATGGTACTACTCAGCCATAAAAAAGAATGAAATCTTGCCATTTGTAATATATATATATATATATATATATATATATATATATATATATATATATATATATATAATACATCTTCTTTATCCATTTATCAGTTGATGGAAATATGGTCTCTTTCCATAATTTGGCTATTGTTGATAATGCTGCTATAAACATCAGGGTGCATGTACCCCTTCAAGTCAGTGTTTTTGTATCCTTGGTGTAAATACCTAGTAGTGTAATTGCTGGCTAATAGGGTAGTTCTATTTTTAACTTTTTGAGGAACTTCCATATTTTATCCCAAAGTGGCTGGACCAGTTTGCATTCTCACCAACAGGGTTAGAGGGTTCCCCCTTTTCTGCATCTTTGCCAACACCTGTTGTTTGCTGTGCTGTTAATTTTAGCCATTTCATGTGCTTATTAGCCATTTGTACATCACACAAGTGTGAGGTGATATCTCATTATGGTTTAATTTGTATTTCCCTGATGATGAGTGACGTTCAGCATCTTTTCATGCATCTCTAGGCCATCTGGATGTCTTCTTTGGTAAAATATCTATTCATGTTGTCTGCCCATTTCTTAACTGGATTATTTTTTGGGGGGTGTTGAGTTTTATAAGTTCTTTATGTATTTTGGATACTAAAACTTTATCAGATATTTCATTTTTAAATATCTTCTGCCATTCCATATGTTGCCTTTTAGTTTTATTGATTGTTTCCTTCACTGCAAAGAAGCTATTTATTTTGATGATGTTCCAATAGTTTATTTTTGCTTTTGTTTCCCTTGCCTCAGGAGACACATTTAGTAAGAAGTTGCTATGGCTAATGTCAAAGAGATTACTGCCTGTGTTATCCTCTAGGATTTCAGTGGTTTTCTGTCTCATATTTAGGTCTTTAATCCATTTTGAAATTATTTTTGCGTATGGCGTAAAAAGCTCTCTTTTACATGTTGCTGTCCAGTTTTCCCCCACACCATTTGTTGAAGAGACTTTTTCCCATTGGATATTACTTTCTGTTTTGTGGAAGATTAATTAACCATATTTTTGTGGGTTCATTTCTGTGATTTTTATTCTGTTCTGTTGATCTATGTGTCCATTTTTGTGCAGGTACCACACTGTCTTGATGACTACAGCTTTGTAATATAGCTTGATGTCCGGAATTATGATGCCTGTAGTTTTTCTTTTCTTTTTAAAGGTTGCTTTGGTTATTTCGGGTCTTTTGTGGTTCCATATAAATTTTAGGATTGTTTGTTCTAGCTCTGTGAAAAATGCTAGTAGTATTTTGATAGGGATTGCATTAAGTGTGTAGATTGCTTTGGGTAGTATAGACATTTTAACAATATTTGTTCTTCCAATCCATGAGCATGAAAATTTTTCTATTTCTGTGTGTCCTTTTCAATTTTTTCCCTCAGTGTTTTATGGTTTTCAGAGTACAGGTCTTTTAGCTCTTTGGTTAGATTTATCCTAGGTATCTTATGGTTTTTGATGCAATTATAAATGGTACTGATTCCTTGATCTCTCCTTCTGCTGCTTCATTATTGGTGTATAGAAATGGAACAGGTTTCTGTATGTTGATTTTTTGTCCTGCAACTGACTGAATTCATGTATCAGTTCTAGTAACTTTGGTGGAGTCCTTTGGATTTTCTGTATGAATTATCATGTCATCCACAAATAGTGCAAGTTTGACTCCTTCCTTGCCAATTTGAATGGACTTTATTTCTTTTTGTTGTCTGATTGCTGAGGCTAGGACTTCTAGTACTATGTTAAATAAATAAAAGTGGTGAGAATGGACTTTCCTATCATGTTTCTTACTATAAGGGAAAAACCCTCAGTTTTTCCCTTATGAGGATGATATTAGCTGTGGGTTTTTCATATATGGCCTTTATTATATTGAGGTAAGTTCACTCTAACCCTACTTTGTTGAGAGTTTTATCATGAATTGATGTTGTAACTTTGTTAAATGCTGTTTCTTCATCTATTGAAATGCTCATACAGTTCTTATCCTTTCTTTTATTAATGTGATATATCATGTTGATTGATTTGCAAATAGTGAACCATGCTTATAATCCAGGAATAAATCCCACTTGATTGTGGTGAATGATTCTTTTAATGTACTGTTGGATTCGGTTTGCTAGTATTTTATTGAGAATTTTTGCATCCAATATCCAGGGATATTGGCCTGTAGTTTTTTTAGTGGAGTCTATCTGGTATTAGCATAATTCTGGCCTCATGAATGAATTTGGAAGTTTTCCTTCCATTTCTATTTTTTTGGAATATTTTGACAAGAATAGTTATTAAATTTTCTTTAGTACTGGTAAAATTTGCCTGTGAAGTCATGTGGTTCTGGACTTTTCTTTGTTCAGAGATTTTTGATTACTGATTCTATTTCTTTGCTGATTATTAGTCTGTTCAAGTTTTTTATTTCTTCCTGTTTCAGTTTTGGTCGTTTATATGTTTCTAGGAACTTACCCATTTCTTCCAGGTTGTCCAATTTGTTGGGATATATTTTTCAATAATATTCTCTTGTAATTATTTTATTTTTGTTGTGTTTGTTGCTATTTCTTCTCCCTTATTTACGATTTTATTTATTTGTATCCTTTCTCTTTTCTTTTTAATAAGCCTGGTTAGGTGGTTATCAATTTTATTAATGTTTCCAAAAAGCCAGTGCCTGGGTTAATTTATCAGTTCTATTGTAGGGTTTTTTTTTGTTGTTGTTTCTATATCATTTATTTCTGCTCTAATCTTTATTATTTCCTTCCTTCTGCTGGTTTTCAGTTTTGTTATTTTTCTAGCTCCTTTAGGTGTAAGATTAAGTTGTTTATTTGAGATTTTTCTTGCTTCTTGAGGTGGGCCTGTATGCCTATATACTTCCTTCTTCAGGCTGCTATTGCTGCATCCCAAAGGTTTTGGACCATTGTGTTTTCATTTTCATTTGCTTCCATGTATTTTTAAAATTTCTCCTGTAATTTCCTGGTTGACCCATTCACTGTTCAGTAACACATTGTTTAACTTCCATGTATTTGTGTTCTTTCCAATTTTTTCCTTTTGGTTGACTTCAAGTTTCATACTCTTGTGGTCAGAAAAGAGGCATGATATGATGTCAGTCTTCTTGTATTTGTTGAGGCCTGATTTGTGACCTGGTATGTGATCTATTCTCAAGAATGTCCCATGTGCACTTGAAAAGAATGTGTATCCTGCTGTTTTAGGATGGAATGTTCTGTATCTATCTGTTAAGTCCAACTGATCCAGTGTGTCATTTAAAGCCATTGCTTCCTTGTTGATTTTCTGTTTTGATGATCTGTCCATTGATGTAAGTGGGGTGTTAATGTATTGTATTATTTATTATCAATTAGTTCCTTTCTATTTGTTATTAATTGTTTTATATATTTTGGTGCTCCCATGTTGGGTGCATACTTATTTGCAATTGTTAGATCTTCTTGTTGGATTGTCCCCTTTATTATTATGTAGTGTCCTTCTTTATCTTTTTTTACAGTCTTTGTTTTAAAGTCTATTATGTCCAGTATAGGTATTCCTACCCTGGCTTTCTTTTGAAATACATTTGCATGCTAAATGTTTCTCCATCACTTCACTTTCAATCTGCAGCTGTCTTCAGGTCTAAAATGATTCTCTTGTAGGCAGCATATAGATGGGTCTTGTTTTGTTTTGTTTTTAATCCATTCTGACAACTTATGTCTTTTGATTGGAACATTTAGTTCAATTATATTCAGAGTAATTATTGATAGAAATGTTTTTATTGCCATTTTATTACTTGTTTTGTCATTGTTTCTGGAGATTTTTCTCTATTTCTCTCTAGTCTTTTTCACTTTGGGTCTTTCTTTTGCACGCAAAGTCCCCTTTAATGTTTCTTGCAGGGCTGATTTAGTGGTCACAGACTCCTTTAGTTTTTGTATGGGAAACTCTTTATCTCTCCTTCTATTATAATGATAGGCTTGCTGAATAGAGCAGTCTTGGCTGCAGATTTTTCCCATTTGGCACTTTGCATGTATCATGCCACTTTCTTCTGGCTTGCCAAGTTTCTGTTGAGAAATCTCTAGCTAGCCTTATGGGTCTTCCCTTGTAAGTTAAAGACAACTAATGATGTACTGTATAGTGACTAACACAACATAATAAAAAAATTTAAAAAAGACTTCTTTTGCCTTGGTGTTTTTAAGATTTTTTCTTTGTCAGTATATTTTGCAAGTTTACTTATAACACGTGTTGGCGTTGGCCTGCTTTTGTTGATTTTGATGGGGCATTCTCTGTGCCTCCGATAATATGATGTCTGTTTTCTTCCCCAGATTAGAGAAATTTTCAGCTATTATTTCTTCAAATAAATTTTCTGCTTCCTTTCTCTTCTTCTGGGTCTCCTGTAAGATGCATGTTGTTATGATTAATGGAGTCACTGAGTTTCCTATGTCTATTTTTATGTTCCTTAATTCTTATTTCTCTCTTTTGTTCAGCTCGTGTATTTTCCATTATTTTGTCTTCTATAACATTTATCCATTCTTCTGCTTCTTCCAGACTGTTGTTCATTGTATCAAGCCTGTGTCCAATCTGTTATTGCATTTTTCATTTCTGACTGATTCTTTTTTAACTCTTATCTCTGTGGTACAGTCTTCCTGAAGTCCTCTGTTCTTTTCTCAAGCCCAGCTAGTATCTTTATGATTTTTCCTTTAAATTCTTCATCAGGGGTTTTATTTATATTTGTTTCACTCAGCTCTCTGACTGTGACCTTATTTTGTTCTTTCATTTGGGACGAATTCTTCCATCTTGGCATTTTGTCTAAGTCTCTGCCTTCTCTGTATTATACAAGCCCACTACGTTTTCTGGTCCTGAGAACCATGGCTTTGTGACGAACAGGTCATATGGTGTCCAGGGCCTGGTGCTTTATGGAGTGGCTCGTGTGCACTGCATGCACTCTGCTGTTGTGTTTTGGCTGCTCTATCCTTCAGGCCAGCCTTCTTCAGGGGCTTTCCTTGCCTGCAGTGGGGAGTATTTGGTCCTTGCCCAGAATGTGGCATGTTTTGACTAGTTGTACTCTGGTGTGCTTGTTAAATGAGAGCTGATATTACTTCCACTAGAACCGAAGTGCTGCAGAACTCTCTGGTTGGGAGACATGGTGTGGACAGGGGTTTCTGCTTGTCTTATGGAGAAGGAGCCCACCACGCTGGGACTGAGGCAAACTGGGGTCCAACCAGAGCGCAGGGATGTGGGACTCAGTGTAAGCAGGTTAGGTAGCCAGTGTGCATGCTGTGTTGCCTCCTGCAGGTATGTCTGTGTTTATGCTGAGGGGCAGGGGAGGGAAATGGTGCCAGCCAGTTTCTTTGTCCACAGAGGGGCTTTTCCTTGAATCCTGCTTCTTTCAGGAGCACTCCAAGAAGAGCAGATAATCTCCTCACTGTGCATCCTAGGCACTCTTCAGATTGCTGTTT
This sequence comes from Ursus americanus, assembly GCF_024610735.1. Lineage (NCBI taxonomy): Eukaryota > Metazoa > Chordata > Mammalia > Carnivora > Ursidae > Ursus > Ursus americanus. Next base: position 63,412,862 of record NC_142164.1, read on the forward strand.
CCACACTCTCTGACTCTGGGTTGTTGCCTTCTCTCCAGGATTAAGGCAGTGGCCTTAGGGCTCTATACCAGCCAAGCTTGCTGACCTTTCAAACTCCAGTCTCTAAACCTTGCTGGTTGTAAGAACTCAGGAAAATCAGCCCCTCTTGTTTTCCCAGCCAATGGCTTTGGGAAAATGTTCTCCTTGTGCATTCCCCTGTGTGCTCCTCTCTCTTGCTCTTCTCCACAACTACAGCTCCCTCTCCTCCACAGCATCCACAATCTTTTTATCCCCTAAACCACATCTCTGCACTTTCTACCTTCTCAGTGTGGTTTCTTTCTCTTCCTTTCATTGTGGAGTTTGTTCTGTCAGTTTTCAGGTTGATTTCTGGGGTATTTACAATTATTTGATAGTTGTCTAGTGTGTTGATGGGATTAGACAAGCCTAGGATCTTCCTATTCTTCTGCCATCTTAGCTTTGTTTTTTCCTTTATTCTATTAATGTGGTATATTATACTGATAGATTTTTGAATGTTAAACCACACTTTCATTGCTGGGATAAATTCCATTTGGTCATGGTATATAATCTTTTTAATATGATGCTGGATTCTGTTTGCTAGTTTTTTGTTGAAGATTTTTACATCTATATTTATAAGAGATACTGGTCTGTAGGTTTTTTTTTCTTGTGATGTCTTCATCTGCCTTTGGTATTAAGGTGATGCTGGCCTCATAGAATGAGTTAGAAAATGTTTCTTCCTCTTCTGTTTTTTGAAAAGTTTGAGGTTCTAATTCTTCTTTAAATGTTTTATAGGATTCACCAATAGCTTCATTCAAAAGTCCCAGACTCTTCTTTGTTAGAAGGGTTTTGATTACTGACTCAAACTTATTACTAGTAATCAGTCTGCTTAGATTTTCTATTTCTACTTGAGCCAATTTGGGTAGGTTGTGTGTTTCTAGGAATTTGTACATTTTATCTAGCTTACCTACTTTGTTGGCATACAATGGTTTATAATATTCTCTTATAATCCTGTTTATTTTTGTAAGGCCAGTAGAACATCTCCAATTTCATTTATGATTTTAATAATTTGACTCTTACCTTCTTTTTTCCTAATCAGTCTAGCTAATGGTTTATGACTTTTGTTGATCTTTTCAAAGAAACAACTTACAACTGTATTGATTCTCTTTTTTTTTCAACCAACGTCTTTTTTCCTGAAGATAGAAGCATTTTTATTTATTTTTTATTAAGTTCAATTCAATCATTAGTTTTTGATGTAGTGTTCAATGATTCATTAGTTGCATATAACACCCAATGCTCATCACATCATGTACCCTCCTTAATACCCATCACCTGATTACCCCATCCTCCTCCCTTCTGCAACCCTCTTAGACTGTTGGTGGGAATGCAAGCTGGTACAGCCACTCTGGAAAACAGAATGGAGGTTCCTCAAGAAGTTAAAAATAAAGCTACCCTACAACCCAGCAATTGCACTACTGGGTATTTACCCCAAAGATATAGATGTAGTGAAAAGAAAGGGCACATGCACCCCAGTGTTCCTAGAAGCAATGTCCACAATAGCCAAACTGTGGAAGGAGCCCGGATGTCCTTCAACAGATGAATGGATAAAGAAGATGTGGTTCATATATACAGTGATTCTCTTTTTTTATCTTTTGTTCTTCATTTTATTTACCTGCACTGTGGTCTTTATTATGTATTTCCTCTGCTATCTTTGGGCTTAGTTTTCTTTCTTTTTCTAGTTCCTTAAATTATATATGTGGGTTAATAATTTGAGTTCTTTCTTTTTAAATATTGATGCATAGAGCTATAAATTTCCCTTGAACAATGCTTTTGGTGCATCCCATAACTTTTAGTATGTTATGTTTTGTTTTTTATCTCAAAGTATTTTCAAATTTCCCTTGTGATTTCTTCTTTGACCCACTGATTGTTTAAGAGTGTATTGTTTAACTATAAAGGCAAGATGGCGGAAGAATGGGAGACCTTGTTTCATCTGGTCTCTTGAATTTAACTAGATACCTATCAAATCATCCTGAACACCTATATTAAACCTGAGACATAAGAAAAGAATTGCTGGAATTCTACAAATAGAAAAGTGACCATTCTTTGCAAGGTAGGAGGTGTGGAGAAGTGAATCGGAAGGGATATATTGGAAGATAAGTGGTGGGTGGAGGGAGCCTCTTTAAGCTGGTTACCAGAAAGTGATATAGTCCTGGAGTGCAAAATCGGAATGTTTAGAAGTCTGCTCCAGTGAGAGATGTCCCTGCCTGAAAGGTGCTTGGGTAGCAAAGCAGGGCAGAATTTTAGGTGGGACAGTGTGGTCTCAGGATCCCATGGTTCACAGAAAGAACAGGGATGCCTGAGTGTCACAGAGTTCCCAAGCACTGGAGTGGGGAAGACAGCTACAATTAGCTAGCCCCAGACTGGCCTTCATCTAGGTGTTGCCATAAACCACGAACTGTGACAGGATTAGGAGACCACTCTCCTAGTGGGGACCCAGCAAGTGGCAGGCCTGCAGCGACCCTTCTCCTTCCCCTGGGAGGCGCTGGTGAGCACTGCAGGAGTCTGCAGAGTTTCATGCACACAAAAGTGAAGACCACTTTTCCCTGAGGGTTTACTGAAGAGAGAGAGCCACGATCTTTCAGCTCTGTGTCTGAAGATGGGGCATGGCCATTTTAATTTTCACCCTCTGAAGCAGGTTGGAAAGCCTCAGGGAGCAAAAGCCACATAGAACAATCCAAAGCAGACTACACTGAGCCTGACCCCCTGACAAGGGGCAGTGCAACTCCTTCCAGGCAAACACACCTGAGAATCAGGGCAGCAAGCCCCTCCCCCAGATCAGCTGGAACATTAGGCAAATATCAACTTTATCAAGCACACAGAACTCCTAAACTCCAGTACTAGGGGAAAATCGTATATAGAACTCAAGATTTGTTCTCATGATTCTTTTACCTTTCAGTTTAAAATTTTCCTTTAATTTTTTTTCTTTTTCAACTAGGTTCTTATTTTATCAACTCTCTGTTTTTAAATCTTTTTTTAACTTTCATTTTTACATTTATATTTTATAGATATATTCTGCATTTTTAGCTTCCTTCACTGTATTCAATTTTATTTTTGTATATATATATATATATATATATATATATATATATATATATATATATATATATATATAAGTTTTTCTTTCTTTACAATTTTGGGATTTAGTGTTTTCTAACAAACAGACCAAAATACACCCAGGACCAGGTGGATCACCCAGTTTTGTCCACCTGGGAGATTATATTCTCTTTTTTTTTTCACTTATTTTACTTCTTTTTCTTTTCTTTTTTTGGTTTCTAACTTCTGTGGATTTGTCTCGTATGTATTTCCCATGGGTCATAGTTGATATTTTTTATTTTCTTCTGTCATTCAGCCATTCTGCTCTGGGAAAAATGACTAGAAGGAGGAATTCACAATAAAGGAAAGAACCAGAAGTAATACTCTCTGACACAGACCTAATCGATATGGATATAAGTAAAATGTCAGACCCAGAATTCAGAATAATGATAATAAAGTTACTAGCTGGGCTTGAAAAAAGCATAAAAGGCATTAGAGAATCTCTTAGTACAGAAATAAAATCTAATCAGGCTGAAATTTAAAAGGCTTTAACTGAGATGTGGTCTAAAATGGTTGCTCTAACAACTAGGGTAAATAAGGCAGAAGAGAGTCAATGACATACAAGACAAGATGATGGAAAGGAAGGAAGCTGACAAAAGGAGAGAAAAACAACTAATGGACTGTGAGGAAAGGCTTTGAAAAACCATTAATACCATAAAGCAAAAAAACAGGATTATTGGAGTCCCAGAGGAAGAATAAAGAGAGAGAAAGAAGGACAGACTGTATATTTGAGCAAATCATAGCTGTGAACTTACCTAAACTGGAGAAGAAAACTCGCATTCAAGTCCAGGAGGTAGAGAGAAACCCCCTCAAAATCAATAAAAATAGATCAACATCCCAACATATAATAGTGAAACTTGCAAATTTCATGCATAAAGAGAAGATACTGAAAGCACCTTGAGGCAAGAACTCCTTAACCTACAATGGTAGAAATATTAGACTGGTAGCAGACCTATTTACAGAGACCTGGCAGGCCAGAAAGGTCTGGCATGATGTATTCAGGGTACTAAATGAGAGAAACATGCAGCCAAGAATACTTTATCCAGCAAGGCAGTCATTAAGAATGGAAGGAGAGGTAAAGAGCTTCCAGGACAAACAGAAACTAAAAGCATTTGTTTTCACTAATCCAGCCTTGCAAGAAATATTAAAGGGGATCCTGTAAGTGAAGAGAGAGCCCCAAAGTAACATACACCAGAAAGAAACAGAGACAATTGACAGAAACAGGGACTTTACAGGGAATAAAATGGCACTAAATTCATATATGTCAGTAGTTAGAGTGAATGTGAATGGTCTAAATGCTCTGATCAGGTATCAGATGGGATAAAAAAGCAAGACCCATCCATATGCTATCTATAAGGGACTTGTTTTAGACCTAAAGACACCTCCAGATTGAAAGTGAGGGGGTGGAGAGCAATTTATCTTGCTAATGGACCGCAAAGAAAGTTGGAGTAGCAATCATCATTTCAGACAAATTAGATTTTAAACCAAAACTGTAGTAAGAACTTTACATCAAAAACCAGGGATGTACTGTATGGTGACTAACATAATATAATAAAAAATATTATTATAAAAAAATAAAATAAAAAAACTGTAGTAAGGCATGAAGAGGCACCCTATATCATACTTTAAGGGCATATCCAACAAGAAGATTTAACAATTCTAAATATTTATGCTCCTATCTCAGGAGCAGCCAATTATATAAACCAAATAATAACAAAATTAAAGAAACACATTGATAATAATGCAATAATAGTAGGGGACTTTAACACTGCACTCACAGCAATGGACAGATCATCTAAGCAGAAGATCAACAAGGAAATAAGGGCTTTGAATGACACACTGGACCAGATGGACTTCACAGATATATACAGAGCATTCCATCCTACAGCAACAGAATACATATTCTTCTCAAGTGTGCATGGAACATTCTCCAGAATAGATCACATACTGGGTCACAAATCAGGTCTCAACTGGTACCAAAAGATTGGGATAATTCCCTGAATATTTTCAGACCACAATGCTTTTTTTTAATAATATTTTTTTATCATATTATGCTAGTCACCATACAGTACACCCCTACTTTTTGATGTAAAGTTCCATGATTCATTACTTGCGCATAACACCCAGTGCACCGTGAAATACGTGCCCTCCTTACTACCCATCACCAGCCTATCCCATTCCCCCAACCCCCCCCCCGACGCCCTCAGTTTGTTTCCCAGAGTCCATAGTCTCTCATGGTTCATTCCCCCTTCTGTTTACCCCCCCTTTCTTCTTCCCTTTCTTCTCCTACCGATCTTCCTACTTCTTATGTTCCATAAATGAGTGAAACCATATAATAATTGTCTTTCTCTGATTGACTTATTTCGCTTAGCATTATCTCCTCTAGTTCCATCCATGTTGGATTAAGAAGATGTGGTACATACAGACCACAATGCTTTGAAACTTGAACTCAATCACAAGAGGAAATTTGGAAGGAACTCAAACACTAGGAGGTTAAAGAACATCCTACTAAAGAGTGAATGGGTCAACCAGGAAATTAAAGAAGAATTTTAAAAATTCATGGAAACAAGCAAAACTGAAATCATAACTGTTCAAAACCTTTGGGATGCAGGCAAGGCGGTCCTAAGAGGGAAGTTCATAGCAATACAAGCTTTTCTTAAAAAATTAGAGAAGTCTCAAATACTCAAGCTAACCTTATATCTAAAGAAGCTGCAGAAAGAACAGCAAATAAAGCCTAAACCAAACAGGAGAAGAGAAATAATAACGATTAGAGCAGAAATCAGTGAAAAGAAATGAAAAGAACAGAACAGATAAATGAAACTAGAAGCTGGTTCTTTGAAAGAATTAAAAAGATCAATAAGCCACTAGCCAGACTTACCAAAAGGAAAAGAGAAAGTATCCATATAAATAAATAAAATCATGAATGAAAGGGGAGAGGTCACGCTCAAAGAAATACAAACAATTTTAAGAATATATTATGAGCAACTATATGCCAACAAACTAGACAATCTGGAAGAAATGGATGCATTTCTAGAGACATATAAACTACCAAAACTGAAACAGGAAGCAATAGAAAACATGAACAGACCCATAACTAGTAAAGAAATTGAAGCAGTAACCAAAAATCTCACAATAAACAGGAGTCCAGGCCTGAATGGCTTCCCAGAGGAATTCTACCAAACATTTAAGGAAGAACTAATACCTATTCTTCTGAAGCTGTTTCAAAAAATCAAATGGAAGGAAAACTTCCAAACTTATTCTATGAGACCAGCATTACCTTGATCTGATACCAGACAAAGAGCCCACCAAAAAGGAGAATTACAGACCAGTATCACTGACGAACATGGATGCCAAAATTCTCACCAAGATACTAGGCAGTAGGATCCAACAATACATTAAAACAATTATTCACCATGACCAAGTGAGATTCATTCCTGGGCTGCAAGGGTGGTTCAACATTCACAAATCAATCAATGTGACGCATCACATTAATAAAAGAAAGGACAAGAACCATATGATCCTGTCAATGGAGGCAGAAAAAGCATTTGACAAAATACAACATCCTTTCTTGATTAAAACTCTCCACAGTGTAGACATAGAGGGAACATACTTCAATATCATAAAAGCCATATACGATAAGCCCACAGTGAATATCATTCTCAATGGAGAAATCCTGAAAGCTTTTCCCCCTAAGGTCAGGAACATGACAGGGATGCCCACTCTCGCCAATGTTGTTCACCATAGTACTGGAAGTCCTAGCGTCAGCAATCAGACAACAACAAGAAATAAAAGCATTCAAATTGGCAAAACAAGAGTCAAACTCTCACTCCTTGTAGATGAAATGATATTTTATGTAGAAAACCCAAAGACTTCAACAAAAAATTGCTAGAACTCATAGAGAATTCAGCAACATGACAGGATATAAAATCAGTGCACAGAAATCAGTTGCATTTCTTTACACTAACAATGAGACAGAAGAAAGAGAAATGAAGGAATCCATCCCATTTACAATTGCCCCCAAAACCATAAGATACCTAGGAATAAACCTAACCAAAGAGGTAAAGGGTCTATACTCTAAAAATTACAGAACACTTATGAAAGAAATTGAGGAAGACACAAAGAAATGCAAAAACATTCCAAGCTCATAGATTGGAAGAAAAAATATTGTTAAAATGTCTATGCTACCCTGAGCAATCTACACATTCAATGCAATCCCTATCAATATACCATTGACATTTTTCACAGAACTGGAACAAACCATCCTAAAATTTGTGTGGAACCAGAAAAGACCCCGAATAGCCAGAGGAACGTTGACAAAGAAAACCAAAGCTGGTGGCATCACAATGCCAGACTTTAAGCTATATTACAAAGCTGTAATCATCAAGACAGTATAGTACTGGCAGAAAAACAGACACATAGATCAATGGAACAGAATAGAGACCCCAGAAATGGACCCTCAACTCTATGGTCAAGTGATCTTCAAGAAAGCAGGAAAGAATATCCAATGGAAAAGAGACAGTCTCTTCAACAAATGGTGTTGCGAAAATTGGACAGCCAAATACAGAAGAATGAAACTGAACCATTCTCTTACACCATACATGAAGATAAACTCAAAATGGATGAAAGACCTCCATGTAAGACAGGAATCCATCAAAATCCTTGAGGAGAACAGAGGCAGCAACCTCATTGACCTTGGCCACAGCAACTTTTTGCTAGATACGTCTCCAAAGGCAAGGGAAACAAAACCAAAAATGAACTTTTGGGACTTCATCAAGATAAAAGCTTCTGCACAACAAAGGAAACAGTCAACAAAACTAAGAGGCAACCCACGGAATGGGAGAAAATATTTGCAAATGACAGTACAGATAAAGGGCTGGTATCTAAGATCTATAAAAACTTCTCAAACTCAACCCCCAAAAAACAAATAATCAAGTCGAAAAATGGGCAAAAGACATGAACAGACACTTCTCCAAAGAAGACATACAAATGGCTAACAGATACATGAAAAAATGTTCAACATCACTAGCCATCAGGGAAATTCAAATCAAAACCACATTGAGATACCACCTTACACGAATTAGAATGGCAAAAATTAATGAGGTGGGAAACAACAAATGTTGGCAAGGATGTGGAGAAGGGGGAACCTTCTTACACTGTTGGTGGGAATGCAAGTTGGTACAGCCACTTTGGAAAACAGTATGGAGGTTCCTTGAAAAGTTAAAAATAGAGCTACCCTGTGACCCGGCAATTGCACTACTGGGTATTTACCTCAAAGATACAAATGTAGTGAAAAGAAGGGTCTCCTTCCACTCCAGTGTTCATAGCAGCAATGTCCACAACAGCCGAACTGTGGAAAGAGCTGAGATGTCCATCAACAGATGAATGGACAGAGAAGACATGACATATATGTACACACACACACACACACACACACACACACACAGGAATATTACTCAGCCATCAAAAAGGGTGAATACTTACCATTTACATTGATGTAGATCAAGCTGGAGGGTTTTATGCTGAGTGAAATATGTCTCTCAGAGAAACGTTATTAATATATGGTTTCGCTCATAAATGGAGCATATGAAACAGCACAGGGGGAAGGGAGGGAAAACTGATTGAGAAGTCATCAGAGAGGGAAAAAAACCCAAGAGAGACTCTTAACTATAGGAAAGAAACTGAGGGTTGCTGGAGGGGAAGTGGGTGGGGGGATGAGGTAATTGGGTGATGGGCATTAAGGAGGGCACATGATGTGATGAACACTGGGTTTTGTACACAACTGATAAATTATTGAACTCTACATCTGAAACTAATGATGCATGATATGTTGGCTAATTGAATTTAAATAAAAAACATATATAAAGTATCTTTGAACTAACCAAAAAGTTTGTTTTTTAATTTCCAAATATTTGTGAGATTCTAGTTTTCTATTTTTTATTTAAGGTTTAGAGAAGATACTCTGTATGATTTCAATCTTTTTGAGTTTATTGATACTTGTTATGTGATCTAAAAAATGGCCAATCCTGAAGAATGTTCCATGTGCACTTGAGAACAACGTGTATTCTGCTGTTGTGGGGTCTAGTTTTATCTATATTTCTATTAGGTCTTGGTTTGCAGTGTTCTTCAAGTCATCTGTTTCTTCATTGATCTTCTGTTTAGTTGTTCTATCCGTTGTTAAAAGTTGAGTATTGAAGTCTCCAACTATTATTATACAACTCTCTATTTCTCCTTCTAATTCTGTCAGGTTTTGTTTAATCTATTTTGGGGCTCTGATGTTAAGTGTGTATATGTTTTTGTTATATCTTTTTGATGAATTGAGTCTTCTCTTAATATGTAATCTTCCTTTACTGAGTTTTGAGAGTTTTTGTTGTTTGGAGCCAACTAAATTCCCCAATTTGAGATAGTGTGTGTGTATGTGTGTGTACATGTGTATTCATATGCTACTGGCCAGTAGGAGAAAATGGCCTACTTGATCTTTAACTCCATGAGATGTCAGAAGCATTTTTTGTTGGCAGCTCTGAAATGAGCACAAACGTGTATCATCAAGTTCCTATTCTAATAAAATCCTATAGCTGGGTTGCGAATGAGTCCATGGACTTATTGTGAAGGAGAGCCAGACCTTCATTTAGGCCTTTGTGAAAATCTGTACACAGAAATGACAATTGGTATTCAATCTATTCCACATTCAGCAACAAATATTCTTAGGTCTACAGTATCACTACTCGATAAAATTAAAAATAAGTAGTAATTGGAGGCTTTTCTTCATTGCTCTTTTGTTTCATTGTCGTCTTTTTTCTTTAATTCTTCTTTTTCTTTCTCTGTTTTTCTCCAGCCATTTCATTTTCCATCTTTCCTTTTATCTTCTCCACTTCCCCTTTTCTTGCCCTTCTCTCTTTCACCTTTCTCTCTGATTTCTTCTTTTCTCTATTATTTCCTTTACCCTGTGACTGTTGTATTATTGCACAGTGGATGTGAGACTAAATAGTTTAAGTTAGCATCAATAGAGCTATGTTAATAGAAGGAATAAACATAATTTTGTTTTGTGGGGCGAAAGTGTACAAATTAAAATAAAAAGACTATGCTGTCTCACTAACTGGAGCTTCTGAGTTGACAGCAAATGAAAAGAAAGGTTTAAGCTTTTTTTAAAACCTTTTAAGAAAATTATATTATATGGACGCAAATGTCCACATTGATCTTTATGAAAATTATCTAAATATTAAAATGGAAGCAAGACTCTTCTCTAAGAAACACCTTCTGCAGAAATCCCCTTTGGCTTCAAAGCTCTGTGAACTCCTGGCAAAAGCCAGAGTTCCTCCGGTTGTCTGTTAAACTGACAGAGCTGTTGGCTGATTGGAGGAAAGAATGAAAGATAATAGCAGCTATTGGGTTTAGCACAGCTAAATATGGTGGTGGCAGTAATAACCTTGTGTTCCTTTCTGAGTAAAGAACTCCTTAATTCTCTTGCAGGTTGGTAAGATTTGGAAATATCCATTGAATTTTTGGTTCATTTTCTGTTTCTATTATTTTAATCTTCCCCTTCTTGCCTGGGCTGTATGCAACCTGGAATGGGCTGGGAATACTTTTGGTAGTTTAAATTTTTATAAGATTATATCTAGCCCTTTAGTTTTGAGGTTGGTGTACTGTGTGTGAGTTTATATATTTATCACTTGCAGTCACTATCTTCAAAAGTGAGGGTGCACATCTTTCTCAGCCATCTCTTCCTTTAAAACCACTGAAGTAATGTCAAGATCTGAAACTAGCACATTCTGATTCTAGGCAGTCAAAAGTTATTTCCTTGAAGAGTTTGACCTGACAAAGGTCCTTTACGAATAGGGAGTAATATTAGTATGATTGCCACGAGTGGCCCCAACTCTCCCCTGAGAAGTAGCCATTACTTGCTCTCAAATATTACCCCCCATGTCTGGTGAATAGAAAGCGTGACATTTGGGGGTATCTGGCTGGATCAGTCAGTTAAGCATCTGACTCTTGATTTTGGCTCAGATCATGATCTCAGGGTCATGAGATCAAGCCTTGCACTGGGCTCCATACTCAGTGGGGAGTCTGCTTCTCTCTTTCTCACTCCCTCTCCCTCTGCCCCTCCTCTCCTCTCTCTAAAATAAATAAATAGAAAAATCTTCTTTAAAAAGGGAAGAAAGAGTGATATTTTGAAATCACTTTGGTTTATTTGCAATATGCCCTTGCTTAACTAGAGTGGTTGAGAAGTGGTGGCTCAGCAAGAAATACAAATACAAGTTTTGGTTCATTTTTCCCTTTTCTGAAACCCCACCTATATATGGCTTTCACATTGCCCTCATTTCTTGGAGAACACAGAACTCTGCTCAGAAAGGAGGCTTCTACCATGCTCAGTTCCATCCTGCTTCTTACTGAACCGATCTCTCTGGGATTACTAGCAATTAGAACTCACATGGAACATTCTACTTTGAGCTTGTGTTGGTAAAGCAGCTGGTATAGTTAAGCAAACCCAAGGGAAGCTTTTGGGTTCTGTTCCTGCCTCCCACACAGCTAAAAAGGAGCCCAAACTAGGTAGATCTGAAAGGGCCTTTGGAGACCATCTGGTTCAACACTTCATGGTACAGATGGAAAATTCAAGCTCAGAGATGAAAAAAGGAACTCACTCAAGGTTACAAAGTCAGGTAATAGTGGACCTCTGATCTTCAGAAGACTGTTTTAATCCCTAATTGTATGTCAAGGAGGAATCTGACAGATATGTATGTTTAAACTACTAAGTGTGTGTGTGTGTGTGTGTGTGTGTGTGTGTGTGTGTGTGTGTGTGTGAGAGAGAGAGAGAGAGAGAGAGAGCATTTCCATATATTCCATATGGTTTAAGTTTTTAAAAATTTTATTTTGGATTAATTTTATATTTACAGAAAAATTTCAAAAATAGTAGAGAGCTCCCATGCATTCCTCACCCATTTATGTTGTCAACTTACATTACTATGTAGCATTTATCAAAACTAAGAAACCAACTTTGGTATATTACTATTCACTAAACTTCAAACTTCATTCAAATGTCACCAGTTTTACAGTTAACATCCTTTTTAAAATGGCAGAATCCAATCCAGGTTACCACACTGCATTTAATCATCATGTGTCTTTAGTCTTCTGTGGTCTTTGTCAGTTTCTCAGTTTTTCATGATTTTAACATTTTTGTAGAGTACTGGTCAGTTGTTTTGCAGGATGTCCCTCCCTTTGTGTTAGTCTGATGTTTTTCTCATGATTACACTGGGGTTATTGGTTTTGGAGAACACCAAAGAGGTAAAGTGCCATTTTTATCACATTATATCAAGGGGTACATAATATAAACTAGACTTGTCACTAGTAATTATCACTACTAAATTTTAATCACTTGGTTATGGTAGTGTTTGCCATGTTTGTCCACTGTAAAGTTACTATATTTTGTTTTTTCCATTCCCTATTCTTTGGAGGTAAGTCACTAAGTCCGGCTCACACACAAGTTTACCCTTCTGGAAGGGGGAGTGTACACACACACACACACACACACATTATTTGGAATTATCTGTAAAGAAGATAATTTCTTCTTAAGCATTTATTTATTTGTTCAATCATTCATTTATATGTGTATGGTCTCATATATATTTATTATATCTTTTGAGTTTTCATTCAGTACTACCTCATTTATTTTGTTGCTCAAATTGTTCCAGCTTTGACCATTGGGAATTCTTTTAGGTTGGCTCCTGTGTGCCTTTGAAATGCCCCCCTTTCTTTTATCTTTTCAGGAAAAGTATCTTTTCCTTATTTTCTGGTACTACAAGTTATTCTGTACTCATCTTGTATTTACCCTTTCCTAGCCCTAGATTCAGCCATTTCTCCAAGGAACACTAGTTCCTTTTATTGGAGAATTGTATTTAGAAACTAAGTTCTGGGAATGGTCATTGTTAGTAAGCTACTAGGCTTTCTTAGTGTACAGATCTAGGAAATACATATTTGCATGTTAACCTATGTATACATGTATATCCATAGTCTCTGTGACTTCTATATAGCTATCCATTTGTGTATGTGTGTGTGTGTGTGTGTGTGTGTGTGTGTATATATAGAGAGAGAGAGAGAGAGAGCTAAACATGAGTGCATACTGATTTCTCCAACTCTAATACAATACTATAGGGTTCATTCTAGCCTTCTTTTCTTCTTAATCTATAAGTTCCCTCTCTAATAGCTCTCTAATAGTAGGCAATCTGACTTTCACTATCCTCTATCTATCATCATCTATCATCTATCTAAAGTAGTTTCAGAATCATTTACTCATACCTCATAAGAAACAAATTTAACAGAGTACATTGAGCAAAGATTCTTTTGTCTTTACCCTTATAATTTCCAGTCAAAACACACTTTCCAAAGTGAAGTCAACTTCATACCTGAACCCAGTGCAGTTATGTCACACATCTGTGATGCAGTTAGATTCATTTGTCATAGTCTGCATTTCATCCTGGATTTCTTGACATCCTGATTGATTTTTAAATTTACATGCATTAAGGCTTATTTTCTGTAAAGTATAGTTCTGTAGGTTTTGACAATTGCATAGTATCATGTGCTCACTACCCAAGTACTATACAGAAGAGTTTTGTTACTTTCAAAATTTGTCTGTGTATCCCTTTTCTATCAACCAGTCCTTTCCCCCCAACACCTGGAAACTACTGATGGGTGTTCCATCTCTATGGTTTTACCTTTTCCAGAGTGTCATATAAATGGAATCATATAATATGTAGCGTTTTGTGTATGGCTTCTATCTCTCAGCAAAATGCATTTAAGCCTCATCAGTAGTCCTTTGAAATAGTTACTTTTTATCACTGAATAATATTCCATTGTAAAGATATTTATCCATTATCCTGTTGAAAGACATCTTGAATACTTATAGCTTTTGGAAATTATGAATAAAGTTGCTATATACATTTACATGCAGGTTTTTGTATAGACGTAAGTTTTTTAATCACTTGGGTATATGCCTAGGAGTGCACTTTCTGGGTTGTATAGTATGTCTATGTTTAAACTACTAACATTTAACATAATCCTTTTCAAAGAAGTCTGGCTTGAGGATGTGTGTATAGTGCAGTGGTATATCTGCTGCTGAACTCAATTGGAAGAGTGATCAGTTTCGTATCATATTCCATGTGGATGGAAAATGGAATGTCCACAGTATGTCTCCTAGCTAGCATAGAAGGTGATGAAATTCCTGCAAATGACCACTAGATGGCAGGGTACTTACTGGCACCCTGGGAGCTGGAAATCTTTGGAAGATTCTGGGAGATAAAGTTGTATCTTCCTCTTCTCTTTTCTTGGTAAAGAAATATTTGAGCAAAATCAGGAAATAATACAAGATTTCTGTCCCCTAGCATGTGCCTCCCTACTGATTCAAGAAGTTAAGCTTGGGGGAATATACCTCAATATCATAAAAGCCATATATGAAATACCCACAGCAAATATCATCCTCAACAGGGAAAAACTGAGAGCTTTTCCCCTAAGGTTAGGAACACGACAGGTATGTCCACTCTCACCACTGTTGTTCAACATAGCGCTGGAAGTCCTAGCCTAAGCAGTCAGACAACAAGAAATAAAAGCCATCCAAACAGGCAAAGAGGAAGTCAAACTCTCACTCTTCACAGATGACATGATACACTATGTAGAAAACCCAAAAACTCCACCAAAAAATTGCTAGAACTGATACAGGAATTTAGCAAAGTTGCAGGATATAAAATCACTGCACAGAAGTCAGTTGTATTTCTATACACTAACAATGAGACAGAAGAAAGAGAAATAAAGGAATCCATCCCATTTACAATTGCACCAAAATCCATAAGATACCTAGGAATAAACTTAACCAAAGAGGTAAAGGATCTATACTCTAAAAACTACAGAACACTTATGAAAGAAATTGAGGAAGACACAGATGGAAAAACATTCCATGCTCATGGATAGGAAGAACAAATACTGTTAAAACATCTATGCTACCCAATGTACACATTCAGTGTAATCCCTATCAAAATACCACCAGCATTTTTCACAAAGCTGGAACAAATAATCCTAAAATTTGTATGGAACCAGAAAAGACCCCAAATAGCCAGGAATGTTGAAAAAGAAAACCAAAGCTGGAGGCATCACAATTCCAGACTTCAAGCTGTATTACAAAACTATAATCATCAAGACAGTATAGTACTGGCAGAAAAACAGACACATAGATCAATGGAACAGAATAGAGACCCCAGAAATGGACCCTCAACTCTATGGTCAAGTGATCTTCAAGAAAGCAGGAAAGAATATCCAATGGAAAAAAGACAGTCTCTTCAACAAATGGTGTTGGGAAAATTAGACAGCCAAATACAGAAGAATGAAACTGAACCATTCTCTTACACCATACACAAAGATAAACTCAAAATGGATGAAAGACCTCCATGTAAGACAGGAACCCATCAAAATCCTTGAGGAGAACAGAGGCAGCAACCTCTTTGACATCGGCCACAGCAACTTCTTGTTAGACACGTCTCCAAAGGCAAGGGAAACAAAAGTAAAAATGAGCTATTGTGTACTCATCAAGGTAAAAACTTCTGCACAACAAAAGAAACAGTCAACAAAACTAAAAGGCAACCTACAGAATGGGGGAAGATATTTGCAAATGACATATCAGAAAAATGGTTAGTATCCAAAATCTATAAAGAACTTACCAAACTCAACACCCAAAAAACAAAGAATCCAGTCAAGAAATGGTCAGAAAACATAAACAGACATTTCTCCAAAGGAGACATACAAATGGCCAACAGACAAATGAAAGAATACTCCACATCACTCAGCATCAGGTAAATACAAATCAAACCCACAATGAGATAACACCTCTGACCAGTCTGAATGGGTAAAATTAACAAGACAGGAAACAACAAATGTTGGCAAGGATGTGGAGAAAGGGGAATCCTCTTCCACTGTTGGTGGGAATGCAAACTGGTGCAGCTACTCTGGAAAACAGTATGGAGGTTCCTTAAAAAGTTGAAAATAGAGCTTCCCTATGACCCAGCAATTGCACTACTAGGTATTTATCTGAAGGATACAAACACAGTGATTCAAAGGGGCACATGCACCCCAATGTTTAAAGCAGCAATCTCCACTTTTGCCAAAACATGGAAAGAGCCCAGATGTCTATTGACAGATGAATGGATAAAGAAGATATGGAATATCTATGCAATGAAATATTACTCAGCCATCAAAAAGAATGAAATTTTACCTTTTGCAATGACATGGATGAATCTGGAGGGTATTAAGCTAAGTGAAATAAGTCAGTCCAAGAAAGACAAATACCATATGATTTCACTTATATATGGAATTTAAGAAACAAAAAAGATGAACGTAGGGGAAGGGAAGGAAAATAAAATCAGATAAAAACAGAGAGGAGGCAAACCATAAGAGACTCTTTAACTATAGGGAACAAACTGAGGGTTGTTGGAGGGAAGCTGGTTGGGGTATGGGGTAACTGAGTGATGGGCATTAAGGATGTCACTTGAAGTAATGAGCGCTGGGTGTTGTAAGCAACTGATGAATCACTGAATTCTACTAATAATACAGTGTATGTTAATTAAATTGAATTTAAATTAAAAATCTAAAAAAATTAAAGGAAGTTAAGCTTGGGTTTCATGTTGGCAAGCATTCCAACAGGTAAACTTGTATAATGATAAATCTTGGGTTATATAATAAGTTTTGAGCTGGAATAGGGTGTGAAACATTTTCATGTTTGTGTCCCTTGCTGACCTTACCTCAAAGTAGGAAAAGCTTGGAATCTTGATGTCTGGATTCTAATGCCAGCTTTCTAGTACTCAATCACTCTCAGCTTCCTATTCATCATCTGTAAAATAAGGATAATAGCACATACCCATTTACACTCACAGGACTGTTGGCAGAGATCAACATAAGATAGGTAGTATGAAATATGTTGAAGTACTTCACAAATTTAGCATCACAAAAATGTGAATTATTAATTATTAATGATCAAATCAGTACATAAAATGCTACACATTTTAAGTTGTATCATACATTAATAAGTCAGTCTTGAAGATAAAATCTCTTTCCCTCCATCAGAAGCAGTAGACATTTAGTTCTTAAAGTGACCCAGTATTTCTCTCAGAACTTAGTGGGTAGGTAATTTTTTATTTTTTTTTAATTTTTTTTATTATATTATGTTAGTCACCATACAGTACATTCCTGGTTTTTGATGTAAAGTTTGATGATTCATTAGTTGCGTATAACACTCAGTGCACCATGCAATACGTGCCCTCCTTACTACCCATCACTTGGTGGGAATGCAAGTTTGTACAGCCACTCTGGAAAACAGTGTGGAGGTCCCTTAAAAAGTTAAAAATTGAGCTACCCTATGACCCAGCCATTGCACTACTGGGTATTTACCCCAAAGGTAATTTTTTATTTTAGCAGTTGTAGAAAATACATTAACTTGACCCCAGATTGAGCTGATTTATTCTTTGCCATCATAAAATCCACATTATTTCTGTTCATCATGTAAACACTAGCACATTCAGTAGATATTGCATGATTATTACATGACTATTTTGGGTTTCAGTTGGGATTCTCAATTGACTCTGGTGCTCTGGGCCCAAGTTATTCCCTTACGTTCAGTGTGTACCAGGGTCCAGCAAATCCCAGCCTTACAGGTGGCTTAATCTTCAGCCTTGAAATTGTCTGTAGGTTCTCTTACTCAATGATTTGCTATTCGAGCAGAAGGAGTGTGCTCTTTCTCTTGACAGCCACACAGAAACCAATAGTCATCAAAGCACTGTCATACTAACTGTGGTCAGATTCCTTTAGACCTTGCCATTGTAGCTCATCATTCCTCTCTCCCTTAAAACAGGCAAACTGGGGGAAAGATTTTTATTTTATATTTGAAATTTTTTTATTACGCTATGTTAGTCACCATACAGTACTTCATTGGTTTTTGATGTAGTGTTTCATGTTTCATTATTTGCGTATAACACCAGTGCTCATTGCAATACATGCCTCCTTAATTCCCACCACTGGGCTAACCCATCCTCCCACCCCCTCCCCTCTGAAACCTTCAGTTTGTTTCCCAGAGTCCATAGTCTCTCATGGTTCATCTCCCCCTCTGATTTCCACCCCCTTCATTTTTCCCTTCCTTCTCTTAATGTCCTCCATGCTATTCCTTATGTTCCACATATAAGTGAAACCATATGATAATTGTCTTTCTCTGCTTGACTTATTTCACTTAGCATAATCCCCTCCAGTTCCATCCATGTCGATGCAAATGGTGGGTATTCATCCTTTCTGATGGCTGAGTAATATTCTGTTGTATATATGAACCACATATTCTTTATCCATTCGTCTGTTGAAGGGCATCTCAGTTCCTTCCACAGTTTGGCTATTGTGGACATTGCTGCTATGAACATTGGGATGCATGTGCCCCTTCTTTTTACTACATCTGTTTCTTTGTGGTAAATACTTAGTACTGCAATTGCTGTGTCATAGGGTAGCTCTATTTTTAACTTTTTGAGGAACCTCCACACTTTTCCTAAGTGGCTGTACCAACTTGCATTCCCACCAACAGTGTAGGAAGGTTCCCCTTTCTCCACATCCTCGCCAACATTTGGTTTCCCACCTTATTAATTTTTGCCATTCTAACTCATGTAAGGTGGTATCTCAATGTGGTTTTGATTTGAATTTCCCTGATGGCTAACGATGTTGAACATTTTTTCATGTGTCTGTTAGCCATTCGTATGCCTTCTGTGGAGAAGTGTCTGTTCATGTCTTCTGCCCATTTTTTGACTTACTTGTTTTTTGAGTGTTGAATTTGAGAAGTTGTTTATAGATCTTGGATACCAGCCCTTTATCTGTAATGTCATTTGCAAATATCTTCTCCCATTCCGTGGGCTGCCTCTTAGTTTTGTTGACTGTTTTCTTTGTTGTGCAGACACTTAATTGTAATCTTCTCAGCTTATTTATCTGCATTTGGAAAAGCATAACCCTCTGGGCTCCCCTGCCTTTCTGAGCCAAAAATAAAAGCCCCATGTTTATGTGTGGGCCTGCATATAAGAAGTAAGGCTTGAAAGCATTATTAACATCTGTCTTGTGGCATGTGGCACATGTTGTTTGTGATGGAGTCAAACAGCCATAGGATATTAGCTGGCTTAGTAGGTCCACATCTGTCCCTTCATTTTACAATTGTGAAAACTGAGACCCAGACCAAAAGGCGATAGCTCTAATTTGCTAGGTAGACCTTTCTCTATTGGTCACATTGAATGAATCTTAACAGAAGCCACACTATGTATCCATTGGGCAAGTAGAAAAGAGACTCTGAAATGCCCATGTCTCTGATCTTTATCTTCCTCCAGTGAAAGGGATATAGCTTAACTAGAAATAGCTAATGCGGGGGTGCCTGGGTGGCTCAGTCACTAGGTGTCTACCTTTGGCTCATGTCATGATCCCAGCATTCTGGAATCGAGCCCCCGCATTGGGCTCCCTGCTCAGCGGGGAGCCTGCTTCTCCATCTCCCACTCCCCCTGCTTGTGTTCCCTCTCTGGCTGCCTCTCTCTCTCTCTCTCTCTCTCTCTGTCAAATAAATAAATAAATAAAATCTTAAAAAAAAAGAAAAAGCTAATGCTATAGATCACTGGAGGGATGAATTGTGTGTATATATGTGTAAACAACCTTGTTTTCAATTACCTACTCTCATTTTGCCTCTAAGTTCTGCATTTCTCCCCTCCTGTCAGAACAATTTGGTAAATATGTAATTTTTTGTTTATTTGTAAATGAAGGCAGAGTTAAAGAGTGTCTAGTTTAAGAATGTTGTACGTGCATCTGGGTAAGTGTGTATAGTTGTGTATGGGGGCAGTCGCTGGATTCAGGTTAATAATAGTTCCTCAAAACTACAGCTTTATATTAAGTGTAAATGCTCTACCTTTTGTCTTGCAAAGCCCAGTTTTATTAATGGATATGATATGCTGTGTGCTACTCTATGCCTAAAATATCTTCATAAGTAATTGAGCTGCCTCTTCCTCACTTCTCCCCAAATATTCTTTTCTATGTATGATAACAAACCAATCTTGGTGTGTTTAGCTGTCCTTTAGTGCTTTCTCAGAGGCTTTTTTCTGTCTGGACAAGGCAAATTCTATCCGCTCACACTGAAACCACCACACTATTCTCCACATAGACAAACATGCTTTTTTTCTGAGTGATACAAATATGTGAAAACTGTCACACAGTGACAGTCCAGTGAAACTGGACTTGCTGATGCCAAATGCAGAGCAGAAAGACCCTTTAGGACGCCATTGTCAAGAATAAGATTGATTGTTACATAGATGTGTGTCTGTCCAGTCTCCTCTCTCAGTGCGAAATATTGCCTAGCCTGACAAAAAAAAAAATCTCATCCCAGGGCCTTGAAATTCACCCAGTGATATTTTTACATTGGGGATAAAAGCAAGGTTTCAGCCTAATTCGTTCATTTGCTTTATTGTTCTCTTTAAAACATACAACATACTTTATACATATTATATTTAATGAAAGGGGATTCATTTCATACATTTTATGTATTATTCTACCAAGTCACAATCTCTCTCCCATCATTTGCAGAACATAAAACTTACTGAGACAGATTACACAGACGTATGGGGAGTGTTGAGAGACAAAGCCAGTCCTTTGGGAGTTTACAGCAAGGCAAAGTTATGTTGGTATTATCAGGTCAGAGAAGGCTATAAATTTTCACTTCCAGTCTTACCCTAGTAATGATAATGAACAAACTCAACCAAATCTTTCTTACATCCATGTGTACAGTTTTATTTTTCAAGAGCTAGGAAGATTGCTTGGGTAAAAGCATGCTTAGTAGAACTAGTCGTTCCTGAAAGTGTAAGTTTTTTCCTTGCCCATATATTATTGCAGAGTGTCTGTAGAGCCCTGTATATCCTAAGTCAGAAGTGAGGTGTGCAAAAGGGGAATAGGTAGAGATGATCTGAAAAAACTTTGCATTATTTTTAGTTGTACTTCCCCCTTTGTGTGTGTGTCTGTGTATGTGGGCTTCTGGACATACAGTTATGGATTTTCAGAGCTGAAAGAGACCTCTGATGCCACTTTATCTACCCCTCCTACCTGAACAAAATTTATAGAGGGAATTTAGTATAGTAGAAAAAATGTGGGATTTGGCAAGAATTGTGTTCTAGTACCAGTTCAAGCACTAACTCTACTCTTGGGGAACTCATCTGATTTCTCTGAAACTCAGTTTCCTTATGTGTAAAATGGAGGTGATAATACTTACGACATTGTACGACCATATTGGTGGTTCCCAAGGCCACCCTCAGGCTCATTGGTGTGCTAAAATGACTCACAGTACTTAAAAGTCATGATAACCAGGCTATGGTTTATTACAGCAAAAGGACAAAAAAGAAGATCAGTAAAGGAAAAAGGTACAGTCAGGCGGAGGCTAAAGGACACCAGGTGCAAGCTTCCAAGAGTCCTCTCTCAATGGAGTCACACAGGATGTGCTTAATCCTTCAACAGTGAACTCCAGAAATATGCAAAATGTTTTTTGCCAAAGGAGCTTTCTTGAGCCTAAAAGTCCAGGGTTTTTATTGGGGTAACTGTGGTGATTGATTGCAGTTATGGAAACTTCAGACCCCCCCCCCCCAGAAGGAAAGCAGGTATTCACCATAAATCACATTTTTTATATAACCTAGACAAGCTGGTACAGTGTGGTTCAGGGCTTTAAGCATGCACAGTGCCCTTATCAGTTAGCAACATAGGGAACATTTTAAGAGCTCAGTTGCCAGAAGCCAGCCAAAGGCCAGTCATATAAGTAGGCCCTTCTGAGAATGTACAAGATTTGAGAAACTCAGGTATGCTGGGTTAACTCTTTTCTTCACAAATAGGCATTAAATTATTATGAATTTAATGCTCTACTTTATCATATATATGATATATACATGTGTATATATATGACATATATACATGTCAAATGTCATATATATGTTAAAGCAGTACATGAAATGTATTAAGTTATTACTAAATATAAATATATATCATAGACATATATATATGTGATAAGCAGTACATTACACATGAAGGATTGTTTATTATTACAAATGAGTAATGAGGGCTAGAGGTATTTTAGGGTATGATTGAGTACAGTAAGAATGGAAATTTTGCAAGGCAACTCAACAGATCAGTGAATGGGAGGCTATAAAAAAAATCTCACCAAGGATTTTATTTTTCTCTGTGATGGAGATAATTTTGTCATTGGAACCATTCTATCCCTCTCCAATTTGACACTACTTTCTTATCAGTAGCTTTATATTTCTGGGGGGGGGGATGTTGCACAAGCCAAATTATTCCACCACCCATAATAGAGTTTTGGCAAGGATGTTACCCTCCCAAGGAAAGTTCGGAATTGAGCCTGTGGAGAAAGGCATAGACAGGTGTTCCCCAGAAATCCCTGATCCAGGCCCAGTGAAAAACTATGACTAATAATATAACTAATACCAACAATGAATTTGAATCTGAATTGAATTGAATTGAGATGAATCTATGTGAACCTGAATACTGTTGGAGTATCAATTTCAGCTAAATACTAGGCTATATGCCCAGCTAAACCCTGATTTTTTTTAATTGCCTTCTAAGGATGAAGAAAAAGGCTATGGAAAGGAAGTTTGGGCATCATGCACTAGGATGATTTCTTAGTGTGGAGGGGAACAAGGAAGGTCATCTTGAGGAGGCACACATACTCATACCTAAAACTCATATACAAAAGGATAGTCTTATCTGAACCCAGGTGGTAATGGTAGCCAGTAGATGGGAGAACAGCTTGGAAGAAGGCAGATCTTACAGAAGGACAACAAGCCTCCTGATGGAACTTTGGTAGGGGAGGGCCTGTTAAAAGTATTTTGGCTACTGTCAGACTCCTCCTCTCCTTTGCACCCACATAGCTGCTGTAGTTCCCTGCCCCCAAACCACCCAAGAGTGAAACCTGAAGCAGTTGCCTTTATTCTTCATTTAAGCTAAAATTAGCTCATTTGTCTTGCTGGTATGTTCTTTTACCCTTTATCTTTGACGTATGTGAGCCATGTCAGTAGTTCTCCTCGAATTGGCCCTGTGCTGCCAGACTTTCTGAACATTATCTAAGGCTCTTTCTGAGCCCCCTGCTCCAGGTGGCCCTGGAAAGTTTTCATGCACAATGTAATGTAGGATCTTTTGTGTGCTGGCAGAAAAGGACGGAGAATAGATGGAGGCCCTGCCATCAAGGGAGCCATTGCTTCTTCTGAAGTAACGGATTTGGCAGGTTGTGCCTAAAGAATTAAGGGATTGAAGCACTTCTTGCCCCACCTTATTTCTTAGAACAGCTTCTTCTAACACTCACCAGTTAAAATACTAGACCTCAAATTTGTATGACATCTTATACTTTTCTAACACTTTCCTGTATATTATTTGATCTTTAGAATATTTTTGTTCATGCTCCAAGGCCAAGTTCAAATGCTATTTTCTACAAAGGGAAATTTAATTTTAACTTCCTCTGACCTCTTGAGGATCTTTCTATGATGCTTTCTTGATATTTAACCACTTTTCCTATTTTTGTTCTAATTATACATGAAGTTTATTAGACTATAGAATCCTCAATGGGAAGATTTACATAGGATTCATCAACAACTTAGCCTATATCAGACAAGTAATGAATAATGGAGCAGAAATAGAGTAGAAAACATATGCTTGAAGCTTAGATAACTTTGCCAAAGTCATTTACTTTTGTTAGTGGAAGACATGAACTTGAACTCAAATTTTCTCCTAATTTTATACTACTATTTTAAATTCTCTACCACACTGCTTCCCTTATTCTGACTTCTTACTGCAGATCACACTTACTCTTCAGAAGGAGGAAGATCAGCAAAGCCCTAATAGTTAGGAAAGGCTTTAAGGAGAAGGTGGACTTTAACACATGGGTATAATTTCACTAGGTGAGATGCAGAGGGGATGGTGTTCTAGACAGAGCTAACAATAAAAGTACATAGGTAGGAAGGCAGAAGAGCATGCTTAATCAGGGCATCAGGACTTGTTTGGGGGCAGGTCTTGAAAGCCATGAAAAAATGTTAGGATGTGATATAGTAGGAAATAAGGACCCATGCAGGAAGCCTCATATGAGGGAATGGTCTGTAGTAGGGAGGACTTAGGGTTTCCTGGTCTGCTAACTCTTTTGGAGGTTAGGAATGATGGCAGGGACCTAAGCCCCTGAAACTCCTGTCTCCTGGCTTGGTCAGCTCTGAATATAAAATATATTCTATTAAAATATTCTAACTTGCTCAGTGCATAATATATTAGTTGCCAAATTTCTAATCCTCAGCTCAGAGAGGGCCATCTTACAAGTTTGAAAGAGTTTCAGAACTCTTTGTCATGGTAATGTGGATTTTGCCTTGCCTAGGAGCCACTGCCAGCTTCTAGAAGCCTCTCTCTGGCACTCTAATGAGAGGAGTTTAAAGTAAAAGGAGCTTCTGAGACAGAGAATACCTCCT
This sequence comes from Ursus americanus, assembly GCF_024610735.1. Classification (NCBI taxonomy): domain Eukaryota; kingdom Metazoa; phylum Chordata; class Mammalia; order Carnivora; family Ursidae; genus Ursus; species Ursus americanus. Next base: position 63,437,536 of record NC_142164.1, read on the forward strand.
TAAGCCACTCCCCTCAACCTTTTAATATCTGGATTTAGCCTCTGGGGAACACGATCATTCAGCCACCATTTGGTTCATGGCACTCAAGTTCTTACCTACTGTCCAGGCTTTCAAATGTCCATGTCATCTGGTTGGTCCCCTATACTGCAAAGACTTACCAAATTTTTAATCAGTCCATCACTACCCTGTCTTCAAGAATAGCGAGTATCAAAAACCCATTGACCTCCACTAACAAAGCTCCATCACACCTGGTAAGAGTATAAATATTTATTTATTTATTTACTTACTTACTTATTTAATGTTCAGTTAGCCAGCATATATTACATCATAAGTTTTTGTTGTAGTGTTCAACGATTCATTAGTTACATATAACACAAGAGGGTAAATCTTAATATAAATTCCATATACGCCAAACCTGTGTGTTCTCTCCCTCTTCTCCTCCCCTACCTCTCTTTTCCTCTATTCTTCTTCTGCCTCCTCTCAAGCATACTTCTTATGATTTGTTGTTTGATACAAATTTCATATTTGACAATGGACAGAAATACAAAAATTCTGCTCTCATCTGTTTGTACCACTAACCTCCTGGTTTCAGTTATCTCTGCAAAACATCATAGCAACCTGTCCTAATATTTCTTTCCAACAAATATGCTTTTATCCTTTATCAGAGGAGCCATGGAACTCAACCAAAGTCTACTTTGTTAACTCTTCCAAAAGGCAGCCTCTGAATGCTAAAGGGAGAAGAAACAGAAGGTGGTTAGTGGAATTTGAGCCTTCTTAACAGAAATGTGGGAGACAATGTGGAATAATAGAAGGAGCATAGGTTGGAAGACTTCACTTGACTTAGTTTTCTATTAGCCAACAGTTGTCTAGGCTTTACATATATTTCTCACACATTTATGTGATTTTAGGGTAAGGATTATGGTTAATGTTTGTATCATCTAACAGTACCTAGCACAGAGTTGATGTTCAGTTGAATCACTAGGGTACCTTCCCTTCCCTGCCCAGTTTTTCTATTCTTTGGGTTTAGGTCTTGCTTCTACCACTTCCTAGCTTTGAGGCCTTAGGTAGTTTTCTTAACTTCTTTGATTATTAATTTGCTTCACCTTACACAAAAGACACATACTTGCTTTACAGTTTTATTACAGATCAAATGGAATAATAGGTATGAAATGTTTTGTAACCTATAAAGTACTGTGAAAAATGTAAAGTGGTTTTATCATATTAGTCAAAAAATATCAAAAAGCACAAAATTTTATCACATCTGTGAACCATGCTTCCAAACAGATTATGTTGTGTCATTCCAGGTGCATTTTATAGACCTAGGTTTGCTTAGTTTGAGCTCATTTGGACACTTTGATTAAAGTTAACATTAGGAAAGAAAAAGGTTCAGTCTTTATCTGTGTTTTATACAGAGGCCAGTAGCCATTACATCACTTGAAAGTAGTTCATTTTCCTTCTGTACTTGGTGAAATTCCCAAAAGCATACCCATGAGTAATTAAAGCAGACTGGTTGTGGTGGAGGAAGTACATTAAAAGCAATTAGTAAAATATAAAAAACTTAGATCAAAACTGAATCTACATTCTCCCAGCCATTTCAAAGTATAAACTGTATAAACCTGTGTTCTGAATTACTCAAAGGAAATATTTGTGGGGAATCAAGAAGCAGGATTTATTGATCCCTTGTATGTCCAGCTCTGTTAGGGACATGGTGGGTGGTAGATGTAAAATCCTGAAAGCCTGCTTTCTAGGAGCTCAAATTCTGGTTGGGTCCACAACATGTAGGAAAAATAAGGTTCTTTCTCTTGTGGGATGGGCCTTGACAGAGTTTAGAGAGGCAAAGAAGATGGCAAGGAAACCTTGCCTGTGTTAGGATAGTAAGCATGTCAAGGGCTGTGCATGCTGCTAGGCAGGGCTGCTGAGCTATAGTGGAGTCAGATTATAGAAGCCGTTAAAAGCCTTGTAGGGGAGACTGGTTTTGGTATGCTTAGCAGTGATGATTCATTGTGAGTTACTGAGCCAGGACATTGAAAAAAGCATAGTGTGTTAGGAAGCAATGAGCAGGTTTAACTATAGACAGAAGTCTATTTCCAAAAATTTATTTGTTGGCCCCCTCGTAGGATGTGGTGGTAGGCATGGAGAAAGACTATGGAAAACAAGATGTGGCTAAAGAAAAGAGAAGAAGAACATTGAGGGTCAGAAGGTCAGAAGACGTTTTATTTATCAGTCAGAACTCTGGCATCAGGTGATTTTTATGAAAAAACATTTCTGTCAGAAACAAATATTTAACATTAAATAGTTTATAGGCTTAAAGTTTAGTGGGTTCCCCAACAGTAGATTAGCAGATGCAGAACAATGTATCAATGATATTGAAGACAAAGCAGTGGAAATCACTCAAGGTGAATAACAAAAAGAGGGGGAAAAATTAATCAGGATGGGTTAAGGGATTTCTTGGACAACATCAAGCAAACAGACATTCACATTATCAGGGTCCCAGAAGAGAAAGAGAGATAAAGGGGCCAAAAACTTACTTGAAAAAATAATAGCTGAAAACATCTCTAACCTAGTGAAGAAAATAGACATCCTGAGTCAAGAAGCACAGAGTCCCAAACAAGATGAACTCAAACATGTACACACCATCACACACAGTAATTAAAATGTCAAAGTTTAAAGAAAAAGAGAAGATTTTAAAAGCAGCAAAAGAAAAACCAAAAGTTTACACACAAGGCTACCCTATATGGCTATCAGTTGATTTTTCAGCAGAAACATTGCAGGCCAGAAGAGAGTGGTATGATATATTCAAAATGCTGAAAAGAAAAAAAAAAGAATATTTGGCCTGGCAAGATTATCATCATCCAGAATTAAAGGAGAAATAAAGACTTTACCAGAAAAACAAAAGCTAAAGGAGTTTATTACTACTAAACCAGCATTGTAAGAAATGTTAAGGGGACTGAAGTGGAAAAGAAATGTCTATATTTACACATGAGAAGATCATGAATAAAAAGATATAAAATATGATAACATATACATATACATAAAAAGTGGAAAAGGGAGTAAAAAATTTTTTTAAGAATTTGAACTTAAATGATGATAACTTAATTAAGACTCCTATACACTTGATTTTTCAGCCTGCCTTCTGGGGGAGGGGCCTGCTGCGCTGATACTCAGGCAACCCTATTTGGGTAGAGTCTCCCTGTCCCCTGCAAGGGGGCATGGGGATGGGCACACTGTGAGCCGGTATTTCCAGGCTTTTGTTCTCTGGAGGCTTTCCCTGGCAGTTTGCTTTGCCTCTTCTGAGAGTCAGAGCAGCAGTGGCCGAAGCCCAGCCTCTGTCTCAGAACAGAGGGATCACAGTCCACTCTTAACTGAGCTCTTCTGGCCACTTTAACTCTGTTCCTGTTCGTGCTATTAAGCCATACAGAGTCCCGGGATGTGCGCCCCACATCCAGCGTCCCAGCCGTCATCCCTAAGGTCCCTATAAAACAAGTGCACACTGCATGGGTCCTGGTCAATCATTTGGGCTCTGGACAGCCCCGCAACCTCTCCTCATCAGAATGATGAGAAGGGGAAATACCCCCCCCAGCAAAGACAATGAGTCTGTGGCCTCTGACACAGAACTGATGGATATGGATATAACCAAATTATCAGAAATGGAGTTCAGAGGAACAACAGTCAAGATGATGTGTAGACTTGAAAAAAATATTATGAGAATATAGAATCTCTACGGGCAGAAATGAGAGTGAATCTGGCAGAAATTAAAAATGCTATGAATCAAATGCAGTCAATACTAGATGCTCTGACGGCCAGGGTAAATGAAGCAGAAGAACGAACCAGTGAAATGGAAGATGGGTTGGTAGAAGAGAAAGCTAAAACAGAAACTTGGCTCCAAAAAATCCAATCTCAAGAATGTAGATTATGGGAGATTACTGACTCAATAAAAAGTTCCAATGTCAGAATCATTGGCATTCCCAAGGGGGTGGAGAAAAACAGAGGTCTAGAAGAGACATTTGAACAAATTGTAGCTGAAAACTTCCCTAATCTAGCAAAGGAAACAAGCATTTGTGTCCAAGAGGCAGAGAGGACCCCTCCCAAGCTCAACCACGACAAACCTACGCCACATCACGTCATAGGGCAATTCACAAATATTAGATCCAAAGATACAGTATTGAAAGTGGCCAGGGCAAAGAAATTTCTCATGTACCAAGGCAAAGGTATCAGAATTATGTCAGACCTGTCTACACAGACCTGGAACAAGAGAAAGGGTTGGGGGGGGGCATTTTTAAAGCTCTTTCAGAGAAAAACATGCAGCCAAGGATCCTTTATCCAGCAAGGCTGTCATTCAGAATTGATGGAGAGATAAAGACCTTCCAGAATTGCCAGTCACTGAACAATTTCATAACCATGAAACCAGCCATACAGGAGATATTAAGGGGGTTCTATAAAAGTAAAAAGGCCCCAAGAGTGATACAGAACAGAGAGTCACAATCTATAGAAACAAAGACTTTACAGGCAACATGGCATCATTAAAATCATAACTCTCAATAATCACTCTCAATGTAAATGGCCTAAATGCTCCCATAAAAGCCACAGGGTTGCAGATTGGATAAAAAGACATGACCCATCCATTTGCTGTCTACAAGAGACTCATTTTGAACCTAAAGATACATCCAGACTGAAAGTAAAGGGATGGAATATCATCTTTCATGCCAATGGACCTCGAAAGAAAGCTGGGGTAACAATTCTCATATCGGACAGATTCGATTTTCAACTAAAGACTGTAGTGAGAGATACAGAAGGGTGCTATATTATTCTTAAAGGATCTTAAAGGATCCAACAAGTGAATATAAGAATTATAAATATATATGCCCCCAACAGGGGAGCAGCTAGATACACAAGCCAACTCTTAACCAGAATAAAGAAATGTATAGATAAAAATACGTTAATAGTGGGGGACCTCAACACTCCACTATCAGCAATAGATAGATCACCTAAGCAGAAAATCAACAAAGAAACAAGAGCTTTGAATGCCATACTAGATGAGTTGGACCTCATAGATATATATAGAACACTGCACCCAAGAACAAAAGAATACTCATTCTATTCTAAAGCACATGGAACATTCTCCAGAATAGGTCATGCTCTGGGTCACAAAACAGGTCTCAAACGATACCAAAGACTGAAATTATTCCCTGCATATTCTCAGACCACAATGCTTTGAAATTGGAACTCAACCACAAGGAAAAATTTCGAAGAAACTCAAATACTTGGAGACTAAGAACCATCCTGCTCAAGAATGATTCAATAAACCAGGAAATCAAAAATAAAATTAAACAATTTATGCCTTCTTGGAAACCTATAAACTACCAAGTCTGTAACAGGAAAAAGTTGATTATTTAAACAGACCGATTAATTATGAAGAGATTGAAACAGTGATCAAAAACCTCCCCCAAAACAAGAGTCCAGGGCCTGACGGATTCCCTAGGGAATTCTACCAAACATTCAAAGAAGAAATAATACCTATTCTTCTAAAGCTATTTCAAAAAATAGAAACAGAAGGAAAGCTACCAAACTCATTCTATGAGGCCAATATTACCTTGATCCTCAAACCAGGCAAAGACCCCAACAAAAAGGAGAATTACAGACAGATAACCCTGATGAATATGGACGCCAAAATTCTCAACAAGATCCTAGCTAATAGGATCCAACAGTACATTAAAAGGATTATCCATCATGACCAAGTGGGATTCATCCCTGGGATGCAAGGGTGGTTCAACATTCACAAATCTATCAGTGTGATAGATTATATCAACACAAAAGAAGCCAAGAATCATATGATCCTCTCAATAGATGCAGAAAAAGCATTTGACAAATACAGCATCTTTTCCTGATTAAAACCCTACAGAGTGTAGGGATAGAGGGTACATTCCTCAATCTCATAAAAACCATCTATGAAAAGCCTACAGCAAGTATCATTCTCAATGGGGAAAAGCTGGAAGCCATTCCCTTAAGATCAGGAACACAACAAGGATGCCCACTCTCGCCATTATTATTCAACATAGGACTAGAAGTCCTTGCAACAGCAATCAGACCACAAAAAGGGATAAAAGGTATCCAAATCGGCAAAGAAGAGGTCAAACTGTCTCTCTTCGCAGATGACATGATACTCTACACAGAAAACCCAAAAGAATCCACCCCCAAACTCCTAGAAGTTATAGAGCAAATCAGTAATGTGGCGGAATACAAAATCAATGCTCAGAAATCAGTTGCATTTTTATACACAAACAATGAGACTGAAGAAAGAGAAATTAGGGAATCTATTCCATTTACAATAGCACCAAAAATCATACATTATCTTGGAATTGATTTAACCTGAGACGTAAAGGATCTATATTCCAGAAACTACAAATAACTCTTGAAAGACATTGAAGAAGACACAAAAAGATGGAAAAATATTCCATGCTCATGGATCGGAAGAATAAACATAGTTAAAATGTCCATGCTACCCAGAGCAATCTACACTTTCAACGCTATCCCGATCAAAATACCAATGACATTTTTCAAAGAACTGGAACAAACAGCCCTTAAATTTGTGTGGAACCAGAAAAGGCCACAAATCGCCAAGGAAGTGTTGAAAAGGAAAAACAAAGCTGGGGGCATCACAATGCCAGATTTCAAGTTGTACTACAAAGCTGTGATCACAAAGAAAGCAAGGTACTGGCATAAAAACAAACACATAGACCAATGGAACAGAATAGAGAACCCAGAAATGACCCTCAGCTCTTTGGGCAACTAATCTTTGATAAAGCAGGAAAAAACATCCAGTGGAAAAAAGAGAGTCTCTTCAATACATGGTGCTGGGAAAATGGGACAGCTACATGCAAAAGAATGAAACTTGACCACTCTCTCACACCATACACAAAGATAAACTCCAAATGGATGAAAGACCTCGATGTGCGACAGGAATCCATCAAAATCCTAGAGGAGAGCATGGGCTGCAACCTCTACGACATTGGCCACAGCAACCTTTTTCATGACACATCTCCAAAGGCAAGAGAAACAAAAGATAAAATGAACTTATGGGACTTCATCATGATAAAAAGCTTCTGCACAGCTAAGGAGACAGTCAAATAAACTAAGAGGCAGCCCACGGAATGGGAGAAGATATTTGTAAATGACACTACAGATAAAAGACTGGTATCCAAGATCTACAAAGAACTTCTCAAACTCAATACACAAGAAAGAAACAAATCATAAAATGGGCAGAAGATATGAATAGACACTTTTCCAATGAAGACATACAAATGGCTAACAGACACATGAAAAAATGTTCAAAATCGTTAGCCATCAGGGAAATTCAAATCAAAACCACATTGAGATACCACATTACGCCAGTTAGAATGACAAAAATGGACAAGGCAAGAAACAAGAATTGTTGGAGAGGATGTGGAGAAAGGGGATCCCTCCTACATTGTCGGTGGGAATGCAAGTTGGTAGAGCCACTCTGGAAAACAGTGTGGAGGTCCCTTAAAAAGTTAAAAATTGAGCTACCCTATGATCCAGCCATTGCACTACTGGGTGTTTACCCCAAAGATACAGACGTAGTGAAGAGAAGGGCCATATGCACCCCAATGTTCACAGCAGCATTGTCCACAATAGCTAAATCGTGGAAGGAGCCGAGATGCCCTTCAACAGATGACTGGATTAAGAAGATGTGGTCCATATATACAATGGAATATTACTCAGCTATCAAAAAGAAGGATTTCTCAACATTTGCTGCAACATGGACGGCACTGGAGGAGATAATGCTAAGTGACATAAGTCAAGCAGAGTAAAACAATTATCATATGGTTTCTCTCCTCTATGGAACATAAGAACTAGGAAGATCGGTAGGAGAAGAAAGGGATAAAGAAAGGGTGGGTAATCAGAAGGGGAATGAAGAATGAGAGACTATGGGCTCTGAGAAACAAACTGAGGGCTTCAGTGGGGAGGGTCATGGGGGAATGGGATAAGCTGGTGATGGGTAGTAAGGAGGGCACGTATTGCATGGTGCACTGGGTGTTATACACAACTAATGAGTCATGGAACTTTATATCAAAAACCAGGGATGTACTGTATGGTGACTAACATAATATAATAAAATAATATTATTATAAAAAAAAGACTGCTATATACTTGGGATGTTATATATGAACCTTTTGACCACAAAAGCAAACCTATAGTACATTAAAAAAATAATTGGAAAGTCAAACAGAACACTACAGAAATCACAAAGAAAGAGAAGGAACACAGAACTACAAAAATAACTAGAAAGCAATTAACAAAATGGCAATAACTACACACCTATCAATAATTATTTTTTCAATAATTACTTTAAATGTAAATGGACTAAATGCTCCAATCAAAAGATATTTGGGGATGGAATGAATAAAAAACCAATACCCATCTATATGCTGTCTAAAAGACACTCACCACCGACCTAAGGAGAAAAACAGACTGAACGTCAAAGAATGGGGAAAAAATACCATGCAAATGAAATTTAAAAAAAAAAGTCAGGGTAACAATACTTACATCAAATAGACTAATACAAAGACTATAGAGGAGAAGAAGGAAGCAGAGTAGAAAGACCCTAGGCTTGCCTCATCCCACAAGTACAACTAGATAACTACTAATCATCTTAAATACCCCAGAAATCGACCTGAAGACTGGTAGACCAAACACCACAACTAAAGGTAGAGAAGAGGCCACTCTGAAGATAGGAAGTGTGAAGATGCAGCTAGGAGAGAAATGGATCATGGGTGCTGTGGTGGGGAGGGAGCCATGGTCAAGGACAATGGCAAGAGATAGACTAGCACACAGGGGAGCTCTCAGGGAAGACAAATCCCCATAGCAATTGGCTTGGAAAGCGAAAGGGACTGAATTTCGTGAGTTCTTACAACCAGTGTGGCTTAAAGCCTGGAGTTCTAAAGGTCAATGGACTTGGCTTGGATAGAGCCGAGAGGGTATTGGGCTGCTCTTGGAGAGAAGGCAGGAGAAACAGCCCACAGTTATACAGCCTGGAAACAGCAATCTGAAGAGTGCCTGGGACACAAAGTGGGGAGGTTATTTGCTCATCTCAGAGTGTATCCCAGACAGCGAGTGTTCACAGAGAGATCCCTCCAGGAACAAAGGAACTGGCTGGCACCAATTCCCTCCCCAACCCCTCAGCATAAGCACAGGAACTAGCACAGTACAGGCACTGGCAACCTAACTTAATTAAACCAAGCCCCGCCTCCACCCCCACTCTCTGGTGGAACCACCCTTCCTAGTCACACTAGCTTCAGTCCCAGTGCAGTGGGCCCCCTCCCCCACAAGATCAGCCCAAAACTCTGCCCAAACTACATATCGCAACCCAGGAATTTTGCAAAACTCCAATTCCAGCAGCAGTGGCAACAAATCTCATTTCATAAGCAGACCAAAGCACACATAGTTAAAACATACCACATTTAGGCCAGGGAACAAACACTGCCAACAACAGACAAAGAGAGCCTATGCAGTTGACTGGCCTGACGGATAAAGCAACCAGGACACAAAAGCAGAGCACATGCAAAACACATTTGAGACACTCCCTGAAACACCAGGCTCTGGGGAACAGGGGTCATTACACAGCAGGGCACTACAGGACCTCTTCTTCATAAGGCCATTACCCTCAAAAACAGGAGACATGGCTGACTTTCCTAACACAGAGGAATGGGCACAGAGACCTGACAAAATGAGTAGGCAGAGAAATTTGTCCCTAATGAAAGAACAGAAAAGGCTACGGCCAGAGATCTAAGTGAAACTGATATAAGTGAAATGCCTGATGGCGAATTTAAAGGAACAATTATAAGGATACTCACTGGGCTTGAGAGAAGAATAGAAGTCATCAGTGAGACCCTTCCCATATAGATAAAAGAGTTAAAAAAGAGTTAATCAGAGATGAAGAATGTAATGAGATTGGAAACAGGCTTGATACAATGAACAGTAGGCTGGAAGAAGTAGAAGAATGCACTAGTGATACAGAAGACAAAATAATGGAAAATAATGAACCTGAACAAAAAAGACAAAGAATTATGGAACATGAGAATTGACTTAGGGAACTCAGTGATTCCATCAAAAGTAATAATATACCTCTTATAGGAGTCACAGAAGATGAAGAAAAGAGAAAAGGGGCAGAAAATTTATTTGAAGAAATAATAGCTGAGAACTCTCCTAATCCAGGGAAAGAAACAGACATCTATCCAGGAGGAACAGAGAATTTCCAACAAAATCAACAAAAGCAGGCCAACACCAATATATATTGTAATTAAATTTGCAAAATATAGTGACAAAGAAAAATCCTTAAAGCAGCAAGAGAAAAGAAGTCCTTTACTTACAAGGGAAGACCCATAAGGCTAGCTAGAGATTTCGCAACAGAAACTTGGCAAACCAGAAGAAAGTGGCATGATATAGTCAACGTGCTGAATGGGAAAATCTGCAGCCAAGAATACTCTATACAGCAAGGCTATCATTCAGAATAGGAGAGATAAAAAGTTTCCCATACAAACAAAAACTAAAGGAGCTCCACTAAACCAATCCTGCAAGAAATATCAAAGGGGACTCTTTGAGCATGCAGGACAGACCAAAAGTGACAAAGAGAAGAAAGAATCAGAGAAAAATCTCCAGAAACAATGACAAAACAAGTAATAAATGATACTAAATACATATCTATCAATACTTACTCTATGTAGATGAGCTAAATGCTCCAATCAAAAGACATAGGATGTCAGAATGGATTAAAAAAAAAACACAAGACCCCTCTATATACTGCCTGCAAGAGACACACTTTACACCTCAACACCTGCAGATTAAAAGTGAGGGGATGGGGAAACATTTATCATGCAAATGGATGTCAAGAGAAAGCCAGAGTAGGAATACTTATATTGGACATAATAGACTTTAAAACCAAGACTGTAAAAAGAGATAAAGAAGGACTCTATATAATAATAAAGGGGACAATCCAACAAAAAGATCTAACAATTGCAAATAAGAATGAACCCAACATGGAAGCATCCAAATATACAAAACAATTAATAACAAAAAAAGGAACTAATCAATAATAATGCAGTAATAGCAGGGGACTTTTACACCCCACTTAAATCAAGGGACAGGGGCGCCTGGGCAGCACAGTGGTTGGGCGTCTGTCTTCGGCTCAGGGTGTGATCCCGGCTTTATGGGATCAAGCCCCACATCAGGCTCCTCCGCTGGGAGCCTGCTTCTTCCTCTCCCACTCCCCCTGCTTGTGTTCCCTTTCTCGCTGGCTCTCTATCTCTGTCAAATAAATAAATAAAATCTTAAAAAAAATAAATCAAGGGACAGATCACTTAAACAGAAAATCAACAAGGAAATAATGGCTTTGAATGACACACTGGACCAGATGGACTTAACCGACATATTCGTAACATATCATCCTAAAACAGCAGAATACACATTCTTTTCAAGTGTACACGGGACATTATCGAGAATAGATCACATACTAGGTCACAAATCAGGCCTCAACAAATACAAGAAGATTGATATCGTATCATGCATCTTTTCTGACCACAAAGCTATGAAACTTGAAGTCAACCAAAAGAAAAAAATTTGGAAATGCCACAAATACATGGAAGTTAAACAACATTTTACTAAACAATGAATGGGTTAACCAGGAAATCAAAGAAGAAATAAAAAAATGTAAACAAAAGAAAATGAAAACACAGCAGTCCAAAATCTTATCCAAAATCTTACAGCAAAAGGTGTCCTAAGAGCGAATTATATAGAAACACAGGCTCACCTCAAGAAGCAAGAAAAATCTCAAATAAACAACCTAACTTCACACCTAAAGGAATTAGAAAAAGAACAACAAATGAAGCCTACACCCAGCAGGAGGAAGCAAATAATAAAGACTACAGCAGAAATAAATGATACAGAAACTGAAAAATAAATAGATCAATGAAACCAGGAGATGGTTCTCTGAAAACATTAATAAAATTGATAAGTCCCTAGCCAGACTTATCAAAAAGAAAAGAGAAAGGAGCCAAATTAATAAAATCACAAATGAGAGAGGAGAAATAAAAACTGACACCACAAAAATACAAACAATTATAAGAGAATATTATGGAAAACCATATGCCAAAAAATTGGACAACCTGGAAGAAAAGGATAAATTCCTAGAAGCATATAAAGGGCCAAAACTGAAACAGGAAGAAATAGAAAACTTGAACAGACAAATAATCAGCAAAGAAATTGAATTAGTAATAAAAAAAAAAACTCCCAACAAACAAAAATCCAGGGCCACATGTCCTCACAGGTGAGTTCTGTCAAATATTTAAAGAGTTAATACCCATTCTTCTCAGTCTATTGAAAAGAAATAGAAAAAGAAGGAAAATCCAAATTCATTCTATGAGGCCAGCATTACCCTGGTACCAAAATCAGAGAAAGACTCCACTAAAAGAAAACTACAGACCAATATCCCTGATGAACACGAATATAAAAACCCTCAATAAAATACTAGCAAACCAAATACAACGGTATATTACAAGAATCATTCACCACGATCAACTGGGATTTATTCCTGGGTTTCAGGTGTGGTTCAGTAATCACAAATCAATCAAGATGATACACCACATTAATGAAAGAAAGGATAAGAACCATACGACCGTTTTAATAGATGCAGGAAAAGCATTTGACAAAGTACAACACCTGTTCATGATAAAAACCCACAGTAAAATAGGTTTAGAGGGGACATATGTTAGCAAAAAAGGACCATCTATGAAAAATTGGCAGCTATTATAATCCTCAAAGGGGAAAAATTAAAACTTTTTCCTCTACAGTCAGGAATATGAAAGGGATGTCCACTCGCACTACTATTATCTTACATAATATTGGGAGTCCTAGAAATAGCAATCAGACAATGAAAAGAAAAAAATGAAAGCATCCAAATCAGTAAGGAAGAAGTCAAACTTTCACTACTTGCAGATGATGTGATACTCTACGTAGAAAACCCAAAAGACTCTACCAAAAAAACTTCTAGAAATGAAACATGAATCCAGTAAAGTTGCAAGATACAAAATCAACATACAGAAATATGTTGCACTTCTATACACCAATAATGAAGCAGCAGGGAGAGAAATTAAGGAATAAATCCCATTTATATTTGCATCAAAGACAATAAGGTACCTAGGAATAAACCTAACCAAAAAGGTGAAAGATCTGTACTCTGAAAACTATAGAACACTGATGAAAGAAATTGAAGATGACATGAAGAAATGGAAAGACATTCTATGATTATGGATTGGAAGAACAAATACTATTAACATGTCTATACTACCAAAGGACTCTACATATTTAATGTAATCCCTATCAAAACACCAACAGTGTTTTTCACAGAGCTAGAATTCGTGTGGAACTCCAAAAGACCCTGAATAGCCAAAGCAACCTTGAGGGGGAAAAAAAGCAACTGGAGGCATCACAATTTCAGAATTCAAGTTATACCACAAGGCTGTAATAATCAAAATAGTATGTTAGTGTGTTACTGGCACAAAAATAAACACATCGATCAATGGAACAGAATTGAAATCCTGGAAATAAACCCACATCTATATGGTCAATTAATCTTCAACAAAGCAGGAAAGAATATCCAATGGGAAAAAAGCCAGTCTCCTCAACACATGTTGGGGAAACTGGACAACTACATGCAAAAGAGTGAAAGTGGACGACTTTGTTACAGGCAACCTGTGGAATGGGAGAAGATATTTGCAAATGACATATCCAGTAAAGGGTTAGTATCCAAAGTATATAATAAAGTTATGAAACTCAACACCTAAAAAACAAATAATCCAATTTAAAAATGAGCAGAAGACATGAATAGACATTTCTCCAAAGAAGACATCCAGATGGCCATCAGATATGTGAAAATATGTTCATCATCACTTCCCATCAGAGAAATGCAAATCAGAACTACAATGAGATACCTCAAACGTTGCAATGGCTAAAAACAACACCACAAGGAAAAACAGGTGTTGGCAAATATGTGGAGAAAAAGGAACACTCATGCAGTGTTGGTGGAAATGCAAACTAGTACAGCCACTGTGGAAAATAGTATGAAGGTTCTTCAAAAAGTTAAAAATAGAACTACCCTATGATCCAGCAATTGCACTATGGAGTATTTAACCAAAGAATACAAAAACACTAATTCAGAGGGATACATGCACCCTGATGTTTATAGCAGCATTTCTGACAATAGCCAAATTATGGAAAGAGCCCAAATTTCCATCAACTCATGAATGGATGAAGAAGATGTGAGATAGATAGATAGATAGATAGATAGATAGATAGATAGATAGATAGATGATATGGAATATTACACAGCCATACAAAAAGAATGACATCTTGCCATTTGCAATAACATGGATGGTGCTAGAGAATATTATGCTAAGTGAAGTAAGTCAGAGAATGACAAACAGCATATTATTTCATTCATATGTGGAATTTTGGAAACAAAACAAATGAGCAAAGCGGAAAAAAAAGAGAGAGGTACAAACCAAGAAACAGACTCTTAACTGTAGAGAACAAGCTGGTGGTTACCAGAGGGAGGCTGGGGTAATGGGTGAAATAGGTGATGGGTATTAAGAAGTACACTTGTTGTGATGAGTACTGGGTGTTGTATGGAATTGTTGGGCCACTTAATTGTACTCCTGAAGCTGATATTACACTGTATGTTAACTAACTGGAATTTAAATAAAAACTTAGAGGAATATATAGGGAAAAATATAGTGAACAAAGCGAAACCAAACCACATTCTTAATTATAGAGAAAACACTGATGATTACCAGAGGGGAGGGGAAGGAGAGGGGAAATGGGTGAAATAGGTGATGGGGATTAAGGAGTGCACTTGTCATGATGAGCACCAGATGACATATGGAATTGTTGAATCACTCTATCATGCACCTGAAGCCAATATTGCACTGTATGTTAACTAATTGGAATTAAAATATGAAGTTATAAGACCAAAAAAAAGCTGGAGGTATTACAATTCTAGAATTCAAGATACGCTACAAAGCTGTACTAATTAAAACAGTATGGTACTCACACAAAAATAAACGCATAGAACAATGAAAGAGAATACAGAGTTCAGAAATAAACCCACAGTTACATGGTCCACTAATCTATGGAGGCAAGACTATACAATGGGGAAAAAAAGAGTCTCCTAAGTAAACGGTGCTGGGAAAACTGGAGAGCTACCTGCAAAAGAATGAAATTGGATCACTTTCTAACACCATACAGAAAAATAAACCGACAATGGATTAAAGATCTAAATGTGAGACTTGAAACCATAAAAATCCTAGAAGAGAACACAGGCAGTAATTTCTCTGATACCAGCTTTAGAAATGTTTTTCTAGATATGTCTTCTGAGGCAAGGGAAATCAAAGCAGAAATAAAACTATTGAGACAGTATCAAAATAAAAAGCTTCTGCACAGCAAAGGAAACTATCAACAAAACTGAAAGACAACCTACTGAATAAGAGATGATACTTGCAAATGGCATATCTGATAAAGGGTTAGTATCCAAAATATATAAAGAACTGACACAACTCAACAAGAAAAAAAATCCCAAATAATCCAATTTAAAAATGAGAAGACATGAACAGACATTTCTCCAAAGAAGACATACAGGTGGCCAACAGACACAAGAAAAGATTCTCAACAACACTCATCATCAGGGAAATTCAATTCAAAACTACAATGAGATATCACCTCACACCTGTCAGAATGATTAAAATAAAAAAAAAACACAAGAAACAACAAGTGTTGGTGAGGATGTGGAGAAAAAAGGAACACTTGTGCACTATTGGTGGGGATGCAAACTGGGGCAACCACTGTGGAAGACAGTATGGAGTTTCCTCAAAATATATTGAATTATATATGAAATTTCTCTCTATATTAAATATAGAACTACCATATGATCCAGTAATCACATTATTGGGTATTT